>NC_141537.1:181901641-182259141 GCF_021556685.1 Rattus norvegicus
CAGCTACGTTAAATCAGAGATTTCAGAAATAAATACTTCCAAAGTTTTAAATCGAGTGCCATTCTTGGTAGCATGATGAAATCTCCCGCTGTCCCCCGCTTGCCTGGGGCATGAATCACCCCTCTGTCCAGAGTGTTCATGCTGTATATGCTACCTGCCTGTCTTGACTATGGCTTACCTCAGAGCGCTCCATAGGCGCCTGGCTCTTGTCACAACCGTGTCACTGTGTCACCTCGTCAGATCTCGATCTCTTTCCAAGCTTGTCTTTCCTGCCCCTGTGCAGAAGGACTGACCTGAGGCGAGCTTGACAGGCAATGACCCTCTTCCTTATTGCTTCTCTTGCTTAAACCGGTTTTCCCTTCAGCCCCACTGGAAGCATCTTTGCTGAGAGGCTCTGTCAGAGCTCAGCCTGAGAACTCTACCCGTGACCAGGTGACCTAAGGTGTGGACTTTAAATGCTCAGCTACTGTGTAGGTAGAGTTTAGCTTACCTGGCCTAACTCATTTGCTTCTTTGAGTCTTCTAAGGCTGGTCTAGTTTGTTGCCACTCCTTTGGTTTGTAGTTGTTTCTGAAGCTGTACTTCACCGTGAGAACTTCAGCGGTGCCATCTCAGTTATAAGGGCCGTGTAAGCCAGCATTGTTTCTATTTTACAGGGAAGAAATTTTTTTTTTCCCCTCAAAGTAGGCAATACAGATGGCTTCTGTCTGGCTGAATCTTACTTTTTTCAGATAGATTCGACGCTAGTTGAAGACCACGGTGTTTTTCCCAATAGGAAGTAAATAAGTATGTGGTGAGGTTTCTTAGACCAACATGTGCCGAGGTCCACTGTTGGCTCCACAGGGGTAGAAAGGTGGTTGAGTTAGATAAGATGTGTGAGACAGGCACGTACCTGGAGACGCATGAATTGTGAAGTTGTGGATCTTGGGCTCTGGAGGCCCCATCGCTCTGCCCATTTGTCAAATGAGGCAATAACAGTATAAGTTTCTGTAGCAATGGCTTGCAGTGGAGGTGATTTTGACTTAGGAGACATTTGATGATGTCAGGAGACGTTTTTATGCCACATTCTAGGGACTAGAGGGAGTGCCGCCAATTGAGGTGGGGTCTGGAGTTGTGCCTAAGAATCCCACAGAGGAAGGCCATCTTGACAAAGGCTTTGTGCCCCAGATGTCTGTTGCGGGGTCCTGAAGGTGGAGCGCGATGTGGAGCGCAAAGGGTTTGCTGCAGTTAGCAGTTGTTGTGAGAAAGCGGACTCAGAGACCCCAAGCCTTCACGAGGGTGAACCCCCAAGAGTTATTTTGTGATTTTGCTGAGGTAAAGCCATGTGCTCAGAGCTTCATGTTGTCCTGTTCAGCAGCAGACAGGCTGGCTGAAGATGGCTTGTTTATGTTACACTGTGTACCAACATGAGCTGGCTGTTATTCAGAGCTGTAAAAACAATGATTAGTTTTTAAGGTGTTCCTAGTAAACTTCCTGCTCAACTAGTTTGTTTTGTGGAGATAATTTTGGTGTGTCCCCTCGTAGAAAAGGTTTCAGTTTATGAATTTTCAAAACATGTTTTGATGTGTGGGACGTGCAGCTTTTATTCTGACACCAAGAAGCCTGGTGTTGTGCTAGACCTAGTCCAGTGCAGAGTATCTTTGTCCCTGACTTTGTCTCAACTGCAGCTTACATGCTGCCCGCAGGAGTGTGAGTGCCTTTAGGTTTACATCTGTTGTTCATTCTGTACTTACTCTTGGAATTGTTATTTAATTCTTTTTGTAATCACAAAATGAATGCACCTTATAGATTTGAGTAGTATAGAAAGAAATACAGTGAAGACCCAATTTTTAAAATGTTATCGGGAGCTGAGGAGACGACATAGCCGAGGAGACGGCTTAGCGGTTGATAGCACTTGCCGTTCTTACAGAGGACCTGGGTTTGGTTTCCAGCACCCACACTGCACAGCTCGTGAATGCCTGTAACCTCAGTCCCAGGGGGTCTGGCGCCCTCTTCTGGCCAGTGGGCCCTGCACATATGTGGCACACATCTTCAGCTCCCCATCCCTCCCACATGTTCCTTAAAAAAAAAAAAAAAAAAAAAAAATCCTGGATAAATCCAGGAAGGAAAATTAAAAGCAGAACAGAACAAAAAGCCAATATCATCACGAGGCCTGCCACGTAGAGGTGTATGCCTTTGGTGTGGCAGAAAATTTCCTTTCGTCTTTCCCCCTATTATTCATCTATTCTCTCGTAGGTCAGATATTCTGAGTGTATAATTTTAACCCCACTTTTCTAAAGCTTAATGTTGTTTCATCTGCATTGCTGGAGTATCTGCAGACAGTTCTGAGGACTTTTCGGCTTCTGTTTACTGAGGAATGCGTTTCCCGTTTTCCGCTCTGATGAGCATTTGTGCCGTCAGCGTTATCTGAGTTTTATATCCGTCCCATGTTCACAGGATGGAATGGGTGGAAGTCCTGGTTAACACTGATGTAATTAGCCAGAATTAACTAATTCTTATTCCCATTAGCAGAGGGATAGTCTCACTTCGATAATATTTGGAACTTTTTTAAAGAGAAAAAAATATACCTTTTCTTTTTTACGTATTTGCTGTTACTGAGATCAGATGTGCTTATGTGACTAAGGGCTTTGTTGCTGGGATTTCCAACCCCAATAAGCCCATAGAAAAAGCCATGCAATCCGGTTACTGTAATTAATAAGTCTATACTGACTTACTCCCCTCCTATGAGATCCCTTGCTACTCGTGGTTTCCTGGCCACATGGCTCTGCTCCATCATGGCTTCCTTCCTCCTTGTCTTCTGTCCTCTCTCCTTCCCTTCCAGTCATCCTCATCTCCTCTCTATCTATTCTCAATGACCTCCCATCCTACTTTTCCCCTCTACTGGCCTTTATTGACCAGTTAAAATGTGGAGAAGGTTCACATGAGCTCACCCGAGTACTCGTGTGTGTGTGTGTGTGTGTGTGTGTGTGTGTGTGTGTGTGTGTGCAACCCTTCTTGAGGAAGCAGAATTAATATCAGGATACAAACAGCATCAAGACAGCCCATAACAGGCTTCAGGTATCTGGACAGACTCTTCACATTGTTGGCCCATTTCATCTGTTGTGAATTAGCATTTTTCTTGTTTTTCATAAGTCTAGCTCACGTGTTTTTTTACTTACCTGTCCTCTATATATTACACATATTTTTACCTAGATTTCTTATCTAACTTTTTATTTCCACGATTTAATTTTGATTTTATGTATGTATAAATGTGTGTGGTTTTTAGTCACGTTGCAAACAACACGCAGCGCCTGAGGAGGGTGGGAAGGGAGTGTTGGATCCCCTGGAGCTGGAGTTACAGGTGGTTGTGAGGTGCTGGGACCTGAGCTGTGGTCCTCTGTCAGAGCAGTGTGTATTCTTTACTGCTGAGCCACACTCTGGCCCTTCATTTATTGTTTTGTTTTTTTTTTCTACCTAACGTCTTCAATTTTTTTTTTTATGTCAGTGTTAAAGCAAACTCTTTTTGCTCTGCAAGTCGCCATTTGGTGAAATCAGTGTTTATAATTTTGTCTCAAAGTAGATGACTACTGTTTTCTGTGGAGGACTGGCCTCAAGTGCCTGTGTACCCACTGTGTCCTGGGGCAAAGAACCTTCATGTCCACATATGGGATACAAAAGGGAAAGTTGGCGAGAGAAGATGAGGCTCTTACTGGGTCAGAGGTTGCTTGATTGGTTTTGTTTCTGATTTCCCTTGCCTCTGGGTGGAAGTGAGTTAACTGAAGGCAGGAAGGTTTGCACTGATTCCAGATTGGCTGACTAACTATGACCAGCAGCCAGTTCATCCGACTGTGGTCTCACCTTGTATAGAGTTGTCCCACAATCAATCTTTTTGTCTATGGGAAGGTAGAGGAAACGGGCTGTGACAGGTCTCCTCCATGCTTGGGCCCTTGCCCCTTCAGGCTCTGTGGTCTAGTCTTAGCTAGGCCCTGGACCTGCACTCAGTTGCTCATGAGCTGTACCAACCCCAAGCTCAGAGAGGAAGCTAACATCTCATGGAGCACTCTGCTGTCTCGGCAAGGCCTTTCACTGCAGCTTTTATAGCTGCTTCTTACCTCAACGTTATGAGGTTAAATACCATCTTCATCTCCATTAATTTGGGTGGAAACCATCCCTCAATGGAAGTGTTGTTAAAACAGAGCTTCTGACTCCAGGGCTGATGCTCCACTTAGGAGCAGCCCCGTCATTGTAGTCAGGGCCCTGAATTCCTTGGTGGAACTAGTAGGTAGAGTGTAGCCTCCAATATTTTAGGTTTTGGAATCAGATGTACCTTGGATAGAATCCTGGCATACTCTTGTCCTTGGATTACAGTCCTGTTCCTTTTGCACCCTGAGCTCTGTCTTCTCCTCAGTAGTGTGAGATATCTTCGCCTTTTAGGACTGTTGGACAAAATCGAGATGCCTAGCAAAATACCTGGCTCACTTGCTGTAGGAGTTCAGCCGTGATTATGTCTTAGTTCACAATAAAAAGTGCAACTTTTATTTTTTGTTCAAGTTTTAGATTATCTATCTGGTAAGTGAATTTTTCAATTTTTTTTCAAATATCACTTGTATTTAGATGTGAGAAAATTTCCTTGTTCAGTACTTTTTTTTAGATAAGTTACCTGCTTCTCACAGGTCTTTCTGCTTTGAGAAGCTCATGATGAACTTTGCCAAAGCAAAGCGTGTTTTGTCCTTTTGTTCATGTGTAACGCAGCTCTCGTGAGGGGCAATCTCTCAGTCATTCCTTTGCACATAGCTGAAATTTTTTGGCCTCTTTTAAAGAGTTGGTACTTGTCTGTGCTTTATTAACAGAATCACAAGAAAAGGTGCTAAATATTTCAGGAGAGAACATCAAACTTACCTATCAGGCTGTTTAAAAGTGAGGTTTGCTTGGTGCTGGTGCTAAGCCCTTGTGACCTAAGAGAGCGGCGCATATGAAGTTGTCTCTGAGTGAAGAACTCCATCTGTCTTGCCATTTAACTTATACTGTATGCATGTTCAGGCTTTGCCGTGTTAATGAATTAAGCCAGTTACTTGGTGCTTTCTGAATTCTAAAGACATTCACTGAGAATTGTCTTTAAAATAGAGTTTCCTAAAGCAGGGAATCAACTCAGTATTGGCGTGGAGAGTGGGTTATATCACAGGAAGCAGCTTCCTGGGCTGGGTGACTGACAGCCTTGGTTTGGTTTTGGAAACATGGATCTGTTGTGTGGTTTTCTCATCTCCTTTCCTGTATCTAGGTAGGGATGGAGAGAAGATGGACATTTTCCTCTATGTAATACATATAAATTCATAAATTAGAAGTGTAATATAATTTAGGGTATGTGTATTCCTTAGGTAAGATACAGATACAGTAAGCAATCAGTGATTATGTGAATTGGCGCGATTTCTACGTTCCTTTACATGTCTAATGCTCAGGGACTGTTGGCCAAATTTTGTGACTGCTGCAGACTGAGTCTGGAACACTGTAAAGCTATGTTCCACCTCGTCGGCCAGTTGGAATTGTTTCTCTAAAATCCCAGGCTTACTGTCTGAGTGCAGTAAGTCAGAGTGGACTTTTGGGGACGGAGGCGCAAGTGGAAGTAACAGTGAGGAAAGTTGAAATTGATGAGGAAAGACTGGAAGAATAAGACTGAGACTGATCTGACTATTTATTGATGGCCCCAAAGGACCGGAGTGATTGTTTCCTGATCTTGAGATAGGAACCCAGCAGGCAGCCTTGCGCTGGTCACTTGAAGTCTGTTGGCTCCAGCCCTTTGAAACGAGGCAGGGGTGGTGCATGCCAGCTGTCTTGTGCCTTGTTGGCTGCCCAGCTGATGGAGTGAATGGAGTGACTGGCATCCATTAGTGTTTGCCTGAGCCGAGTCCTGAGTCTCTGTTGATGGCATGAAGATCCCCTTCTGACCTCTTGTGTCCCAGCATCTTTTATTGCAGAAAACAGAATGCCAAGTTGGCACAAGTAAATCCTACAAGCACCTCAAATAACAGCAGGCAGCACCCAACGACCAGGGACAGTCTTTTCTAAGAACAGTTCCTGTGACTAAGAGGTCTGAGCTGTTTACAGTGTCGTGTCTACTCCCTTCACATACGTGCATTTGACATGAAGTGTGTTGGGGAGTGAAGCTCAGTGTTGGTGAACTTGACCCTTCCGACCTCTGTCCGCTTCACTTTGGAAGTTGTGGTTTGTTATCAGCAACAGGTCTGGATTGTTTAGAGTCAGAGAAGAGGTGGGGGACTGGCACTGCCCCGGGATTGTGTGCCATTAACAGTTTCTTACGAAACATTGGTCTGTAGCATGAAGGCGGGAGGTCGAGAAGTATGGGGGAGCCACTCTTTCAGGGGCTTTGCATACAAGTTTGAGGAAATACTTAGACAAACTGGAACTGGACAGACTTTTGTAATAAACACTCTGAATCTTTGGAGGGAGGAAAGGAGATAGGAAATGATGTAATTATAATAGTGATGATGATGGGGCTGGGGATTTAGCTCAGTGGTAGAGCGCTTGCCTAGCAAGCTCAAGGCCCTGGGTTCAGGCCTCAGCTCCGAAAAGAAAAAAAAAAGCCGAATAATAATGATGATGATAATGATAATTTTATTATTATAATGAAAACTCCCATACCAAGAATCTGACCCCAATGTTGATAAGTTGTGTGGACTTGGACAAGTCATGCAACCAGTTGTATAATAATAATAATAATGATAATAATAATAATAATAATAAAGAGTATAATAACAGGCCAGCTTTTGTAGGAGGGCTGTCAGGCTCAAAAATGAGATCAGATATAAAATGCCAAAAAAAAAAAAAAAAAAAGAAACTTTAGGCAGAATTGTAAGTTTTCATATGAAGTTTATTTTCTTCCCTTTATAACCTGACTCCAGTCCTCTGGTAATAAGGAATCGTAACTGCTTTCCCTCTGACTTCTGGTGCTGTGACAGGTCTCCTTTTGTCCGTATCCTTAACTGGACTGGAGCCTATATGGATCTCAGCCGGCCTCTTAGAGTTTTCTGATGCAGCTTCCTGTGCACAGCAGTGCAGGAGCTCCTGAGTCTTGCCGCAGCCCTCCCTCCGTCTGGTCTCTGGAGAATACAAAAATTGCTACCATGTCATCGGTATCAGCCCTTTGTTCTTGTCAGTAAAGGTTGGGAATGCTGTTCCGAGTTCAGTGAATACTCAAGATAGCTGTTCCTGACAGGTAGCTTCGCAGGGCGAGTCTACTGGGGTGTGAGGGTGAGGTTGGCAGTGCCAGTCTGGGCACCCCTGGAACTCGTGTCAGCTCATAGTGTCACGTGATGTTGTGATGTGCAGATTGTTAATTTCGCTAGGTCTTGCTGTACCGACTTGTGACCCTGCTGTACTCCTGTGTATCACTTAACTCCTGTGGGTGTTTACTAGCTTGGGTTGGTGTTCAGGAAGTGATCAGAGCTGACTGCCAATTATTTGTAGTTTTAAGTGAATGGCCACCTAGCAAGTACTTTTCAAATTTCAGCCTTTTGAAGACTTTTGAAGGAGCCTGTGGCGTCCTCAGCACAATTTAAAGTAACTCTCCAGACCTAGATTGCCTAGAAGCTCCAAAGTGGGTGTCAAGTGGAGTTGTGCTGTGTCCGTTAGATTCTCTAACCTCTTGGAAAGGAAACAAATACACGTGGATATGTGGCAAGACACTTTATCTGCCAGGCTGGGAAATTTGGACCCTGTAGCCAAATGAAGGGGGAGATCATAGCCCCTTTGTTAATTATTAAACAGCAGGTCTGCAGCTTCTTGGATGCTCCATGATATTTATGCCTGATTGTGGTATCGTGGGGCCTAGCTTCTGTATTTATGAAATGGCTGACTCCAATTTGAGTAATTTTCTGAAGAATGAATTACTGCATGATCAGAATATTAATTATATATAAGTACAATAGTTTCTGAAACATTTACGTTACATTTATGGAACTGGTGGGTCATTATTACCAAAGACAAACAAACAGGTAAAGCATACAAAACATCAACCCAGAACCTTTCAGCCAAACCTTCCAGGGTTAATGGATTGTTTTTAAAGATTTTATTTACTTTCTACTTACTTATTTACATATGTATGTATGTACATATGTGTTATGTATGTATGTATGTGCATATGTATGTATACGTATGTATGTGTACTGGGGAGTGGAGACAAATGGAAGGGGTTGTATCTCCCATTGGCATTTTAAATCCCTTCTAGGATATTTTAGTCATGGCTGAGGGTTAGGATTTATGAGTTTGTTTTGGTTGCTTCTTTTGTTACTGTGACAAACTGACAGAAGCAATTTAAGGGAGGAGAGGTTGCTGTGGTCACGGTTTCAGAGGGTTCAGTCCTTCATGGCAGGAAAAGCATGGCACGGGCTCCGAGGTGCAGGCTTCTCATATGGTGGCTAGACCAGGAAGCAGAGAGCTCGATGGAGTCCGAGGCTGATACAGTCTTCTAAGCCTTCCTCCTAGTGGCCTACATCCCCAAAGTTCTACAGTGTTCTGAAACAGTCAAACCAGCAGGGGCCAATTCTGGCCAGCACGAGCCTGTGGGGGACATTCTAGACTCAAACTATAACAAGATCTCTTGCCAGAAGATAAAGCCAGTCTGCTTTGGTTAAAAAGGAGTCAGTTCCTGGCATCTCCAAAAACCAGTTGTGTTCAGCAAATTTCTGAAACTGTCTGTCATGGTTTGTGGTGTGAGTGAACAAAGCCAAAGTCGTATGTAGATCATCGGGCACAAGCTCCTTCCCAAGCCCAGAGTGAGTCTGTCTGCAGAGTGAGCACAGATCTGCTTCTCTGTCTCTGGTAAGAGAGGGGGTTGTAGGTTCTGTTTATCTAATATATCAATAGGTCAAGTGTCCTGTAGGCTTAGAGATGGGGAAGCCTGGTGATTTGTCCTTGGCACACAGCCAAAGTGGTAGAACACTGTTAAGTGCTGGTGTGTTGATGTATGTGTGTCTGTGTGTACGCCTGCCTGAGTGTGTGTGTGTGTGTGTGTGTGTGTATGCCTATCGGTGTGTGTTTGTGTATGTGTGTGTATGCCTGCTTCTGTGTCTGTGTGTGTGTGTATGCCTACCTGTGAGTGTGTGTGTGCTATGTCTGTCTGTCTGTCTGTCTGTCTGTATGTGTGTATGTGTGTATGCCTGCATATATATATGTGTGTGTGTGTGTGTGTGTGCCTCTGTGTGTGTGTCTGTGTGTGTGTGTGTGTGTGTGTGTGTGCGCATGTCTGTGTATGTGTGTATGTGTATCCTTCCCTCTATCCCTAGATAGCTTTTGTCACCTTTGCTCTGATTTACATCATGAGGCTGGAGCTCTGTAATGCCAGGTAGAGGAAGATGTAACAACCTGTTTCCATGATGTTTGTATTGGAAAGATACATAATTCATTGTTGTATGTTCAGAAACTAAGCAGACTCAAGTTGCCATAGTGACAGGCTTTATATAAAAACATCCATTTTTGAACCTCTTAAAGGGATGTTGGCAGTTGGGTTGTTGGGATGTGAAATGGCTGATCTGCCAGCTGGTTTACTGTGTTTGCTGGAAATAAGAGACAGTAGAGAATCAGAAGCACAAGTTTTCCTCAGATGAGAAGGGAAATTTGCAGCACTGGGATCGTTTGGTGGTAGAAAGGCTGAAGAACCCTCTTTGATGTGCATGGGTGCTGGTCAAGAAGACTTGGATTCTTCCGTGTGAACCCTAGAGCCTTTGGGGTTGTTATTTGACTTTTGAACACGCCTGTACACGTGTGCCTACCCGCCTGCCTCAGTAGACGACTACCTCTTGTCCAGCTCAGATGAGGAATCTCCAGCTGTGCCCTTTCACTGTGACTCATGTCTGCAGAGGATGAAAGAGGAGTTTCCTGGCTCGGATCATGGTGCTGTGCAGAGAGAAATGGCTATTGTTGGTAGGAAAGCTTCCGAAAACCCAGAATTGTTTAAAAAGTCTATCAAGAAGAGCTGGACCAGAAGTATTCTGCGGTGTTGTCTTGACACCTGGGAAGTGAATCGGGACAAGAAGGGGGAAAAGGTCAGGTGAAAAACCTTGTCTTCATGGCTGGCTGCACCTCAGGAACGAGGCAGGGCCAGTTGGGCTTGGAAACCACTGGAAATTCTCACTCACTCCACACAGCACCACACCACAGTCTTACCCCACCTTGGCCTCATTCTCCTGCAGTCGGAAGGTTTGACACACTCTCCGGGGAGAATGCTCTTGGCTGTCTGAGGGTGGGACCTCAAAGTGTGGGAGAGCTGCTACCTTTAAGTTGACATTGCCTAATGGCTCCAGGAGGTAGGATGTGGTGGTTTAGGGCAAACTGGCAGCCAGGCCGACGTTGGTGCTTGGACCTCAGGAAAGTAGGTTAGTCTGAAGGAGTTAGCTGATCATGACAAGTGAGCAGCCGTGATTTTTATTACACACTAAGAGTTGTAGTGGTTGAATCTGTAAAAAGTACTTATCCTATCCTCCCAGGCCCCACATATAGCTTTGAGGCAGAGTTCAGCCATTGACAAGAACTGGCATCTTAAGGGCCCAACATGGGAGCTGGTTAGCAACCTTCAGCTTTGGGCACTGTTTAAATCAGGGGCAGGTAGGTCCTCACAAAGGGTCCTCAAAATATTGTCCTGTAGGAGGGTTCTGTAGGGTCCTATTTTTAGCTCCTGATATTTGGAAAAAAAGTCACTCCAAGGTTTCTGCATACTCAAAACAGGTTAGCTGTTCATTTCCAGGGTTAATGATTGACTTTTTTAAAAGATTTTTTTAATTTGATTTTTATGTGCACTGGTATTTTGATTGCATGTGTGTCAGTGTGAGGATGCCAGATCTCCTAGGTCTGGGGTTAAAGACAGTTGTGAGCTGCCATATAGGTGCTGGGAATTTGAACCTGGGTTCTCTGGATATGTGGCCAGAGCTCTTAACCGCTGAGCCATCTCTCCAGTTCTACACCAAGCATTCTTGAATGCTGAGTTGTTTCTTCATTCTCTAGATTGGTATTTAACCCCATTTTCAAAAGTGAAACAGACAGACTACCAGTCTAATCTTGGGACAAGGTCACATAGCTAGTACTAAATGTAAAACCATGATAGACAGACTTATTTTTATTTAGGACAGACCTGTTTGGGTTCCAGAAGTGTATGTTCTTCTGGTGAGGGATTGCCAGAGTTCCCTATGGACACATAATTTAGACTTATGTAGGGGTCAGGCAGGATACCCAAAGTAGGGTTGGTGCCTTAACTGATGGGAATGTTTGCCTCTCGATCCTAGTAACCACACTGACAAAAATAGTCACACTTGCCCTACATTACAGACCTCTCCTAGTCCCAGGTCTCTTACCCTGGCTTAGCATGAAGGAACTGGCTTTATTTATAATTTAAATCTTTCCACTTCCTACAGCAAATAAGGAATTGAACAGATGTGCCTAGGAGAAGGCTCAGGAGCCTGACTGAAGAATGACCAAGCCTAGAGTCTTTTCCTCTCAATTAATTTGAATAAAACTGAACTTAACTGCTTTGCTGGTCTAGTCCTTGTCTGTGGTGGAGACAGTGGTGAATTAGGAGCAGAGATGATCACAGTTTGGGATGGTAAGAAGGCAGTGAAAAGATTAGGCTGATCTTCTGCTAGCCCTCAGTGCTGCTGTCTCTGTGATTGCTCAGCGCCCGCCACAGCGCTCCCCTGCACTCTGATGACTCTCCTATAGCCTTCCCTGGTTTGCTGGCCGCCACTGCTGTCTATCAGCCTAGAGCCTGAAGGCCATTGTCTGCTGGGCTGGATAACCTGTGACTTCATCAGTGCCCTGTGCAGAGTTCTCTGGGGGTGGGATCATTAGTGTCAGAAAAGTCACTAGAACTGGAGGAGTCCTTCAGCAACCCTGTATTCTGTGACGACCTTCTAGGACAGATGGGACTTCCTATGAATTAGGGACTAGGAGTTACAGAGAGAGTAATTCTTGTCTGCAAATTTTAGCTCCAGTGACAGGAACAGGCCACTAAGAAAGGGACCTAATGACAGGAAGAAGCCTTATTCTCAGGGACTCAGCAGCCATAACAAGGGCACCACTCACACCGTCTGGATTTGGTCCTCAGCAATTCTCCATACATTTTAGTACATATTCAGGTGACACTTTGTGAACAGGCATGTGGATGAGGGGGGAGTGGTCTTTGGCCAACAATGAAGTGATTTCCTTCCCTCCCTCCCTCCCTCCCTCCCTCCCTCCCTCCCTCCCTCCCTCCCTCCCTCCCTCCCTTCCTCCCTCCCTTCCTTCCTCCTTTCCTTCCTTCTCTTTTCTTTCTTACTCTTCTGCCCCTCTAGGTCTTCCAAATTGAAAGACTAAATGCTTTCAGCATTATTCATTAGTTAAAGCCTGTTTAAAGAGGCAGTGGATCAGCAACTCTTGCTAAGTATTTTAGGTAAAACACACTGTCTTACAGAACTGAGAGGGCAGGAAAACACATCTCACAGGAGTGCCTGTGTTTCCACACAAATTCATTTAGGACTAAGCACCGTTTAACAACATCCATCTGGTTTGCCCAGGTACACAGATATAAGGAGAATGGCTTCAAATTGGCAGCTCATTGATATTGACCGGCCATCCTGCTACGATTCTTGTCCTAGTGAAATTGCTCACTCCATTTAGAGCAAGTTGCTTTTGGGAGTTTTGTAAATTATTTTTTAGTAGAAAGATGTGCAGTCAGAGATAATTTGGAACTCAGTAGCACTCAGCATAGGGTTCTTGGCATTTTGTCAGTCATTGGCTGGAAGCTGTAGTTGAAAAGAGTCTGAGACCTGAGGCAACTGCTGACAGTCAAAATCCAGCAAAGAGCCTGGAAGCTGATAAGACTTTAGGAGCTACATGGTGTGAATCTGTACTGTAAAAAAATAGAAAATGGGGATGGCTTAGTTTGCTCACCCTCTTGAGGGTGTAATTCAGCACAAGCCAGATGCGCAGTGTCACTGCTAGTGGGCAGTTACCCAGCTGGGGTTAGCAGGTTAATGCAAGTTAGTGTCCGAGTGTGTAGTTAACGGCCCTTTGTGCTCCTGGCTGGAGATTCTGCCTCTGGAGTCTTTGCCCTCCTTTCTGTTTAAAGAGGAATGTTGCTCTTGGTGTGTTTCCAGTGCACATGATGTTGACCAGAGGTCTGCAAGTTGTGCGCCTGTAGGTGTGGTTTGCAGAGCCAGAGCTTCAGGTTTGTGGAGGTCAAGGGGAAGGAAGCAGGGCTGTTCATATGGGGCACCTCTCTGTGTACCAAGCAGAGGGAGCAGGCTGATCATGTTTGATCCTGAGAACAGTCCTTACAGGAGCGTGGGGCCTGAGTCCAGGGAGGACTTACCCTGAGGGTCTCAGAAAGTACACTGGCCAGGGCCCCTGTGTGGGGCATGCCTTTGGCACTGTTCCCATCAACGCTCAGGAGGAAGACATGTGAGGGCCGTGAGTTCAGAGCCAGTCTGTAGAGCAAGACCCTAGCTAAACCATACCAAACCAAACCAAACCAAACCAAACCAAACCAAACCAAACCAAACCAAACCAAACCAATCAGCTGACCATTCTGGAAAACATTTGGATCTTGATCCTGGCTAGCTCTGGCTCTGGTCCCCCTCAGCAATGAGGCCCTATGATTTGTAACTGTTCCTGCCCCACTATCCTTTTCAAACATCATTTAAACGAGGGAGCATGGCCCAAAGTCTCTTCCATGCCCCACATGTCACAGAAGGGAAGCCACCTGCCTGAGGACTGCTAAGGAGGCTCTGGAAATCTTCTGAAGGTGGCTTCTCCCATTCCTGCCAGGACTGTGGAGTCTTCATTTGCTTTGATTTTACTTGAGTAGATTAAAGAGCAGTGATTATTATATGCAAAAAGTATCACTCCTTTTCCCCCCTGATGTGAAAGCTGAGTCTTGCTTGGCAGTTACTGTGCTTTTTTTTTTTTTTTTTTTTTTTTTTTTTTTTTTTTTTTGGTGGAGGAAATCATAAATCAGAATTGAAGGTAAAAGTTATTTTGACTCAACTCTTCCCCTTTCTCTGCAGAGGAACAATTGCTTGACTCTGAAACAGCTCAGGGATTGATGATGACCCCGCATTAAACTTTGTCAGTGAATTTCCAAGGACTCAAGTGTTTTTAGAAGTAGTTTGGGGGAGCAAGAGCCCCCTTGCTCTGGGCTTGTTTGCCTGATCAGATTACCAAGCATATTTTTGTTTCAAGGCCTTCCTTTACATAGGATCGTAGCTCATTTTTTACACTAGGTGCTGTATTTTATGTGTACATAATGTATGCTTACATTCATGTATGTAGGAAAAGCAGTTGCTTGTTAGTGTCAAAGTACAGCATTTCAAACTTAATCGTGAGGCTTCAGTTGAGTTATGAATAATGGATACAGACTACTTTGGAATTAACAACTTGCTTAGTGACTGAAGCTGCTTCCTGAAGACATCTGCTGCTAGTGGGATGACTATTTTCTTGGCATGAGATGCTGGTTTGGAGTAATCTCTTTATGGTTGATAGGCCAATTTTAAAATCTGCTGGAGAAACAAGAACTTTAGTGTAGGCTTTTAATTTCCCACACTCTAACTTTAAGTTAATTTCTGACACTCATGTAAATGGTTAACAGTATTTCCGTCAGCCACGAAGCATAACAAAGACCAGCAGCATCCATTTCTATATGTTAATGAAACATAAATATTTTACAAAACAAGAACTGTCCAGCATGGATCTTTGAGCACTGTCTCTGTTCTCTGCCAATGATAATATTTGCTGTCATAGAATGGAATATTGGCTTCGCAGTGTCACCAGACATCCACCATCACAGCAGGCACCAGAAAGGGGCGAAAGACCAAGTTCCAGCAGCGTAGGCCTTGTCATGGAGCCTTGCTAGGAGGTTAGGTTATGGGAATTTGGAGTTCCAAATGGAGTTTTAGCCTTGCGTTCATTGTTTCTTGTTCTGTAGTGTATTGTCCTTTCTTACTGAGGGCAGGAAATCCAGTACAGCTCTGACTGCTAATCCTTGAGTAGGAACGAGAGAGTGTGTTGGACGGACTGACAGAATGACCTAAGGAACCACCTCACTGTTATGCTTCAGTTTTCAAACAAGTCTTTTCACAAAGGCTTGGCACTAATCCGTTTGCTGGGGTACGTGTGTGTGTGGAGGGCGAGAGAAGGCTGGAATCTCAACTCAGTGAAGACCAGTTATCCCACCAACCCGTGTCCTCACTAGGGGCTCCTCAGTGCCTCAGTGGCTTGGGTTTTATGTCCTTAATTTCAGGATCTGCAGTTGTATTGCATCTTCTCATGTGAAAATACATCTTGTCTTTCTTATTTATTTATTTGTTTGTTTGTTTGTTTGTTTGAGACAAGGTTTTTCTATGTAGCTCTGACTTGCTCTGTAGACCAGGCTGGCCTCAAACTCACAGATCTGCCTGCGTTTGCCTCCCAAGTGCTGGGATTGAAAGTGTGCATCACTGTGCTGGGCATTTGATTTATTTTTTAAATTAATGAATAATAAACTTTTCTCCTGTAGCAGCTGCTCCTCCTCCTCCTCCTCCTCCCCTTCCTCTTCCTCCTCTTCTTCCTCTTCTTTTTGTATTGGATAGAAAGTTTTGGGAGTAACACCATGGTTTTTACTTTTCCACAAGGAAAGGGAGTGATTTGAAAAGTTAAGCCAGTTTAATGGAGACTCAGGGCTATCAGATGATGTTTATTAGCACACATGTTTACCAGGCACTTGGTGGTGCACGCCTTTAGTTCCAGTGCTTGGGAGGCAGAGGCAGGCGGATCTCCATGAGTTTGAGGCTAACCTGGTCTACAGAGTTCCAGAACAGCCAGCACTGTACAAAGAAACCCTGTGTCGAAAAACAAAACAAACAAGCAAAACCTTCTGCCTTTTGCACATGGGTGTCTACGTCAGTGCTGTTTTTACCTTTCAGCCAGATTGGGAAGTGTCCAGTCTTGTAGGCATGGTACATTCTATCTATTTAAGTGCTAACCACTTTCCTGGAGATTTTACACTAGAAATGAATGATTCAGATTTATTAGGGACAAACATACAATTATCAGACCATGAGCTGTCTTCTATAATTCTATTTGCCTAGGAGAATTCCCACCGTCTGGGAGTTCTAAATGGAGCCTCTAATTGGGTGTGTTTGAGTGTAAGCTGGCTGAATTGTTTGCACCACATCATTTATAAATGCTTTGTTAGCATGTGCGTGCATACTGTTTCTCACACCTTTTGCTTTTCCTGAGACCTGTGCTTTTCTGAAAGTATTTGGTTCTTAGAAAATGGAAGTTTTTAGATAAACACGGCTACATGCAGTTAGATCATATAATTAAAAATGGGAGGAGCTACTCATCATCTGCCTGTTTCCCAGGAGGGCAGCAGTACTGGAAAGTGGAGTTATATGTGATCGTGTCTGAGAGAGAGAGAGAGAGAGAGAGAGAGAGAGAGAGAGAGAGAGAGAGAGAGAAATGTCACACACAATATAGGTGGAGAAATACCTTACTCGTAAGGGGGTGTAGGCTGAGAAAAATAGTTTTAGAATAGTTTTAACATCTCTGTTCTCTCCCCTTACTGCCCCCACACAAACATGCCGCTTATATTGTATAAGTTATAAATTATGTGCAGGGAGAGCATAAGTGAACAAGTGCAAAGCATACCATGAGGTTGGTGTAGACTCATTTATTTAACCTGGATTTGGTCTACAGCCTGAAAATGGGTTAGTAATGATTATTTATTAATTTGCTGCCTTGCCAACACAATTATGGAGCCCAGAGCTTCTGGTATTCTACCACTGAGACGTACCCTGGTTTGCTTGTGTGTGTGTGTGTGTGTGTGTGTGTGTGTGTGTGTGTGTGCACGTGTGCATGTGAACACTGCATGTGAGGCTGGAGGTTGATATTGGATGCCTTCCTCAGTCACTCCTCACCTTGCTTTGTTGACACAGGGTCTCTCACTGGCTGGCCAGCAAGCCTCAGGGTTCCTCTTTTCTCCCCTTTCTGGGGCTGAGGTTAAAAGTACACATTGCTGGCCGCCTGGATTTTGATGCAGGTGCAGGAGATCTGAACTCTGGTTCTTATGTTGACACAGTAAACAATTTTTGAGCCAACTCTTCAACTCTATTCATGATTTTAAGTGTTTTAAATAAATTAAAAAAATTCTGATGATAATCATAATAGCTTAATTTCTTTATTAAATAAACAAACAAACCTTTCAGCTAAGATTTCCCTATGTTTTCTGAAGCTTGAGGGTGTGATGGCCTGGGAGAGAAAAAAGTTAACAGTAACACAGTACCAGAACCCTCTGCTGCTTTACAATTGGATCATGGAGAAAGATACCTATGGAATTAGAAGACCGAATTATAGTTATGCTTCATGGTGTAATTATAGGCTTCCCCTTCCAGACATGAAAATTAAATAGCCAAGTTTCTGTACACATACGCAGCATCAGTGCGAACAAACCCTGCTATTTCCCAACATGAAAAATACGTGTAAGTGGGCTAAGTTGACATTCTCTAGCAAGGGCACACAGACCAGGAGATGGTTACGTCGTGTATTCCTCCTCCTCAAGACCCCAAACACAATATTTGTCATTTATGCCAGTACTTCACATGCCGATGGCCAAGGCTTCCTCAGGTGACAAAGCAGACCACCTGTGCTGTGCTCTTACTTTGTGCTGAGGTGTGCCCATAGACCTCACGTGTGAATGTTTCACAGATTGACATTTGGAACTTTGTCCTCCTGTGAAATGTATTACATTTCCATCAAAACCAATGTGCCCCCCCCACTTTATTTTCAAGTAATAGTCAAAAGTCTTTTATTTTAGAGTTAAATGATTCCCAGACAAGGTAGCTTTGACCTGTCATTCCAGTGCTCAGGAGGAGGTGGAGGCTGGCCTTCCTGAGCCTCAGCCACAGGAGGACCTGCTTCAAAGAACCAAGCTAAAATAAATAAGTAGATAGATAGATAGATAGATAGATAGATAGATAGATAGATAGATAGACAGACAGACAGACAGATAGATAGATAATAGAGGAAAAAGTGACTGGCTGGCCTGTGTGGACCTGGCGGGAGCCTTGGAAGAGGGTTTTCCCTAGGAAGGATGAGTGCACCTTGGAATGGAGAAATAAGCTATGCTTTGGGGAATTCTGTCAATTTTTGTTGTTGCTGTTGTTATTTTTGTTGTTGTTTGTTTGTTTGGCTTCTTTCAAGGCAAGGTCTTTGGATGATACACTCATAGCAAGCCTGTAATTCCTGACAATCCTCCTGCTTCAGCCTCCCCAGTTCTAGGAGTGCAGACATAAACTACTATGACCCGAAGGGAATTGCATTTTCCCGAGGTAACCTTGCTGAGCACAGATAGCAGGGAGAAAGGAGAGCCTGGCGGGCTGTGACTTGAATCTCATACATGCTTCTAATGCCCAGCCTGTGCGTTTGTTCCTTAAAGAAGGCCTGGCTGTCACCCTTTTGTGACAGATGCCGCTTTGTATGGTTTGCCTGGGAGCTCTCTGTCACAAATGGCCAGTTAAGGTGGCTTAGCCTTCTATTTTAAGTTGAGTAAATTGGGGTTTGTAACTTGAAAGGGCGGAGCTGGGATCTAAATCTAGCCTGGATGATCCTCCAGGTTCTGCCCATAGAGCCCCTGTAATTCTCTGTGTCTGAACCCCATTGCTATCCTGTGCACTTTCCTTTCAAACAATGAGTGAGTTAGCCTGGATGGGTGGAGGTGTTTGCAAGTGAACCTGCCACCAGGAGGAGAGAATTACTGCAATTTTGGCACATTCAGGAGAAAGCCTCCCCTTTGCTTGTTAACTTCCAGTTTCCAGGTCTGTGAATTAAACAGAAAAAGTAACAGATTTCTCTAGTCTTCCCTGATCCCTGGCTCTTATAATCTTTCTTCCTCCTCTTTAAGAATGGCTCCTGAGTTTGAGGGGTAAGGGGTATGATATAGATGTTACATCTGAGGCCGAGTGCTCCAGTTTGTAGTGAATGATTATGGTAGCATCCTTCATTGCAAAAGGAAACTTGTCTGATAAGGTTTGAGAGCAATACTAACGTATGGACACGAAGACACAGCCTTGGAGGTGGTTTGATATTATGTCTTATAATAATAATAATAATAATAATAATAATAATAATAATAATAATAATATACACTTACCTCTAGGACCCAAGAGTTCCCTAACCATGTCTTTTTTGTGGCCAGTTTTCCAGTAGTAGGGATGCATTTTTCCTTAAATTCTACAGGAATGCAAGCTGTCGGTTACCCCATAATATTCATCCTACTACTGCACCCATGGACATATCTCTCCATGTTGGTTATTATTCTAGTCACAGCTAGGCAAGACTGGTTTTGCCCCATGCCCCCCAACAGTCTGCATAGGACCTTCTGTAACTAGGCAGCAGGGTGGACACTTTCTAGCTGACCAAGAAGCAATGGCAGTATCCTGGATGGTTTGCTGAGTCTTTGAATGTTCCTGACCAACTGGAGGGGAGGTACCCACTCCTAGGGGCCTTTGCTTGGCAACCTAAGCATTACTTGTTGTGTAGGGTAGCTGCAATTAAACTTTTTTATGTGAAGAACATGTGTGCGTGCGTGCGTGCGTGCGTGTGTGTGTATGTGTGTGTGTGTGTGTAGTTTATGAAATACTAGGTTTCCATGAGACTTTCCCAAACATCATTAGTGTTTGTTTTTCCTCTCATTCTACCTCCTGCTCTGCCTTATCCTCCCATCCCTCTCCCCACTTAAACCTTCCCCATTATTTCCCCTTTCCCTTTTATATTGCCTGTGTTATACCCCCCACCCCCACCCACACACACACAATTTAAGATCTGTCTTCCTCCTTCACATCAGTGGTCCGTTCACAGTGTCCTCAGTCCAACAGGTGTCCAAATTAAACACGCAGACCTGAGGAGTCAGCAGTAAGTAAGAGGCGTAAGTGGGTAAGGACATGTAATGTCTGTCTTTCTGTGTCTGAGATACTTCACTTTTCAGCCCTGCCCATTTACTGCACGGTTTACTTTCTTCACGGTGGAATAAACTTCCTTCTGTTGCGTAGAGGTTCCACATTTTCATTATCCATTCATTACGGCTGAGCCTCTAGGCTGCCTCCATGTCCTGGCTGTTGTGACTCGAGCAGCAATGAACAGGAATGAGCACATCTCTCTGTTAGGATGTAGAGTGTTTTGGGTCTGTGTCCAGGAGTGGTGGGGCTTTGCTGTACGGTAGCATTTTAGAGAGTATTTCTCAGCCACTCTGTCTTCTTCTGAGCACTCCATGTTAGGTTCCATAGCTGTTTCATCGTGTTGTCTTTTGTGTTCTGTTTTTTGAGTTCTGCCCCTTTGTCCCCTGTTCCCTTTTCTGTTAGAATAAACACGGGTTACACATCAGCTCTGCTCTTCGCAGGCATACAGTGTTCATATACATACACATACCTGGAAGTTTTTGTGGGCTTATAAAAGTGCTGTCACCCAGTTACTTTAACAGATTGTTTTCTGCAACTCCTAATGTGTGAAAAAAATGCCTTTCTGTAACATACGCAGCTCAGTTTTTAGATGAGTCCACCGTGTTCTGTTGGGCTAGACTCTGTTCTTTGGTGTAAGTCACCCCTAGTTGCTCATTGAGTTACTTGGTAAACAGCTCATTTTTGTGGATTCCTGTGAGTAGTGTTTGTAGGTCACAGCTTTCATGCATTTAAAATGTTGCCACATGCTCCTGCACTGCCCTTTGGTGAAATACATTGATTTATGTTGTCTAAGTGGTTTGCTATTCTCTGGAAACAACAGGTAGTTGGTGTAGGGAGAGGGTCAGGTGTCTGAGAGTCAGGCACAATGAGGAGTTCATAAGTATTAGAACCGCCCTGTGCCTTTTAGGGTCTGTGCTCTGGGCACGCATTATCTCCTCGGCCATGAGGCCAGGGCGCTGTTACTTCTTGTTCTCCTGAGCCTTTCCAAATGGGTGTTCTGGGGGAGACACTTGTGAAAATGCTTGGCATCCTATGTCTTTCAGATCTCAGTGTTCTTCAGATTTTTTGGATATTTGTGTAGATTTTTGGACTGAGCATTTAAAATGCTCAGACTTTTTCAGAGTATTTTGGATTTGGGCTGGGCTCTTCAATTTATACTATGGTTTTTAGTACTGAAAAAAAAAGGCTCATGGTAACTTACATTCTCTTAAGACTGTTAAAAGGATTGCTTTAGTTTCATTAAAAACACAAACACAACTTTGGAGTTTTCTTTTTTCTTTTTTAAAGTACATTTAAAAAATTTAGTGTGTGTGTGTGTGTGCGCACTTGTGCATGGGTGCATCACAGTGCACATGTGGAGAAGGTCAGACAAGATAGCTTGAAAGTGTTGTCTCTCTCCTTCCTCTTTGTAGGTTCATGGGATTGAGCCAGATCTTTACCTTGGTGTTACGCACCTTTACCCACTGAGCCTTCCTTAAAGGCCCTAGCCTCATTTTTAAAAAGTTTAATTTGAAGATAAATGAACAGATGCGGAGTCCATTCTCATTGAAAGGTAAAGAGCAGATTCTGGAAGCTGGGCTGCAAGGGTTGCCATCTTAGCACTCGGTGGCCTAATGTGCATTCTCGTCTCGGCTCACGGCCATCTTACTGACTGTGGGTAGAACTCTGGAGAAGTCTGTGCTTAGTGTGTCATTTTGGGGTATGAGCTTTAAAGACATTAGTGGACTTATGGGATACGTAGACCTCAGAGTTCAGATTCTGGGTGAGCCAGTTATAAACATTAGTTCCTTCTGATTCTAGCTGCATGTGATGTCTGGGGTGCTGACTTGGTGAGCTTGGGCCTCTCCCCTCGGCAGGAGGTGGTGTAGGCACCATTCTGCACATAAGAAGAACCAGTACACTTTTTATGACTGTTTGAGAGTAAATCAATAGTGTAGTTTAAGAATAGTCTTCTTAAGCATTCGCCTTGGGGCTGGGAGGTGTGCACAGTGGGGTGGTACGTGTGCAGTGTGCAAAGGCCAGGGGCTTAATCCCTGGCATCAAAGCAGCAGAACAGAACACACCCATTTGGTCCATTTCACAAGTACAGTTCTGTGTGTGAACCTATTTCAGCACAGTTTGCCAAGTCTCATCTTGTTTTCCCCCTTTTAAATAAGGAAGAAATAGAATGTAGTTGGTTTCTAGAAGTTCAGTGTTAAGGGGTGAAGGCAAATGAAAGGGGGCTCTGCACGATCAGCTTCTCCCTTCGGTGCTTTCCTTCAGAGGCCACCACTTTGTCATCCACAGAGCCTTTGATGTGTCTGTCATCCCATAGTTTTACACAGATACCATTTGCGACTTGCTGCCAGAAAACCTCCAGGGGAACTTCCTGCTCCTTCTGCTCATCTCTGCCCTCATGGAGTCTCCTCTTCCTTCTCCCAGGCCACCAGCCCTGTCAACCTCATTCCTAGTGGGTACTGTCCTCACCAAGGTCTTGACTAGCATCCTAGACCCTTTAGTCTTTAATGTTGTGACCACCCTGTGATCTCTGCTTCCAGAATGTGGGTACTGCTGGGCCAAGTGACGGGTCATGGTTGTCTCTTTGGCAGAGGGACAGACAGCAGTCTTTTGGTTTTTCATCTGTTGATTTCCTACCCGCTTTTCGAAGCTGTTATGATTTCTTCCCCACACTTTCTAAGTCTCTGTCTATAATCCCTACTTACTCTCTAGGGATTGATGTCATTTCCTTTATTTATTGAAAAGATCCAGGCCACGGGTCACATATTCAAATGCCAGCAGGAGGCGTTGAGATTACTAAAAAACTAAGAAATGAGTCAAGAGCAGGGACTGAAAGTGCAACCTCTGTGAGTGTGTGTGTGTGTGTGTGTGTGTGTGTGAATGTGTGGTGTGTGTGAGTGTGTGTATGTGAGTGTGTGTGTGGTGTGTGTGAGTGAGTGTGTGTGTGGTGTGTGTGAGTGTGTGTATGTGTGTGTGTGAGTGAGTGTGTGTGTGTGTCTGTGTGTGTGTGAGTGAATGTGTGGTGTGTGTGAGAGTAAATGTGTGTGTATGTGTGTGTGAGTGAGTGTGTGTGTGTGGTGTGTGTGAGTGAGTGTGTGTGTGGTGTGTGTGAGTGTGTGTATGTGTGTGTGTGAGTGAGTGTGTGTGTGTCTGTGTGTGTGTCTGTGTGTGTGAGTGAGTGTGTGGTGTGTGTGTATGTGTGTGTGTGGTGTGTGTGTGTGGTGTGTGTGTGAGTGTGTGTGAATGTGTGGTGTGTGTGAGTGAGTGAGTGTGTGTGTATGTGTGTGGGGTGTGTGTGAATGTGTGGTGTGTATGTGTGTGTGGTGTGTGTGAATGTGTGGTGAGTGTGTATGTGTGTGAATGTGTGGTGTGTGTGTGTGAGTGAGTGTGTGTGTGGTGTGTGTGAGTGTGTGTATGTGTGTGTGTGAGTGAGTGTGTGTGTCTGTGTGTGTGTGAGTGAGTGTGTGGTGTGTGTATGTGTGTGTGTGTGGTGTGTGTGTGGTGTGTGTGTGTGTGAATGTGTGGTGTGTGTGTGAGTGAGTGTGTGGTGTGTGTGAATGTGTGGTGTGTATGTGTGTGTGGTGTGTGTGAATGTGTGGTGTGTGTGTGTGAATGTGTGGTGTGTGTGTGAGTGAGTGAGTGTGTGTGTGTGTGTGTGTGTGTGTGTGTGTGTGTGTGTGTGTGTGTTGGACCTAGTGTTCCTCCCTTCTCTGTTTTATCTTGAAAACTGAAATGTCTGGTTTTCTGTGTGCAATCTGATCGTGTTGAAACCATACTGGGTCAGCCACCAAACAGTCACTTTCCTTTGCCACCTCAGCATCTTTCGAGTCACCCTTTCTTTGTCTTCAGGGTGTTCCGTGTCTTCTTTCCTGGCTCAGGGGTTTGACCCTTTGTCCACTTTCTCTTCTCTACATAACAGCACTTAATATGCTCCCTTTACTCTGGAACTCTCTCAGTGCCGTCTGTTCCTTTGCTGCTGGTCCTGGTGGCCCATCTCACCTTGTGAGACCGGGAACGACTACATCTCCTCTTTCCCAGCCCCAGATGCTCACCTATGTCCTCAGGGCCTCGTCATTTCTCTTCCATGGCTAATTGGTTAAGACAGGGTCTCGAGTAGCCATCCATGCTCTCCGGGTCTGTGTAGCTGAAGTTTCCTTTGCGTTCCTGACCCTCTGTCTCTGATTCTGAAGCCCTGTGACTACGGGCGTTTACCACCCTACTCAGCTATTGCCTCTGCCTTTTTGCCTTTTTTGCATTTTCTCGCAGATATTAATTGAACAAGCCAGTGGGTTTCCTTGTGTATTTTCATAGACGTGGTAACGTACTTTGACGCACTTACCTTCTTGTCTCCCCCTCTTCATGCTGTGCCCCACCTTTTCCTTTGCACCCCCAGGATCTCCTCACTCCTTTCACACCTACTCTAAGTCCAGCCGTTAGCCTCATGACTTGGTCTTGAGGTTCTGCTCCTGTATTGAGTTGAATTTTCGTCTTTCAATGTAATTTTACCATCTGCTTTTACTTGTACCTTTACTGCTGCATTCCAAATTCTTTACCTCAAAGATGTTTTACCACTGTTTGCTGTCCTTTTGCTGTTGGTACTCCTGGCCCAATCCCACCTCATGGACTCACTTCACCTCTCTCTCGCTCACCTAGCTTCTCAATGGCTCCTGTTCATTTCAGAGTGACATTTTTCCTCTGACACTTAGCTGCTGCTCCCCATATCCACCTCTGAAGGCTTTCACTTACAAATTAGCCATAGGTGGCTTCTCCTTGTTTTTCTCTGGTTCCTCGCATGTCCACATTACCTCGTGGAAAGTCCAGCTCTGGCAAGGCAGCTCCTTGGCTGGAAAGGCCCCAAGACTTTAGTTAGCAAAGCTCCCTGTTCGGGCTCTTCCCTCACTGTCCTCCAGACCCTCCCTGCTCCAGCCCGCTAGAACCGTGGCCGTTGCTGAACACTATGTCGGCCCCACTATTCTGTTTTCTGTGGCTGGTTTTCTTCTTGCTACAGGGAAGTTTATATTGCTACACAGCTGTCTAACCCAGCAGTCCTCAGTCTGTAAGTCTTAGCCCCTCTGAGAGTCATGAATCAGAGACCCTGCATATCAGACATTTGCATTACAATTCACAACAGTGGCATAATTGGAGTTATGAAGTAGCAGTGAAATAATTTTATGGTTGGGGTGATCACCACCAGTATGAGGAATCGTATGAGAGCATCGTGGTGTTGGGAAGGTTGAGAACCGCTGGTCTAACCCAGTCTCCCTTCTTCAGTAGGCCTTGTCACTCACTACCTTCAGTTGTGAGCTGCTCTTCGATTTGCCTTCCTCAGCTGTGCACCTCCAGTGAGATCGGTCACTGTGTCATTAGTTTATTTTGTAGGATAGTAATAAAGATTTAGAAAGATTCCATGCTTTTTAAATTTTATACCCAGTAGAGTGTAATCAAATGGTAGGTACCAAATACAAATAAATTCATGTTGCTAATAATTAAAGCATAAAACCATTGGACTTTTCTCTCCTTCCAACCCAGCAGATTGGAATTGGTGAAGTGGTTTTTTTTTTTTTTTTTTTTTTTTTTTTTTTTGGCACATGACAAACACTTTGTCCAAGAAAAAACTTCTTTGTCCCTGACTTGAGTGCTTCTTTTTTTTTTTTTTTTTTTTTTTTTTGGTTCTTTTTTTCGGAGCTGGGGACCGAACCCAGGGCCTTGCGCTTCCTAGGTAAGCGCTCTACCACTGAGCTAAATCCCCAGCCCCGAGTGCTTCTTATATATTGAAGGTCAACTCCATGATTGTGTCTTGTAAATTACATCATATGAACAATATATTTCCCTTCTTCATCACCTGTCCAGCTTAAACTTGGCATGGAAAATGAATCAAGGCTGTTATATATTTAAGACTTTTTGCAAAACCATTGCAAGTTTTTAAATTACTCTACTGTACAAGTTTCTAACAATTTGTTCTCTTCTAAATTGGAGGGAGACAGGGAGAGAGAGAGAGAGAGAGAGAGAGAGAGAGAGAGAGAGAGAGAGAGAGGCACAGAGAAAGAGAACATAACGTTTTCTTACAAAGATGGAGAAGGTGAGAAAAGCCTTGGTTAGTATGGATTTAAAAAGTAGGCTAGCCTTTTATTTTTTTGATGGTGGCTTGCAACACGTGTTCTGTCACTTCCTTAATTAGCACTTGGGGCTCGTGGGGTAGGAGATATTTTAGCCTGTCTCCTCCTTAGAACTGTGATGGAGTCTCTTGATGTTTGCAGAATGTACATGCTATTGTGCATTTCCATCTTTCATGGAAGCAGAATTTAAAGGGGGGGGTCTGGACTGCACACACAGCGCTAAAGTTCCGAGCAGGCTGCCCATTTTCCAGATCTCTGGTGACCGTACTGAGGTTTTCTGCTGCTGTATGGGGTTCTGCTGACATCATCAAGTGTTATGTAGCAGTGAGCTGATGCCACTGACTTTACTGATGCTCTCAGCTATGTAAATTCCATTGTGCTGAGGGCCTGAGCATTTTAATGTTTGCAGAAGTAAGTTAGTGATTTGGTGGAAAGGCTTGATTCTACAGAATGTCTTCGGGGTGGCTGGATCTTCTCTTTCCTATTTCAGTAGGAACTCGGTGTATTTCACAGTATTTGTAGGACACTGTCTCTGCGTGTATGTGATGAGTTTGTGCCTCACTGCCACGAGGTTCTTTCAGGTGTGCTGGCAGTAGGACCATCTCTGATGTTCCGAAGTGCAGTCTCACATTCTGCATGTTGGTGTAACACACTGATAGGGGATTTTGCAGTTGCCCTTTATATTCACGTTGCCTCAGTGCTTTGTTATATAAAATGTATGCCATAGTCCGATGTGTTTGCCACAGAGACTGATATACTTTGAACGTGAACCATGTCAATCCTCATGTGCGCTGTGCCATACAGCTATGTGTGTGCTCATTTGTGTATAACTTAGTGCTAGACTGTAGTCATTGCATTCAGTTCAGACAGAACTTTCAGAGAGTAACTGACCTTAAATTCCCAGGCTGCTTAGGAGCTTTCGATTAGAATCTTTCTTGGGGGTGGGAGGACACTTTCCAGTATTATTTGAAACAAGTCATTATTAACCACCAGCAATGATTATGCAGCAGCATGCTGATTTACAGTGATGTGGGCTCTTTTTGATGTACTTAGGGCAAATGCAAACATGTTGGAATCTTCAGGAAATTAGAGAACTATAGGGAATATTATTTTAGCAGTGGAAGTGGGTTGACTGAAGAGCTCAGGTATCACTGTCAGGTTGCATATTCCTCTGGTTGGTTGGTCGGTCTGTCTGTCTGTCTCTGTCTGTCTGTGTCTGTGTCTGCCCCCCCTTCTCTCTCTTCTCTCTCTCTCTCTCTCTCTCTCTCTCTCTCTGTCTCTCTCTGTCTCTCTCTCTCTCTCTCTCTCTCTGTCTCTGTCTCTCTCTCTCTATGTGTGTGTGTGTGTATTTATTTGAGATAGAGTCTCTCTATGTAATCCTGGCTGTCCCAGAACTCACTACGTAGACCAGGCCAGCCTTGGACTCACAGAGCTCTGGTTCTGCCTTCCTCATGCTGGGATTAAAGTTGTGTGCCACCATTCCCAGCTTCATTCTAGTTTTAAAGCTCAGTGGTTGTACTATGGTGACATTTAAGAACCTGTACACTGAGCCCTGTAAAAGCCATAGGAAAGAAACCATTTCTTTGTCTAGCTTTGGGTCTAAAAACATACTACAGCATTGGAACATCTGATTTTTCCCCTCTCTTCCGTGTAGTGGTTTTAAGTTTTATCTATTTTCAATGTATGGTCGCTTTTGCCTGCATGTGTTTGCACACCACATGTGTGCAAAAGAGGGTGTTAGCTCCCCGGATGGCAATACCAACAGTTGTAATTCCTATGAGGGTTGAACCCAGGTCCTCTGAAAGAGCAGCCAGTGCTCTTAACTGCTGAGCCATCTCTCCAGCTCCAGTGTCCTTGTTTTCTTGAAGCTAAGGACCATGTCTTTCTTGTAGTGCTCAACATGATCTTCAGTCTCATTGCTAGCTTTGTTTTTCTGCCTGTCCCACAACAAAATAGTTTTTGTCTTCTCTTAGAGATTGCTAGATAGGCAGAAAGCACAGCTATATTGGAACAACAAGATGTTATGTTATTGCTTGGGAGTGTCCCCTTGTAACTAGCCGTACTACCCACTACTTAGCTGTGGGTGTGCATGTAACTGGCCACATTGCCCCATTGTTTGGGAAGGTCCTCATGTAACTAGCTACCAGCTCCAGCTTGTGACTGAAGTTTGCTCAACTTGAAACAGTGTAACTTAGTGCTGCTTGGTGAGGACCCTGAATTGAAAGCTTGTATATGCCAAGTGTCTTTCTGAGAGAATCCACCGCCTGCTAACAGAGTCTTACTGAGAGCTATGAGGATATTTAGAGTGTGAAGTTTGTGTGTGATTAAATCCCCCAGAGGATGGATGGGAGAAGAAGTTTACGCCGCTGTCTGTGGTGAGAGCAGATTCGAGGTGCTGTGATTCACGCAAGACATAGGAACCCACTCCCAGTGTGTAGCTGAGTGAGAATTCAGTCTAGTGTATTTGATCTGAATCCTTACACACATGATTCCAGCCACAAGTCTCCAAGAGTTTGGACTCTAGCCCTAGAATTTGTGACATAAACCTACCCTTTGTGCTACCCTTCTGCCTTTAGAAAAAATCGTTCAGCCTCTACTGGTTTTCCCTTAAGGTTCAGTCCAGGTATCTTTCTCTCCTCAGAACTTGTTAGATTTGGCAGTCAGGAGCCATGGAGCTGGGAACCTTTCATGTACAGTTTTGCTTTAGTCTCTGTTACCCATTTCTTCTGCTAGGTTGTGAATATCTTCAGGGAGAGAAATACCTGTGAAACTACACAGGTCGGAGGGCAGACACTGCACACTTAGTGTGAGGTCACTAAGGGCTAATAAGGGCTACAGAAGGAGCCCAGCCTCCGAGGAAGGAACCGATGTGATAGGCTAGAGGAAAGGCAGTCCATGTTAGGGGCTGGGGAAGACCAGAAACAAGAGGTGAGGTTGAAAAGTTGGAGTGGGATTCACACTACAGCTTGGGCTTACTTACATCTACAGGCAGGTAAAACCGGCTGGGGCCAGCCTGGTTAGGAGACCTGGGCAGCTCTGCCTACCCAGGGGCCAGGATGAGAAGCTCCTCAAAGTTCCCTCTAGTCAGTTGGAGCCTCATCAACCTGTTTTCAGTACAAAAGGGCACTAGGTCGCATGGAGGTGACACACTTCCTCCAGAAATTCCAGGGAAGGCAGGAAGTGTGGGGATGATTCAGCGAGGGGGCTTCTTCCTGTGCACGGATGGGCGGCGGCAGCTGCATGACTTCTGTTAGTGTTTGTTCCACCTCTCCCAGGTGGAGGCCTCCTGGGGACAGTGAGACCAGGTGGGTACACATCTGGAAACCGTCATATCTGTCTGGTCATCCTGAGAAGCCTAAGCCTCCTGCAGCACTAGCTAGCGTAGGATCCATGTGACCAGTTAGCTTCCTTGCTCATCACGGTGAAGAATATGGTGGCCTTTATGTTTCTAATACCCTAAGGTTAGGGCCAACTCTAGCACCAGAAAGAACTTGAACATGTAGGAAAGTCCAATTTATATTATCTTAGATATCAAATTAAGAGGGGCACTTTATTGTATTGACACAGCACGTAGAACTAATAAGCCTTTCGAGATTTGATTGTCTTATATGGCCCGCTAACACTAGATTAACGTCCCTGTCGCCTAGGGGTGGAGATCACGGGCTGTGTAGCTGGGCTCCTGTGCTCTGGTCCCAGTTCCCCACTCATTAGCAGCCTGGGGCAGGTCACTTAATACTGCAGTTCTCTCTCTCATGGGTTTATTTCCCATGTGAGGTTTTGCCTGAACTAAATGAACTAATTCTCTATTTACTTACTAAAGATAAAGCTCTCAGCATCTGGTATCTGTTTTTCCCAATGAACATTGGTAATCAGTGTATCACAAGGGATATAAATAAAGCAGCCAGTGGTTAAATGGGCTCGGTAGTGTCTGTCACTCAACTAGGATTGGTGGGTAACTCAAGCAGCTTCAGAGAGGAGCAAACTTTTTCTTTTTAAGTTTAATTTTATCTTTTACTTATTCACTTTACATCCTGTCCTCTGCCCTCCTCCTGGTCACCCCTCCCACAATCCTTCCCCCACCTCCCTCTTTCTCCTCTGAGCAGGTGGGACCCCCCTGGGTGTACCCCCACTCTGGCACTTCAAGTCTCTTCAAGGCTAGGTGCTTTCTCTCCCACTGAGGTTGGATGAGGTAGCCCAGCTAGAAGAACACATCCCGTGTGCAGGCAACAGCATTTGGGACAGTCCCTGCTCCAGTTGTTCAGGACCCAGCTGCACACCTGCTACATATGTGTGGGAGCATGTTGTTCTCTGACTTGGCAGCTGACTCAGACAGATGCAGACATTCACAGTTAGACAGTGAATGGAGGGAGCTTGGGGACTCTTACAGAAGGATAGGAGGAAGGTTTGCAGGCCCCAAAGGGGATAGGAATTCCACAGGAAGGCCAATAGAGTCAACTAACTCGGACCCTTAGGGCTCTTGGAGTCCAAACAACCAACCAAAGAACATATATGGGCTGGACCTAGGCCTCCCCGCAAACTTTTTCTTAAAGGGCCAAATACTGAATAGCCTGTACTTGGTGTGTCTTCCAGCCTCTGTTGGTATTACTCAGTCCTCCTGGCATTGCACCCTGCAAGCAGCAGCTGTGGACAGGCTGTAGACACATGCGCATGGCTGCATTCCAAGCAAGATTTTATTTACCCAAATAGGTGGCAAGCCACGTTTGGGTATGGAGAGACCCTGTCCTGGGCACTTTAGTCATGCCTGGAGCTTGAGGTACTGTGAAGACACTAGCTTCACTCTCTATTCATTGCTTAGCACGGGGTCAGGCCTTAGACCAGCAAAGGGACTTAGAGTAGCTGTCATGAATGAGTCCTTTTAAAGGGTGGCATAGAAGTCACTTATTTAAGGGCTCGGAGCATTTTCTTGTGATCCAGAGGTTGGGGAAAGATCAGGGTTTGTTTCATTTGATGGACACAAATACAGACTGTTTTTTCTTCTATCCTCTCTATGTAGGAAAGTTTTATGAGCCAAGTAAAAAGCAATTTGTAGTTGTGCTTGTTGGTACACTGAGGGTTTTTCTTCTAGACCTGTTGTGTATATGGGCTTGGGTCTTTTATTTCTTATTTTTCGGCTTAATAACGAGCTCTTGTTTTAAAATTACACTTGCCAGTGGGCCTTTTTGTGAGTGGCCGACTGTGTTGGTGAGTTTGTATTTATAGTCTAGGTCGGTTTCTGAGGAAGTGACTAAAGTCCCTTGCATTCCATTAAGACAACATAACAAAGACCATCTTTGACTCAGGGAAGCAGGGCCTGTGGTGGAAACTCAGAAGCTAATGGTTAGTGTTTATCGGTGTTTTATGTATTCAGTACTGCTCGGGCCAGATAATCAGAGCTTTGTGCTGAGGGCCAGGGTGGATATTCACTGCCCCTCAGAAGTCCAGAGCGAATCCCTCTGGAGCGAGTTCAGGCAGCCCTTAACTTTCTGGTGGGCCCTTTTTTTACATTTTAGATGCTTTAAAGTGGGTATTTATAGAACATAAGTATATATACTTCTCCTCTCTTTAAAGTATTCTACCAGAATTCTTGACATATGTCCAGCAGAGAGGTTGGTGGTGGTGGGACCCAGGAAATGACTGACTTAGGGAAATCCATTGTCTCTTGTTCCTTGTCACAGTGCCTTGGTTTCCCCATCTTGCTTTTTTATGGTACTGTAATAAAATACTTGAGGCTAGGCAGGTTATAAAGGAAAAAGCCCTTGTGTGTGCATGTGCGTGCATGCACGTGTGTGCTCTGTGTGTGTGTGTGTGTGTGTGTGTGTGTATCAGTTTTGGATGACTTCTGCTTGTTCTTATAACCAGTGATGACAGGCTGAAGGAGAGATGAGCTGGTCCAGCCCTAGGCTGTCTTTGGTTCTGGGATCGAGGCCAGAACTCACATTTTCCCAGAAAGGACCCATTAGGGATGGTGGGTGGGACCTGGGCTGAGCTCAGTGTAGAGCTTGCCGAGAACTTGTTAGGGACCTGGACTCATTCCCCAGTAACATTTTTTTTTTTTTAAAGTAGAGAAGGCAAGGGAAGATTGGATATTGTGGTTCAGTCAGCTCAGTGTTAGCACATTGGGTCTCACACTGGTTGTGTCTCAGTCAGCTCAGTGTTAGCACATCGGGTCTCACACTGGTTGTGTCTCAGTCAGCTCAGGGCTAGCACATCGGGTCCCACACTGGCTGTGTCTCAGTCAGCTCAGGGCTAGCACATTGGGTCCCACACTGGTTGTGTCTCAGTCAGCTCAGGGCTAGCACATCGGGTCTCACACTGGTTGTGTCTCAGTCAGCTCAGTGTTAGCACATCGGGTCTCACACTGGTTGTGTCTCAGTCAGCTCAGTGTTAGCACATCGGGTCCCACACTGGTTGTGTCTCAGTCAGCTCAGTGTTAGCACATCGGGTCTCACACTGGTTGTGTCTCAGTCAGCTCAGGGCTAGCACATCGGGTCCCACACTGGTTGTGTCTCAGTCAGCTCAGGGCTAGCACATCGGGTCCCACACTGGTTGTGTCTCAGTCAGCTCAGGGCTAGCACATCGGGTCCCACACTGGCTGTGTCTCAGTCAGCTCAGGGCTAGCACATTGGGTCCCACACTGGCTGTGTCTCAGTCAGCTCAGGGCTAGCACATCGGGTCCCACACTGGCTGTGTCTCAGTCAGCTCAGTGTTAGCACATCGGGTCTCACACTGGTTGTGTCTCAGTCAGCTCAGGGCTGGCACATCGGGTCCCACACTGGTTGTGTCTCAGTCAGCTCAGGGCTGGCACATCGGATCTCACACTGGTTGTGTCTCAGTCAGCTCAGGGCTAGCACATCGGGTCCCACACTGGCTGTGTCTCAGTCAGCTCAGGGCTAGCACATCGGGTCCCACACTGGCTGTGTCTCAGTCAGCTCAGGGCTAGCACATCGGGTCCCACACTGGCTGTGTCTCAGTCAGCTCAGGGCTAGCACATCGGGTCTCACACTGGTTGTGTCTCAGTCAGCTCAGGGCTAGCACATCGGGTCCCACACTGGTTGTGTCTCAGTCAGCTCAGGGCTAGCACATCGGGCCCCACACTGGTTGTGTCTCAGTCAGCTCAGGGCTAGCACATCGGGTCCCACACTGGTTGTGTCTCAGTCAGCTCAGGGCTAGCACATCGGGTCCCACACTGGTTGAAATGGTCGTTGTTTGCCTTCATTGCTTCACCTGTAAAGGGTTTTCTGCACTCAGCATTTATTGTTATCATTACATTATTTATTATTTCAGTATTTCATAAGCAGGTCAATGGGTCACTTTATGTTTTATGTTATGTTTTAGACATAAATAAAATAAAGGAAGGTAAAATTGCTCTGCCCACTGTCACGCATGTCCACTGTCACACATGTCCACTGGCTCCTGCCTCTGTTCTCAGAAGCACCTAGTTGGCCTTCCTACAAGGTCACTTTTAAATCACCCACATCTGGCAGTTCACAGCCTCATAGAACTCGAGCTTCATGGGATCTGATACTATTCACACACACACACACACACACACACACACACACACACACACACACACACACACGAGAAAATGGCATATCAGTTGAACTTTATTTTTGGATGGAAGCTTGATCTGAAACTCAGGCCTGTCCTTACAAACCCCCTCAACTGGTGAAGTGTGTCTGTAAAGCTAACGTTAGGAAAAGCACAACACACTGACACGTTCCTGATGTGACTCGATGAGGTGTAAGAAACTCCTTAAAGACCATGTGCACCTCCACTGTGCCTAAAATGCCCTGGCCAGGGAAAAGCTCTGTTTCTCTGTTGAAACCCTGTTCCTGGAGCTTTTAGAAAGAGGAGACGGAAAGAATAAGTAAATAAATGCCTGCAGGTGGAGCTGATCTTTCTTCCCTGCTGGGTCTGCCACCTGAGGCTACTTTGTCAGCACATCTTGGTGGGGATGCATTGTCCTCATATATACATGGGAGTGGCGTTTCTTATGTATGAAATATGTAAAAGAGGTGTGGGTACCTGAAGGGCAAATCATGAGACATACGTGTCATCCTGTGTTGTCCACACGGCTCCTCTTAGAGGGGAAGCATCTCCTTGTTTATTTTTACCTTGACGCACCTGTGTACATCTGACCCTACATCTGTAGGACCTCATGTGGGTTCAGCAGGGTTGGACAGAAAGTAGCAATTACATCTGTTCCCAACCTGAGTAATTTCCACCCCTGTCATTCCTCCCTAAATCAGGGCTTCTTAAACTTCCACTTGCCACCCGTTTCTGCCCAAGAAATTTTTACATGACCTGAGAAGTAGACACTTAAAATATACAGAAGCCAAGCATCTACTGTTAGGAATCAAAGGAAATTCTTCGGTGTATATTAATGGTTAAAGATGGCTGGCTGGCTATTTGACGTTGTGGGGCACTGAGCATCTTAAAGTTTTTTTAATTGATTAGTATTTATTTTTAGACAGAATCTCACATAGCCCAGGATGCCTAAAACCTGTGAAGCAGCACAGGGTGATCTTGAATTTGTGACCCTCCTGCTTCTGATCTTTAAGAATATTTTGATTTTATAGACTTAGTGCTGAGAATGCTTCTTTGCATAAGTATGTGAAATAAAATGGTCAAAGTATGTTTAGGGCTATTTAAGAAAAATCTGTTCTAATCCTAAATCAAAATTCATTTTAACAAGTAAAAAAGAAGAAAGAAACTTAAGCAAATAATTCAAACAAAAATTTATAAAACCAAGTGTTCTAGCACAGGGAGGTATGAATTTATGACTTCTGTGAGGAGGAATGGTGTTAAGATATTAAAGGTCTTTGTTTTCATAATTAAGCTTTTATGTTTCTATAAGAGCAGAAGGCTTTGTGCATACAACATACAAGTCTTTTGAAACAGCCAGAAACGTTTGACAATTGTTACATGTTTGACTTTGAATTGATTTTTGGTCATTGTATATTCTAAAACCTTTTATTGCTGTGAAAACTTTCATGACTCTACATTCAGTGATGTGATCCCATACTGTGGTCTAAGAGGCTGGATTCTAAGCAGTGTAACGACAGCTTACGTAGGGATAAGCATCATAGGTAACCTAGGTATGATATAAACTACACAGGATGGTGAGCTTAGGCCATTCACATCCTTGAGCCCTCGAGCATCTTGAGGTTCTGGTATCTAGCAGGAGATCCCAGAACCAATTCCTGGGCAGATATAGACCGACAGATGTATTATAAAAAAACAACAATCCATTTGTTCACCTAACAACTGCTCATAGAACATCCACCATGTGCTCAGTACTCTGGTTGTAAAAATTAATGGTGGTGATCTTAGCAGGCTGTTCGTAGCTGAGGTGCACAGAAAAGCATGGAGCTAAAGAGGCAGAGAAAGAGGTGTGGGGAAGGAAGACAGTAGAAGGAAGTCCTTCACACGAGTTTTCTTGTTTTAATAACCCCCGTGATAGTAGCTTGTTGTGAGTCGTTTATATAACAATTTGCCACCTAAGCCTTTCTTCCCGCTGCGCTATGATTTGAATTTGTTTTAATATAATTTTGATTTCTTTTCAGTACCGAACTTCTATGGATCAGTTTGCTAAGGACGTGCAAGATTGGGAGAGCTGAGAAATCAACGTTGAACCTGTTTTTTTCTTAAAAGTGAGTAGGCTTACCCTCACGGCCGTTCATTTCTGACATCCCTATGCTGTAGTTAGCAGCCAGCACATCACACCGGAGAACTTACAGCCCCTCCTTCCTCGAAAGCATCTAAACTCCAAGAGCAGCGTGGTGAAAATGGCCATGTGCGGGTTCAGACGTGTCTCCACGGCAGTCTGCCAGCCGGTCTTCATCTGGCACGGATCAAGCAGGACAGCACAGGCCTGGTAGCATACCAAAGGCACCGCCCTCTTCCCTCTCAGGTGCTTTGTTGCTCTTTCCCTCAGACCCTGTGGTAGCTTGTCCACAGGAGTGAGGCTCGTTGGCCCTTCAGTGACCCCGCAGGCTGAGGAAGTGTTTTCATGTGGCTTAGTGGCCTCCCTTCTCCCCACTCCTCTTGCCAAGTGGTGATGCTATGGCTGAACTTGTGCTGAGTGGTAAGGGTTTGAGTGACTTGTTCAGATTTATTCTCTTAAGTTCTTCTACATTTTACCTTGTGCCAAACACTCCTCCGACCCTGTCTCCTCATCCCCAGGTAGTTACTGAGTAGATACTTCAGAGGCTAAGAGAAGGGAGGGCGCTGGGGGTCAGAGTGTGCTCTCAGTCATCCGGATGACTTTGGATTGCTATATCCTCAGTAGTGTAGGGATGCCATTCCTCCTGGAGGTGGAGGTGCAACATGATTAATCCCAGCACCTGGGAGGCAGGGGCAGGCAAATCTCTGAGGTGGAGTCTACCTGGTCTACAGAAGGTTCTCCAGGACAGCCGGGACTATTTGGAGAAACTCTGTGTCTAAACCCAAACCCCAAACAAAACAAAACAAAACAAAACAAAACAAAACAAAACAAAACAAACAATGCCCTTGCTATCATGGTGGTGGCAGGACACTGGGGCCTTCTTTCTGAGTTGTGGCTGTGATAGAAATGTGATTCTGATCCTCTTGAACCCTGACAGGAGGGAGGAAGGGAGGGAGGGGGGAGGGAAGGAGAGAGGGAGGGAGGAGGGAAGGGGAGGGAGGGAAACCTTGTTTCGCATTAGAGTTAGAAGGCCACTGGTCTCGGGTTGAGGTCTCACACGTAGAGGAGCAAGCACGTGCCCTTGCTAGAGAGCTGTGTGGAACGGATGTCACAGATGAACCCATCTGTGTGTGCAGCATCTCTAGTGACAAAGTCACTGGTGCTGCAGATCGTCTGCCCTCAGGGGCCCAGGAATAACCAGTGTCCCGACTGCTGGTGTCTTCGAGTAGTTTTACTTGCCTTTAAGATTCGTGACTAGAATCACACAGTGTCCATTCCTTTGCCTATGGCTCATTTGCTCAGTCCATATGTGACGTTCTCCTGATATTAAATATGGTTTACTTTTTTCCTTCTCCTTGCTCTGGTGAGATCTAAGTGTGTAGTTGCAGGACACTTAGGTACTTTTCAGTCTTTTTTTATGCTATACATACATATGAATTTTTAAAAAGACCTTATTTTGCATGCATGGATGTTTTGCCTGTATGTCTGTCTGTCCACAGCTTGGGCAGAAGAGAACATTGGATCCCTGGAACTAGACTTACAGATGGTTGTAAATCAACAAGTGGCTGCTGGCAATCAAACTCAGGCCCTCTGAATTAGCAGTCAGAGCTCTTAACTGCTGAGCCATTTCTCTGGCTCCTTATTCTTTTCTTTTAATTATGTGTACGTGCATGTGTGAGGACAGGTATGTGCATGTGTGCACAGAGCCCATGGTGGTCAGAAGAGAGTGTTAGATCTACTGGTGCTAGAATTACAAGACACTGTGGGTCTCCATATGGGTACTGGGCACCCAACTAAGATCCTCTGTAAGAGCAGCGTGTACTCATAATGGCTAAGTTATCTTGTGAGGAGGATGTGTGGTCTTTCCTCTATGTGTGAAACTTTGAGACCTTGGGGTTAGCCATCTCAAGGCCACAGAGATCCATGGGCGGTCCTCTCCTCTAACTCTCTAACATGGTCTTTCTAAGGCCCAGTATTCAGTTTTGAACATTTAATTATTTCTGTGCCTATCTTGTGTTTTGCTTATTCTTGGACCACTCAACAGTTTAGGTTCTGTGGACTGTTTTGAATACAAAAGCATCAGTACTTAGGTGGCCAAGTGATAGGCCTTCCCCCTGTGATGATCTGAGCACCATGCCCGTCAGGAACAGATGATGTTTTCAGAGGTCCTCTGGGGCATGGCCAGGCAGAAGCCCTCCTTGGAATGCACGTGACATGTAAGGCTGGTCTCTTGGCACAGACCAGTTTTATTTGCATGGCATAAAAAGGGATTGCAGAGGAGAGAAGAAAGTCTAGAGAGAGGTGTGTCTGCGCTGCCCTCGAAACTGTGACAACACTTTGTGGACCAGATCAAGGGCAGTGGCTTCCCAGAGGAGGACCTGATGTGTAAGACCTGATGAGTCTAGGGCCACGAGTAAATGAAAATGGATCTGACCTAGCATGCTACACTCAGGAGGAGCTTGGATTTTCCTTTCAGAAAGCTTTGAAAAATAGTCCCCAAAGTCTGAATCTTGAGCCAGGAAGTAACCGAATAAAATTACTGAACCAGGGAAATGTAGTTTTCATAATGGATGTGGGCCTTAGAGCTTTCCTTTGAGGGAATTCTGTCTTCATATCACAGCTCCACCTTCTTCTTGTCCCATGACCCCTTGGTTAGCTTCTTTACCCGTACAATGGGGATAGCACCATCTTCCATAAACTTCCTGTTCAGTTTAGTAAGACATGTCTGCAGTGTGTGCACTGTCACTATAATTGTTACCCTGGTGCCCTCTCATTCTTGTGACAAGCAGCTTTCTGACTAACACAACGTAGTGAGTTCCAAGTTAAGAAAGAATATTATGAAACTAAGCATGGGAATGCTAATCCAGACCTCAGGTTGCAAAGGAAGGATATAGGAAACACTTGTCCTGTGTCGTGGGTGTGTCACTCAGCAGGGCCCTCCACTGAAGATCTTAGTTATTTACCTGTGTCAGCTCCTGGCCAGTGCAGCTGCATTCAGAGGGAAGCAGGGTCACTCTGCACATTGTCATTAAGGCATTGGTTGCTTGTAACCCTGGCTGGCTGTTTTGCAGTATCTTCATGATCAGCGTTTTGACGAGGTCTCAGAGAGTGACTGAATCTGCAGACCATAGCCAGTCTGAGAGGTATCTTTCCAGCTGACTGTGGTCAGTGTCATCCACCTCTGTCAGAGCTGTGGCACTTGATGAGTTCATGATCTAACAACATAGCCTCGTGTGAGAAGGGAAATTATAGAGGTGCTTGAGCCAGAAAGAGCGGTGACTCTGAGCCTCTCATTCCAGCTCCCACTTCTCTACTGTGTGGCCTCAGGTTCCTCCTAGGAAAAGCAGGGATTTGGTTTAGATTGAGATAGAAGCAGAGGTGGACTCTATGAATCCACTAAATGGAATACCTTGTCTTGTGCACATGTGTGCTTTTCTTGATATTATCTTCTCTTTCATGCCTGTCCGGGATCAGAAGTGTTTATGACCGTAAGGGGAAGGATGGTCTTGTGTTGCAACTTGTATTTACAAATAGAAAACATGACCAGATTGTAAGTGATGCAGGCCTCAGTGAGTGAATCCGTTTCCCACTGACACTACTTTGTATGCTTTGTTCATCAAAGGTTGGGTATAATTTCCTCTGAGCCAAATAACAGATAGATTAAACGTCATTGGCTAGTCATGTGTGGTGTGCACAAACACTTAGGTTTATGTGTTTATATGCTTATTTATTTAATGGGTGGTTCCCACTCTTGATTCAGGGTGCTTTTAGTATGCTTCCTTCAGAAGGAACAACTTTCTGTAAGCTGACAGAAGACAGTGGTAAAGCGAACACACAGGGCTACCATTTGTGCAAAGCTGAAGGCTGTGCTGATAGCCTCTGGGTTTTCACATCCACAAAGTAGAAACTGGGGTTCTACACCAGAGACTTCTTGTTTTCTCTCCTCTTCTCTTGAGGGATGAAGGAGCTTTTTTTTTTTTTTTTTTTTAAAGATTTATTTATTTATTATATATCAGTACACTGTAGCTGTCTTCAGACACTCCAGAAGAGGGCATCCAATCTCATTACAGGTGGTTGTGAGCCACCATGTGGTTACTGGGATTTGAACTCAGGACCTCTGGAAGAGCAGTCAGTGCTCTTAACCGCTGAGCCATCTCTCCAGTCCCCGAAGGAGCTCTTTTATGAGAGACATATTCTGTGGTGGTTGTCATGACTAAAGGCTTATGTCTGTCTTTTTTTTTTTTTTTAGATTTATTTATTTATTTTTAAAGGTTTAGTTTTATGTATATGCGTACACTGCCACTGTCTTCACACACACCAGAAGAGGGCATCAGATCTCACTACAGATGGTTGTGAGCCACCACGTGGTTGCTGGGATTTGAACTCAGAACCTCTGGAAGAGCAGCCAGTGCTTCTTAACCTCTGAACCATCTCTCCAGCCCTCTCTTTGTCTTTCAATTCTCAGTTCCCACATTGTAGTCATGCAGTTAAGAACACTCCATGTAAATGTTGTTTGTTTTTTATTTAGATGTTGAAGCAATATGTATTTAAGAGCATCGACTAAAATACTAGCAGTGCAGTGCCTGGTACAGTGGTGCACAGCTTGATCCTAGCATTTGGGGAGGCAGAGACAGGTGGATCTCTGTGAGTTACTCAGCCTGGCCTACATCACAAGTTCCAGGACAGCCAGGGCCGCATAGAGCCACCCTGTCTCAGACAACAACAACAACAAAAACAACAACAACAACAACGTTAATCAATAGCATCAAGGTGGGTGTGTCATGGCATGTTTATCATCCTAGTACTTAGAAGGTTGAGGCAGGAGGATTCTGATTGTGAAGCTGCTGGACTTAAGTATTGATGCAGTATGATGTGCCCAAGAGCATAGGTAATGCCTTTGTCCTTCCTCTGTGATACTGATTTTGCTTTCTTGGTCAGATGTAGCCTGTTGTACCTGGTTATACCACTTTTGGGATTGGCCGGAACCATGTGTAAGAATGAGGTGGGGCCCTCTGTCTACCTATCCTTTACCTTCTCCTCATTGGTTTAAGAAAGACTATAACATGGATGGCTTCCACCCACACAGCACTTTGCTGTGAACCTGCAGTTTGTAGCCTCTGACATAGTATAGCCTCTGACAGTACAACTTATGACATAGGTCAGCCTCTGACATAGTGTAGTCTCTGACATAGTGCAGCCTCTGACAAGAGTGCCTCTGACATAGTGCAGCCTCTGACAGAGTGCAGCCTCTGACAGAGTACAGCCTCTGACAACAGAGTGTAGCCTCTGACAACAGAGTGTAGCCTCTGACAACAGAGCGTAGCCTCTGACAGTACAACCTCTGACATAGTATAGCCTCTGACAGAGTGCTATGTCCTCTGTGCCCGTTTCTTCATAATTCCCTTGCACCCTTTGTTAGTCTGTTCCCTGGAATTGAAGTGGCTATTTCCTGACTTTTTTTTTGTGGAGTGAACATAATTAATATGAAATATATTCTACCAAAACAATAACAAAAGTAAAGATAGATTATCTTTAACCTGAAGTGTATCAGTACCTAAAATGTCTTGAGAGTGGTGCTGAGGACTGGATTTTAGAATATTTAGGATTATAGATTTTCATGTTGGGAATAGTCCATTGGTAAAGTCTACACAGGTATTAGGGGTTTGAAAAGAAAATCCCAGAATCAGAGCCAGTTTAAGGCCCATACAGGTATATTGTCACCTGTGCTGCTAGGATGAGTTCTCACCAGGATGGGTCACAGTGCTCTGTCTGGTGCTTTTTCTGGTCATGCATTTATTTCTTTAATTAGAAGACCATGCTTTCTCTGTGACAGCTACCAAATATGAACTTACTTTTCTCTCCTATGCTCTCTCTTCTTCCTCCCTCCCTCCCTCCCTTCCTTTGGAGGTGAGTGGTTCCCACATGAGGGTTCCAATAAGCCAAGGCCTTCCATTGCTTCAGAAGTAGAAAAATAGGGTTTAAATGGGTTTGTTAGTCTCTTCATTTAGCCCAGTTCAAGGGTCTGTGCATCATGATGCAAGGACTGAGGCTCTGCCTGTTCTTCTAGGAAGTATCCGTAGAAATTACGGCAGCTTTGAACTTGTGGGTAGCATCCCTTGCTAACTATAGCACACAAATGTCCTTTTTCCTGTTTATATTCTTACCCAACTGCAGACTGTCATGGCACTGTCAGGCTTGCTTCTTTGTGTGGATTTTACTCTGCATCTTCTCTCTGTAGGAGTAATTCTGGCGTGGCCTTAGTGTGTTGTAGGGCACTTGGCACTGTGATATGTAGGTTTTAGAGGAAAAGGTCAGCAGCTGTCTTTCTGGGCTATTCTGGGCATTTCGTACTATATTTACTTTGGACCTAACTTTTCTTACCCACGTTCTTTGATTTCCCCCTCTCTGCCACTGCACCTCAGCTTGCCTGGAAATGTTTCAGCAGTTGTGTGTGTGTATGGCGGTTGTGTGTGTGTGTGGATGGCGGTTGTGTGTGTGGATGGAGGTTGTGTGTGTGGATGGTGGTTGTGTGTGTGGATGGCAGTTGTGTGTGTGGATGGCGGTTGTGTGTGTGGATGGCGGTTGTGTGTGTGTGTGGATGGCGGTTGTGTGTGTGTGTATATGGCGGTTGTGTGTGTGGATGGCAGTTGTGTGTGTGGATGGTGGTTGTGTGTGTGGATGGCGGTTGTGTGTGTGGATGGCGGTTGTGTGTGTGTGTGGATGGCGGTTGTGTGTGTGGATGGTGGTTGTGTGTGTGGATGGCGGTTGTGTGTGTGGATGGCAGTTGTGTGTGTGGATGGCAGTTGTGTGTGTGTGTGGATGGCGGTTGTGTGTGTGGATGGAGGTTGTGTGTGTGGATGGCGGTTGTGTGTGTGGATGGCGGTTGTGTGTGTGGATGGTGGTTGTGTGTGTGGATGGCAGTTGTGTGTGTGGATGGCAGTTGTGTGTGTGTGTGGATGGCGGTTGTGTGTGTGGATGGAGGTTGTGTGTGTGGATGGCGGTTGTGTGTGTGGATGGCGGTTGTGTGTGTGGATGGCGGTTGTGTGAGTGGATGGCGGTTGTGTGTGTGGATGGCGGTTGTGTGTGTGGATGGCGGTTTCGTCCAACAAATGAGCTGGAGCAGAGCCAGGATACAGGGCACAGCCTCCACTGATGCCCCTGGTCTTGAGCATGGGGTTCCTGGGTCCCCGTGCCTAGGCACTGAGATTGTGTACTCTTGGAGGAGGTAGCCCTGCCTGAGGGTCATGTGGCTTCTGAGGCATTCTCAAGGTTTCAGAGAGCTTGGTGGGATTCCAGATGCCTTATTCTTCATAATTTATGAAAGCCATACCATGTATATTTGCTTAGACAAGTGAGACTGAATTGTTGTAGGAAAACCCATTGTGTGAGAACTGGCTCTCAAAGGCAGAAGGTGCCAAGAGATTCAGCAAAGACTCAGATCCAGGATTGAGCAAAACTGCAGTTATTAGGGACTTAGGGGTGGAGATGTGCCTTGAGCTATGAGACAGAAGGAGTTCATATGATAAACTAGGTGAAAGTAGCCACTGGCAACTGGAATGTATCTGGGCCTTTTCAACAAGCAAAACCAGTAGTAGAGGAGCCAGGCGTGGCACTGCATGCCTGAGTCCTAACGCATGGGAGGCTGAGGCAGGGAGATTGTGAGCATGTGGCTGGACTGGCTTACACAGTCGGTCTCAAAACGACAAAACTCTGTTACTGGGCTGTGTGTGCAGTCCAGACTTCACCGAGCTACACAAGGCCCTGTTTGGTTCCCAGCTCTGCAAAGCAAGTAATTACACATTAAAGTTATATATCATATATATGCATATAAAATATAAAGCTATATTAGTATTATAATGTCACTTTAGAAGCAGGGTATGAGTCAGTGGCTGGCACCAAAAGCTCAGCTGAGGTCTTTTGTTTTGTTTTGTTTTTTTTTTTTTTTTGGATTTTGAGACTGGGACTTGTGTAGCCCAGGCCTCAAATTAACAAATTTCCAGCCTCAGCTTCCTTCATTGCTGGATTGCCATGTTGCCTGCTTGTCCAATTGTCTTTTAAAAATTTTTTAAAGATTTATTTTTATTTCATGTATGTGTATGTTTTGCCTTTGTGTACATATATATGCATACCACATGCATGCGTGGTGCCATGGAAGTCAGATGAGGGCTTAGATACCCTGGAACTGGTGTTACAGGCGGTCATGAGCTACCATGTTGCTGGAAACTGAACCCAAGTCCTCTCTGGCTCCTTGGCCATTTATCTTAACGACTCTGTTTATTCTGTGGAGCTTGGGGTGCATGCCAAGGTCTCCTGTCTAGCAGAATGGTAGACACCTTTCTGTCAAACTGGGAAGAGTGGTTTGAATTGGTTTTGCCCTTCCAGAGACCCTTCACCCACAGTGGGGCTCCTATGTGGCTGGGAAAGGTTAACACCCAAGCTCCAAGCAGGAAATGATAAGAATGGCAGGCCTCCAAGTCATTGGCCTCTCACAGGAGAAAACAGCACACCCCTAACCCACAACAACCCCCGGGCCAGGTGGCCAGGAAAGCAGCAGGCTCTCCTTGGTAAGGCTGAGTGATTCCCAGAGAAGGGCAGAGAGAGCACAATGGGGCCAAAGCTGGTGCAGACTCTGGGGGCTGGGGGTTGTTTCCTGAAAACACTGCGAAGAGGGAAAAAGTGTCTGTGGTGAGAGTGCTCTCCAGACTCCTGTCTGTTGTCACCTCATGAGAGTGATGTGCTATTAAGTTGGCATGAACCTGAAATAACTGGGTATTTTTCCCAGAGGAAATACAGTTAATTTCCTGCCAGCCTCTGGTCACGGCATTTTTGTCAACCAAATTAGTACCTAACCTTGTTTTATGTGCTTCTGTTTAGACACAATTTAACAGTTCAATCATTAACATCCAGCTCGTGGCCAAGTGCATTCTGACCAAGCTTGGCTAAAAACGTATTGTTTGTCCCCGAGGTTTTTCAGCCTTCTTGACTTGGGGATGTCAGGTAGCCTTTCAGCACCAAGCTTGGAGGAACTTTGAGACAGTAAAATCTCCAGTGAAAAGCACACTGATGTGAAAAACCCCAGGACACGCCTTGGAGAGGGCCTTTCACAGTCTGAGGGTCAAGCTGTAGCAGAAGACCTGGAACCTACGTGAGGGCCGAGGGCAATCAGCCCATATTCCCCGCTCCACCACCGGAACAATCCAGAAATCACCTAGAGTGGTGGTTTTGGCCTGTACAGTGTTAGCACGGGACACATTCGTACGCAGAACATGTGAACACACGTGAGTACAGTGACCCCAGTTGTCGGCCATGATTCACGCCCGCCCCCAGTCCAACTGTACAGGCCATGTGGTTGAGGCGCAGATACCCTCCCCCACAGAAGCTGGCTGAAGGTTATGAAAGGAAGCGACATTCCACCCCAGATCTTATCAACTTAAATTGTTTCCTGCAGATTAACCATTCATTTCACCAAAGGTTTATCATGGAGCCTCTGTGTGAGAAACTGGGTCAGGGGCTTCGGAGCAGGCAGCGATAAGCAGAACATCAGAGCCTCTGTCTGGTGGGAGAGACGGGGACATGTGTCTCTGCTCTGATTTCCCCGAGTCGAGTAAAATGTGTGGCTCGGGGACACAAGGAGCGGGATTGAGCCCCAGACAGACCTTGCTGGCTCTCTTCTGTAGCATGACTTGAATATAGTCTGTGCTTGAAGGGTACGATTAGAAAACAGAGGAGAGGCAGAGTGGACTGAAGATGTAGCAGGATTAGGGGCCGTTCCTGACAGGTGAAGCAGCCTGAGCCACGGCAGGAGCGCGTAGAAACCAGTGCTGCGGACGCTCTGAGCTCAGGTCTGAGACCAGAGTATCTGGTGTGTATCGGGAGGGACTGTAGAGAGGCAGTGATAATTTTACTTGAGTTTTCTTCTGTGGCCACCAGGAGTTGTGACAGAGTTCTTTATGTGACAGCAGTCAGCAGCATATAAACTCTATAAACTTAATGTGCCATTAGTCCTTGTACTAAATACTCATTACTACTTTCTTTTAAAGGTTAGTGCGGTTAGCATTACAGCTTATAGATGAAGAAATAGAAAGCACAGAGAGGTTAAGTAACTTGCTTAGAATTCACAGCAAGTTTAGAGGACCTGAGACCAAAGCCAGGAAGTCTCACTAACTCTGTTCTTTAACCCGGGATTAAAAGGTGAAACCGTAGGAGTTTCTGAATGTTCTTCACAGCTTGCAGTGTTCAGTGTGTGTTGATGTGCACATTTGTCTTCCTTGTGTGCACCATTTCCCATCTAGGCACTTTGGATGTTGTACTGCTCTGAAAGGAAACATCAAAGCAGGGTTCAGGAACTCTTAGACTTGTTCCTGCATGGTGAGGAACAGAGGTCTATACAGGGAGTACTTCCCAGGGTAGGCGAGACTGCAAGTCCTTGCAATGTGAGGTCATTGAAAGGTAGGGAACTTGCCTCTAGTCGGCAAGACTCTTCTGGCCTCAGCAAAGATAAGCAAGCTGAGATCTTGCTTTAGAAGAACCCTGGGAAGCCATTCTGCTCTCAGCTAGACCAGTTTGTGAGCTCCAGTTAGGTATTGAATACCCAAGGAACCCAAGACAGGTCCCAGGATGAACGGAGGAGTCTAAAGACCTGTCCCATTTATATCACCTTAGCAGTTAATATCTGTTCCAGTGCTTTAGATTTTAGTTCTTTTGAGGGAACATATGGCTAAGATACTATGTCATGAAGATGTTATGCTAGGTGTAGAGAACTAGACTCCTTATCTCCTAGAGTTTACTTTCCTTACAGTTTCCTGGTCTTTGCTTTCTTTTCTTATTTGTAAAGAATCAAAAACAGTCTCTTATGTAGCCTTAATGTTATTATACAGAAAATATTCAACCATATCATCAGTTGGTAGCAATTGTGATGGCTGTTCTTGGTTGTCAACTTGACTGAACATGAAGTGAACTAAAACCCATGCAGCTCAGTACATCTGTGAGGGATTTTTCTTCTTAAACCATCTGAAGTGCAAAGACCCACTTTTAACCTGAATCTTTTGAGGTAGAAAGATACACCTTTACTTCAGATCTTTTGAAGTGAGACACAGAAGAGGGAGGTTTGGTCATTGCCTGTTTGTTCTTGCTCTTGCTGGCATGTCTATTCTGTTAACGTCATTAGGACCTCCTTCTTTAGGACTCTGATGTATACTGAAGACCAGATGAGATATATTGCCTTGTGGACTCAACTACTGCTGGATTCGTGGCTCTTCTCTTGGTAGACAGCTGTTGTTGGACTAGCTAGACCACAGCCTGTAAGCCATTCTAATGAACATATACGTTATTTATTATATAAAATATATAAGTATATATTCATTCTATAAGTTCTGTTCCTCCAGAGAACCATGACTGACACAGCTACTCAATCATATTATGTACTGTCTATCTGTTTTTTTCCAGTTATTATGAAGAATCCTTTGCCTAAGTTTTGTTTAGCTCTGTGGATTCGATCAAAGATTCAGTTGGAGATCATGAATAGCAGTTGGCCTTCATGTCTCTCTTTGTTGTCTCCCTTGTGACCTGTCATGTCTCTCTGCCTTTTTCAATTAAAAAAAAAGTTTTTTGTGTTTTGTGATCCTAACATGTTTAGTTCCAGAGAGCTGTCTAGTAGAAGGTTCTGGAATCTAAGATTCGTCTGACTGTTGCAGTCCTTGTGGTGTGATTCAGGTTGAATATTGCAGCCAGTCTACAGTACTTCTCTTGAAGGTGTATGGTGTTGGGTAGGCTGTTTTCTACTTGTGGTGTGACTACTGACTCACCTGCAAATATTGTTTCCTGACAGTCTTTTACACAGTGGATTTAATGTCTATGTCTGGTTCTTAAGTGAATGAAATTATTTTGCAATATGGTATAAATATTCTGATGCCATTTTACTGATAAAAAGTATTTTTCACCCCATTCCTTGTTTGGGAAAACTCAAGATCCCAAAGTCTGATCACACAGGGCACCTGACATGCTGCCTGCTCTGTGAGAGTGGGCTTACAGGGATGTTTTATAAGGGTCAGGGGAGAGGGGAGTTACTGCTCTTTGAATTTTAGAGGATTTTTTTTAAACTTAAAATAATAGATATTGAGGTAGACAAGGAATATGCAAGTCAATTACCATTCTTACTCCCTTCTGAACAGCGAGTGCTGTGGTAATGGGATTAGTGTTCTTTCAAAAACCACACAAACTGGAGAGATGCCCTCCGTGCCTTGGAAGTAGTTTTTTTTTTTTTTTTTTTTTTTTTTTAGATCAAGCATACCGTACTGAAATAAAATGGCATTAAATCCATGAGGTTTGTTTGAAATGTGGGATAAGACGGAAATTGTTTAGCAAGGGGACTTCTTGATCTAGAGTAATAATCTTTCAGGGAATTTATCCAAGGGCTTTTGCACTCACTCTGCTGAAGACTGGCTCATTCAGCAGTGTTATCTGATGGGGATTTTGTTTCTTCTGAAAGCTGACCATTGTTCTGTTTGCTGGGGAGTTAGGGGGCAGCAGGAAAAGACTCCTGGCAGGCAGTGCAACATAAAACCCACCTGCCATCCTGGAATCAGATACTGTGTGTGCTGTGTAAATTCTTCACTTAGTTTCCTTTTGAACTGATTGATTATTTCTCCTAACTACACCTCCTAATATTGAAGTTAGAGCCTTAGCATTCTCTAGGAATCCATGTAGCGTTGGCTTTGCTTTTATTCTCCTATCTTTGGAGGGAATTTAAAACACAGTCTCTCTATGTGGCTTTGGCTGTCCTGAAACTTGATATGTAAATCAGGCTGGTCTCAAACTCACAGAGATCTGCCTGCCTCTGTCTCCCAAGTGCTTGGGACTAAAAGTATCTACCAGCATACCCAGATGATGTTCTTGTGCCTAAATAGACTTGAATGGTGAATTTGCATTGTATTCTTAAAGTCTTGAAACAGAAAAAGATTTTGCCCTTGTTTAATAATAAATCACCCTAAACCCCTTAGTGGGATTCTTTTCACGGTTGGTCTGTAATATAGTCACATTAACATTAGCAGTAGCAGAGGACTGAATAACTTAAGTTTGATAAATTATTATGCTGTATCCTGTATCATTTTACAGTGTTATGAATTCCAGAATATGATTGCCTAAGTTATACCCACCCCCAGCTAATTCAAGCAACTGAGTCTTCCCCCCAAGGATGAGATACACTTTAGAGAGTAGTTTTAAGTTTTCAGTCATAAGATAATAGAGCCCAGAATTTATTGATTAATGAGAGTAACATGTTCCTGACAATTATAGTAATTCTACAGGAGACTTGAAGGTTCAGCAAAACTCCCCCCCACCACCAATGGCCTCTCCAGCTCCCGCCCATTCCTTTTGATACTCAGAGTGGCTGGCCCCACCCCTTCCCACCTCTGAGGCTTAGAGGACCTGCTGTGGTTGGATAACATATTGGACACTATGAGTGAGCAATGCTTGAATACTTTGTATTGACGCATAATTCCAGAGGTTACAAGGAGTAAGCAGAAACCAGAAATCTTACTAAAGTGGACTTATTCTTCAGTACAGCCAAGACGTGGACTTGGGGCAAATGGGAACCCCTGTTCAACAGTTCCCACAGCTTTTTCCTCTCTGTGTCATGTGTGTCTTCTTCAAGCAGTCTACGTTGACTCAGGATGGAAATATGCTTGTTGAACTCAGAAGGCAGAATTAACTCTTGGAAAACCTAGGTGGTATGTTGCTTCCTAAATGGCATCCCCTGTCCCTCCTCCTTTTTTGCCTAATTTTGCTCCATTTTGTCTATTTTATGTGTGTTTTACTCTTTCATTATGCAAACCCTCATTTCCAGAAGGCAGTATATATCCCACTAGCCCCCCACCGCGGTGGCATGGCTTAGGTTGTGCTTCCAGTGGGTACTGAGACTGAACCACTCCTTGGAATCATGATGTCCAACATCAAGACAGCAGTTCTGATGATCTAGGATACCAGGCTACTTCAGATACATTTGTCCCCTGGTTGTAATAAGTGTCTGGTTCAGAAGGATGAAGATTGGAAACTCCCACTGTGTACTCCAGGTCTTGATCTGCTCATCCGTGAGGTGGAGGAGAGAACACACACCTCTTAGGGATTGTTGAGCAAGGGGCTTCAAAGGTTTAAAAATCTGGGGACGTCAGGTGAACTCATTCTCGAGTCATTCTTGGGGTTGGATTCTGTTGCCTCTAAAAGAATGCATCCTCCTCATTGCTTTCTGGTGCCAGCTGACAGGAGCCTGGCTAGGGTGCTCTCTCCTCCATCGGGAGGAGACTTGTGTCCTCAGCCAGTGGAAGACCCACTGGAAGTTCATACAAGATGTTCTGTGTAAGTGGGAAGCGTCCTCCGGCCGAGGGGATGACATGGAGGAGGTTTCCAAGGAGCTCCCATCTGCCTGGCTTATCTCCTGCTGAGAAAACAGGATGAGTTAAATATACAGAGTGCCAACAGCAGTGGGCTTGCTATCTACTCCTTTATAGAACCCAAGCCCATTTGCCAAAAGAGCCCCGATATAGCAAAGTTTCCAGACGTATTGACTAGAACACACACATCTATTTTTACATGGTTGTTGGTTCTGCTTGTTGTGCCTTCCCTCTGTGCTCTGTAGTATCTTTCCTGCAGTGCCACCCTCTCTCCTCTCCTGGCTGTTATCTCTCCCACCCCCTGTCCTAGTCTCCTGGGGCCCACCTTGCCTCACAGCAGGTAGTCAGTGAGGCTCCACTGTCCACTGTCTTCCCCAGTCCTGCCCCTTGCTCTCCTGGGAGGCATCTCTGTGCTCACCACAACTTCATCTTTCAGCAACCTTGGAGGATTCTCTGGGGCCTGACAGATATCTTCATTCTCCAGGGCTTTGTGCTTGGGCAAGTCTTGACAAGCATCATGCTCGTGATGACTGACCTGAGCAGTATGTGGAGGGGGACTGCTGTTGAGGAAGACATCTTCCTTCTGAGTAGATTCAGGGAGCACATGGCTGTCATGCTGGCCACCTTTTTCTTTTCCTAGAAATGTCTCGAGTTTCCGTACTAGGTTATCCAGCTTGTAGGGAGTCAGTTTTGTCCTGTCTTCTGGCCACTTATTCATCCACTGGCTGTGGCTGTTTAGATCCAGATTAGCTAGCGAGTCTGCACGGTCAGAGCCCACATCGATATCCCAGGCGAGAGTGATGCTTAGCTTACAGAACTGCTCTGGGTCGTGCTTCATCTGATCTCGTTTCCTGAAGAGTCTCCTTAAACTCTCTGTCCCCCAGGAACCTTGGACAGGAGGGAGAAAATGGGCTGAGGATTCCACAGAGGCTGCCTCCTCCGGGGAGACCACGTCCTCATAGGAGAAGGTGTTCTCAGAGGGGTAGTAGCCCACCGAGGCGCTCTGGTTGGATTTGCATTCAGAAATACAGTCCTCTGTGTTACTGTAGTCACTGCTGGAGGCTGAGGTTGTCATAGTGCTGAGAGTCTCCAATTCTCAAGTTTTCCTTGATCCTGGAAACTTCAGAAGAAAAAATGTAGTCAATAATATTATGGAGGGAAGTTACTTACATAACCCATCCCTTTTTCTATTTGGAACTATTCCACTCTGTACTTTATAGTCGTCTGTTTGTGCTTTCTGCCTCTGTAAAGACAAAAACACTCTGTCGTCTCTTCTTGATGTCTCTTATCTGTTTGACAGTAGCTGAGGGAACTTATAAACAAAAAGGGAAATTGAAAATGACAAGGAAGTGTTACTGGAGTCTGATATGTTTTCAGTCCACTTTTCTGAGGTCAAGGTAACTAATTTCTTAGTATATATGTATATGATGTGGTTCTCACATCAACAGAAACTTATTATCAAGTTTATAATAACTTCTGGCTATTCTGATATTCTTAACTATTTTCTTATTAAATAGCCTTAGTTGTCACCTATTAATAATCACTAACTTAGATGATTAATGATCACTAAATTACTTAAGACCAATAACTGATCCATGGAGTCAGTGGACCAAAGATCATAAATATGTAGACATAATAATTGATACCAGATTGCTCATAAATATGTAGACATAATAATTGATACCAGATTGCTTTCGGAAAAGGTGTCTGTCATTCAAGCACCCATTTTCCCACCATCTGACAGCATGTTTATTCTGCATTTTCCACAATCCCCCTGTAGGAAGAGCTACACACACACACACACACACACACACACGCTCATGTACATGCCTCTGTCGTCATGCCCTGATCTGAGAGCTGCCCACACAAGACAGGCGCTTCCACCTCCAGAGACAAAGTGATGGAGTGAGAAACCCTTCAGAGCCCATGTCTCAGTGATGTAAAGCCCACCTGCTTCTGAGAAGTTTGTGTTCCAAGACTGTTGGTTACCATAACAACAAAGGAACCAAGTTATGGTCAGAATTATTTATGTAAAGAGACAGAATCTGTCCCTTCCCATCCAGAGTATTCTATGCACATACAGTAGTAGGGTGTACTCTGTTTACTAGAATCAGTCTGTTCCATGAGATCTTTCTCACATTTCCTCCATTTCTATCCCCCAAGATTGCTGTCAAGTCTGCTACATGTCATACTTAGATTTCCACTGCCATAATGGGTCTCCAGGTTACAGGGGGCAGATCTTGGAACTTCTCAGCAATTCCTTGTAACTAGTCTCATTTTATACATTAAAATCTCTTGTTGTTTCTGTAATCTAGCTCTTGGGAGACTAAGGCAAGAAGATTGTATGTAGCTCAGTCTGGCCTTGAACTTGTGATCCTCTTGCCTCAGTTTATATCAGATTATAGCTCATATATATACATGTATATATATTAAATCTGTTAGTTGAGTGACTAACAAGTACTAGACCCTATGTTCTGCCACTTGTAGTAGAAACTAATTAATTAATTCATGTATGTGTGTACCTGTGTTTATACACCATAGACACCAGCGAGTCTTGGATCCTCTGTTACTGGAGTTACAGATGGTTGTGAGTGTCCCGATGTGAATGCTGAGAATCTAACGGGGGTCCTCGACAAGAGCAGCAAACGTTCTTAATTGCTGAGTCACCTCTCCAATCCTGTTTTTAACATGACTTTACGTCATTTGTGAGACAGAAATAACAATGTCAGGGATCTCAGCGTGATTGGATAGTGTATGTTGGATGTGCAGTACAGTTCATTTCCATCCCGTAATCAAGCACACAAACCTCGTCCACTGCCTTGCATTGGCAGTGCCTCCAGACACACGAAGAAAAAGACGTCTCTCATTCTGATATTTCAGACAGAGTAATTTCCACCCCCAATTATGCATCAACATCATGTGCATTTTAAAATCACAATTATGTTTATCTGAAGGTTGCCCCTGCAAACTCAGGGTGAATGAATGTTGCAGTTAGTGCCGTTTCTGCCTGCATGACTCCAGACACCAACAGTCTGACACCATGGGGGTCACAGTAAAGGAGCCCCCACAGTTAGTGTCCTTACCCAGTCTACTGTGGTAGAGACTGTTGGTTCTGAGCACATTCAAAAGACCCAATGGGAATCCTTTGGCTAGGGGGTGAGGTGAGTGCTGCTTGCTGTGTTTAGAAGCTGTGGATGCTGTTGATGGCTGACAGTTCTCTCTTTGGCAACATTATAACTTGGGTGCAATGCTTTTACCAAAAAATAAAAAGTTCAAAGGGAATGAGAGACTGTAGGCTTCCCAAGAAACAAACTGTAGTCTCCTTAGGAGACCAGGAGCAAAATGCTTAAAACTCAGATGATCCTTGCTCTTCTCATCCTCAGGCCACTGTGCAGGAGAAAGTGGAGGTGGGTGAGAAGTGAGGGGAGGGTCGAAATGCTCCAAGTTGACTCCTGAGAAGGAACCTAACATAGAGGCAGAGCCAGGTTAACCTAAGAGAAAGCGGGGCTCAGGGCTGTGGGCGAGGCTCAGTGGTGGAGGTCTTGACTAGCCTATGTGGACCCTCTGCAGCCTCCTCCTGCACTACAGAAACACAGTGGCAGAAAGCAGATAGTCTACCTAGAGTGTTCATTGTGTTTTAGGAACTGAGACAGATGGTAAAAAGTCTGGAGTAGGTGAAAATGACTGTATAAATAGCATCAGGCAGCACGAATGCCTGTTAGAAATAATAATTCTTTTTGGTTGAGTTAGAACGGACCTGGAGCAAAGAAGACAGGGAGCAGGCGGGGCTGGGATGAGTCAGGCAGGATGCAGTTGGCCGGCTCTGCCTGTCTCTGGCTTATCCTTGAGCACCACAGGTCCTCCCTCACAGGTCTGCTAGCTGGCCAGAACACCCCTCTCCCCCTCTTCCCCTCTCCCCACATCTGCCAGCTCCAAGCTATGAGCTGTGCGTGTCTGCCCAGCCTGTGAGCATGGATAAAGCTTTTTCTGCACTTCCTGAGGCCAAGTTAAGCTCTCGGAGCTTCCCCACCTCTGGCTGAGATCTCCCACCGCACGTGTGAATAGATGCCGTTGTATGTCTGTGCACAATGGCCCCCATTCATTTGAGGACCACTGTGCACATCCCTTGGAAGACAGCTTCTCGCCCCAAGTGCAGTCGAGGCCAGTTAATGAAAATGGTATTGATTAACAAGTACTACTATAGATGAGTCTTTTAAACTCCTGTGAAGGTAAAAATGAATGATAAAAATTATATCTTAAAATCCTCCACAAAATGTTTAAGAAAAATTAGAAGCTACAGGATAGATATTTTTTAAGGGAAGTATTTTGAAAACCTCTTAGAAGCAAATGTTTCAGGTAAACAAGGTAATTGGTAGTTGCCTGGAGCTTGGACTGGGACATGGTATTCCCTGCAAATTGGCAAGTTAAAACCATCTGTTAGTAAAAGGCAACTTGAGGCACAAGTGAGATCATTCACTTGTAATTTTCTAATAGTTTCATAAGAGGAGGAAAGACTCAGGTAAAATTACTTTCGTTGTACTTCAGGCAATTCATAAGAAGTACTGTAATTTCACATAAAATAAATATAAAAGTATTAAGTTCTTTGCATTTTCTCAACCAAGTCTTTGGTGTCCGTCATATATTTTACATTTAGACCACACCTGATCTGGGGCCTGTGCAGTCCTAAGCCCCATGTCAGTAGCCACAGTGTCTCCATTGAGCAGCAGGGCTCAGCAGCCTCAGTCATGGTTAAATGGCTGTGTGCATTGTCAGAGTTTGCTAGACTGTACACCTAAAAAGGACAACTTTTGCTGCAGATAGATTATATTTTAATTAAATATATTCTTGCAAGCCCGCACAAAGGTATGTTCCTTCTTTCTGTGAATGTTTATTTATTTATTTTTTTTTATTCTTTTTTTTTTTTTCGGAACTGGGGACCGAACCCAGGGCCTTGCGCTTGCTAGGCAAGCGCTCTACCACTGAGCTAAATCCCCAACCCCTCTGTGAACGTTTATTAAAGCTATCTTCTTAGATTAGTCCTGGAAATGGAACTTTGCAAGTTTGTTGTCAAATTCAGAAAAGAATAAGTTAGCAGAAGCTAATGATTTTCAAACACTTTAGGAATATGTGCGGGTGAGTGAGTGTGTGCATGCTTTCTCACGTGTTTCTGTCACCCATAGCTTATGTGCGTCTTAATATAGAAAGCCCTAGTGGGAATTTAACTAGACAGTGCATTCTTAGGGAAAGGATTGGCGTATGTTTGGCAAGATAAAGACAGGCACGGGTTGCTTCAAGAGGACTCGGTGATTATTTTTGTGAAGATCTTGTCATTTCTTTTAATTTTTGTTTTTCAACCATTTCTTTTTTTCCAGCAGCATTAAAAGTCACTTAATTCTGGCTTTTTCTGCTCTTAGTATCTACTTATTTGGTGGTTATTTTGACTGGCTGCCTGCAGGTACCTGGGGGTGGAGAAACATGGAGCTCATGGGCACGGAACACTGGATTAAGACTAAGTTTAACTTTCATAGCTAAAGTAGGGATAGTGCAGAAGTGGAACATGCTACACTGCTTATAAATAACACCCACAATTTGATAGATATCTGGGTGTCCTCCCTTGTGTCTTGAAATTCCATGCCTCCATTTTGCTGAAGCTTTAGAAACTGATCAGAAAATACCTTCATATGGTTTCACAATATCTGGGTTGAACATAAAGTTCAGCAGCCTTGGAATTCAATTTCATAAGTTGGAACCAGGGAAAACTCTATCTGATAAGAAAATTAACCCAGAGTCTTCACAGGTGAATCCAGGGTGAACACAAATTGTGAGGGTTTTTTTTTTTTTTTTTTTTTTAAAGACTCATAACTCACGATATATGTTTAAGTAGCAGGCCACAAGGTAGAGCAAAATTACCACTTTGTTTTAGTTTATGCCAGGGTTCTCATAATCCCAGAGGCAGTTGATTTGACCCATGGTTAATTATCAAGATGATTTTCATCTGTGGCCGTAAACATTGAATCCCACTGTGTATTGAAAATGTGGATTCTCTTGCCCTAGCCCTAGGAATTACTGGTTAAAGAGACTAGGAACAGAACCTTCCAGGTAGTGTGTGTGTGTGTGTGTGTGTGTGTGTGTGTGTGTGTGTGTGTGTGACAGGCATGCTCTGTAGCCCAGGCTGGCCTGGAATTCGTGACCCTCTCAAGTGTACCATCTCCGCTCTTCCAGGTGATTTTTCTGCTTGTTGATTTCACCTTCAGAAACACTGGCCTAGAATAACCAGATGCTGTCATGAATTCCAGTAACCAGCAGGGTCTCTGCTGTGAGTGTGCGATCAAGGCCGTGTGCTCAGATCAGGAAGGCCAGCGTGCCCAGCACTCAGGTCATGAGTAACTGTCCGAGCTCTGTGGAAACAAACCTGGATGTCACCTCCTGACAGATAGTGTGGGATCTCACAGGGAGGGTGGCATTGCTGGGGAAAGAGGCTTGCCCTGGTATTAAATATAGCGCTTAAGTGCCAAGGAGCCCCTGGTGCAGAGTTAAATACAGAAAATAGATGGTAATTGTCAGTGGTCTCTGGACTTGAGTTTGTTCCCTCGTCACCCCGAGGACTTGTTACAATACAGTTTTCCAGTGTCACCCTAAGAATTTCCAGTTCAGTAGGTCTGGGTGGAGTCTGAGAATCTTTGGTCTTAATGAATGGGGTTTATGGAAAACCCAGACTATGAAGGGAATAAATTATAGTAGCAAAATAGGGTGAGGTTGATGATTACTCTGTCCCGAGATCTTGACCACCTACTCCTTAGTTCTCTGTGAGACATTTTACTCTCAGAGCAACTGGTCTCACAAAAAATATGCAGGGGTGGGACAGGGATGTGACCATGGAGACCAGTCTGAGGGAGGCTTCCTGACTTAGAAGCAGTCTGTGGGCTGGAAGCTTCTGAAACTCTGATCATGAGTTCATTTTCCAGTTTGATTTCTGAACATGTAAACCTAGCGTGTTATATTTTAGTACCAACATATGCTGAAGAGCATTTTAACACATGGCTTTACGGAAGTCCCAGCTCTGACACTGAGTTTGTGTCCTTCCTGCCCCTTCCCCCATGAAGCCCTGCGGAGCACTCTGCCTCCTAGGGTGTCCTGACTGACACTTGTCCCGTCCAGTTCTCGGGTGGACGCTCCCACATCTTCTCTGGGTTCCTTCAGGAAAGCTAATGAGTCTTAGAAACACAACTCACCTCTCTTCTTGAGTAGATCCCCGTGCCGACACCCTGTTTTGTGTGGACTTGGAATTTTCAAAATGGCGCTACATTCACTCCATGGCTCTTAGCACTGCTAGTCTCAGCAGGGACCCCCCCCCCCCCCCCCCCGTCTCTCTGCACTCCATTGTGCTGGTTGTTTTATCTCCTGAACCAAACCTATTTAAAACCTTCACAGGTAAGCTTAGGTCAGTGACATAAGGGTGTCTATCGCAAGAAGATCCATGGGAGAGGGGCTGAATGTGATGCTCTGAAGTGACATTTCGACAGTCTGAAGTGACATTCTATTCAGATTAAAGCGGAAAATGATACTGAGAAAAGGTTACCACAGATCCACAGAGAGCCCAGTGCATAACCAGCTGAGTGTCAGCATCTTTTGGCTAAGGATGAGGGGTCTGCTCCAGGACATAACTCACATTCGGGACAGTGACTCAGCTCCAGGGGTCAGTTTGCCTCCAAATTAAAAATCAGTGTGTTTGCCCTATCTCATAATGGAAGAACAAAGAGTAAAGTCTAGAAATCCCCCGGAGTCCAGTGGTGTAGTACTAGTAATAAATAGATAGTAAATAATTCAAGCTTTTGCCAGGAGCAGTACAATGTCTTCCTGGTGACCGGCATGACACTGCACTGCCTGTAAGCCAGTGTGGTTGGTTATGACTCTGCTGCTTGCTAACAGCTGTGGGTGTAGTTAAAGGTCGGGTGAGCTTTACGGACTGGAGGCCTGTGGCCATTAGCACCGGTGGCCCTCAGCCCACTGTGACTTTACTACATGGAGGGCCTCCCCATGCCAGGAACAGCATTCTTTGATCGGCACGTTTGCCCTGGTGGGGATGGCTAGGCATATTTGAGACCTGGCAGCAGTGGACGTGGAGGAGGCTCCATTCTTGCTGGCTGTGAGTCATCCCAGGAACACATGAAGTGTGTGTTCTCTTCATTGGGGTTCCGATGTCAGTACCATGCTATGGCTTTGAGGTATCCCACGTCCCTCTGTGCCCTGTGTCTTGATCTTGTGACCAATCTGAATTAGTACATGGGGCCATACATAAAAGGGAATTATTATTGCTGACACCTACATATAGTGGTGGAGGAGTTTTTCAGGCCAGTTGTCCTCTGAAAAGTTGTGGATGTTGGAGGTAAGGGGACACTGGACTGTGAAGCAGGAGACATTTCAGGCTTCTCTCCATGTTTGTGGGAGGCCAGTTTCTCCTCATCGTACCCTGATTGATGTCTTCTTCACGTCCAGATTTCTCCCTTACATAAGGACACCAGTCACATTGGGTGAGGTCTCGTCCTGAAGGTTTCACTTAACCTGGATTAGTTCTCTGAAGAGTCCGTGTCCATATAAGGTCACATTCTGAGTTTCTGGGAGTTGGAACTTCAGTATACAGCTTTTGGGGAGACACAGTTGAACTCATCACAGACTATGTAAACCTCCATGCAGTTAGCTTCACAGAGGCAGCAGGCTTGTCAGAGAGTTTACCATAAACCCAGAAAAACAATTCTAAGTTGACTGAATTTTGCTCCCTTTCTGGACCCACAGAGTGTCGCAATGCCAGTTTCTACAGTCAGCACGGCTCTTGGTCTCGTGTTTGGTGAAACATCTAACACAGTCTAAGCTCTGGGCTCATCACAGTGTGGCTTGACAATTGTGCTGTGGTCTTAATGCTTGTTGTGTCGTTGCTTGACGCCTTGTTTCGGACCCACCTTTCTTACTTATTCCTGTCATGCACGGAAGCCGTGGTTGGCTGTGTACTTTCGACACTTTTAGCCCTCAGATGCTCTAGATGGACTGTTTATCCCAAGAGTTCACAGCTGCCTTTTCTGGCAGGTTGTTTAGCTGTTTGGATGCTGTCTGTGGTGCTGTCAGAGATGTGGGATATGTTTGTTTTCTCCTCTGCACTGTTCCATGTCTTTGACTGTTCAGGTATCTGTCAAGTCCCTCTCTCTACAGCTGTGGCGCCTGCCCTCTGTACCTCGGCTACACTTTTAGATGCACCCATTCCTCATTGCTAAGTGCATCAGGTTTGTGTCACTGGCACATACTGTCTCAGTCCTGGGCACAGAGATAACAACCGTGCTGTTTGCCCAGCCAGAGACCAGACAAAACGAAAAACATTTCTCCCTCCTGTTAAATCAGTCAGGTTTTATCTCCCCTGACAAATATCCTAAAATACTGTTTCAATAAAACCGTGTTTTAATAAAACTGCCATGCCTGCAGGAAGTGGAGTTTAGCGGGGGAGGGTAACATTCCTCCCTGTTAACATCACCTGTCATGCAGACCGCACTAGGCCTGTGGCATTGAGGAGGCTAAGGGGCCAAGAATCCTTTCTGCTTGTATAAAAGGCTCACCGTCACTGTTGAGGTGAAGTAGAAAGTGAAGCCTCTCTGCCAAACAGGGACTGCACACACTTCCCCAGGCAGAGGTCACCTCTCTGTTGCTCTGTTTGACGGTCGCTGACCCTAACCCCACTAAACATTTTCTAAACAAGGCTTCCGCAGGAGAGGATCTTTGCTTAGCTTAGGTTCCCACTCTGCTTCTCTTAGTCTCTTAGGAGAACGGTGGCTCCTGGAGAATTCTCCTCTGGAACCAGAGTCAGCTTGTGCATACTTAACCCTGCTGGCTCATTTGCTGGTAAAATGAAATGCAGTGAGTGGCAGTCATTTTCCCTAGCACTTTTACAGTGCGCTTTGCTGCCACAGCCTGGAGAACCCCCAAAGAAGCAGGCCATGTACTTTAACAGACCTGATAGGCGGTAAGATCAGCCATCAGAACTTGCCTTTACGTGTGGTTCCCTCCCTCACGCTGTGCCTCTCATGAGGTTATTGACCTTCAGCCTGCTTCTATCTTGAGAAGAAGCCGGCCCGGGACCTCACTCTCCAGAGAAAATCAGATACTCACGAGGCTCCGCTGCTTAGTCAAGGAGTCTAGTACTAAGGGTAACCCTTACAGGACGTTGCATTGAGCTTTCCCGACAGCCTGAAAACCTCCCAGAGCATCACAGGCCTCCCAGATGCTGGGCTGCTAGGAGGGGGCCAAGGCTTTCAATCTCCACAGGGTGACTGAGTGGGCCTGAAGAAGCAAAGCTCACAGGATCCTGTCTTAAATTCCAGTTTCTCAGTTTTCAGGACTCGAGGCTGTTCTCCAGCACGGGCCTGCCTGCATCTCACTGACACCCAGGCTGGCATCTGCGGCTGACCTCTCCCTTCTTTGCCTTCTCCACACCTTTCCTACAGCTTTGTTCCTGGGACCTGGGCCTGAGGACTTAGCACTTGAGGTGGCTGTTCTAGGTCCAGTCTTCCTTCCTGTCACAGATTTGCTCTGTTCAGCCTCCAGCTTCCCTCTCCTCATTGTCTAAGCCCAAGACTTCTCCAACAAGTTCTGGAAACATGGTGAGCTGAACCCCAAGTCTGGTTATCTCCTGCAGACGGGAGCCCTGGGTAATGGTTCTTCTAAGCCACTTGCCTGTCCACATGGCCCAGCTGTCACAGGTAGGCGAAAGCACGAGGCTGCCTGCAGGCTTCTCTGTTCATTACCAACCTGGTGATCATTTCAAACCAGTAGGAAAGGAAGGGAAGCAGAGCCTGGAATCACAGGGATCTGGTCCTGAGAGAAATTAAAACAACAACGGAAACCAACTACGACAGGTTCCACTTGAACAAACAACAGTGTTGTAACCAGCTTCATAAATATTTTTACACTTACTTGAAGTAGAAGCTTTGAAGATTTATATTTAGTAATCCAAAGTGACCATTTGTTTCATTGAGGGAAATGCAAAACATCCATGGACTGATTCAGGGGAGGAATCGATGCTCTTGGTTAGTGGAGAGATTTTTAAAATTTATTAAAGATTTATTTTCATTTTTCAATTATCATATACAGATGCGTCTTTGCAGGTGTGTGCACACATGAGCACCAGTGCCTGTGGAGTCCAGAAGGGAGCCTTGAACCTGTGGCTGGAGCCGCAGGTGGTTATGAGCTGCCTGGCTTGGGTGCTGAGAACTCAACTTGGGTCCTCTTCAAGAAAAATACACACTCTGACCCGTCTCTCCGAGTTAGTGGACGGGTTTTAGAAATAATTTTGTGTAAGCTGACTATCCAGTAACCCGGTGTTGATTTGACTTATAAATCCAAGGAATGATTTCTGACTAGGAGAGCCAGCTAGGGAAAGTAGTTGGCGAAACAGAGCCTGGTGAGCAAGCATGGGCAGGACGCCTCCTCTATGCAGGCCGCTCTCTCGCCACCTCTCCCAGGCCCTCGACCTCTAAGGCCTCAACAGGTTAAAGTCCCTCAAGACTCCATTGCCCAACTCCTTTGGCCTAACCAGGGGAATTAAACAAGTTACTTTTAAAATTCCTGGAATCACATGCTTAGAGAAAGATCTAGAGAGTGGAAAATGGCACCCTGATTTTGTGTTTTGTTGCCTAATGGAGGGATTGCAAAGACAGGATAGCATTAAAAGGCCACCGTCATGCACGGGGTGTGCACACCCACACCCAGCAGAGGGGTAGGATGGAACTTGAGGACCTGCTGTGTTAGAGTTCAGTATTTAACATTGCACAGGTATTACCTAAAAGTCAGCCACTGTCGTCTTTGTTTATTGAGGTGACAGGGGATGGGCAGTTTAGCTCCAGCGTCAATAACAGTCAAGTACAGGTGTGGAGAAAGATTACATTCATGTGGTTTAGTCTCATTTTCCCCCTCATTTTGTAAATGAGGAAAACCAGGCTGAGCAGTGCTTTGTCAGGTCTCACAATGCCCGGCGGCGCTGTCTTCAGACAGCAGTGTCCACTTGCCGGGTTAGACAGAGTCCACACTCTAGATTCTCTTGGCGGCTTCCCCAGATAGCACAGTGGCTTTCTGCTGAGACAGCAGGTGCGTTCCTACTGCTGTGGCTGAAGATCCGTCCCAGGGCTCAGATGTTATGAGCAGTGGCTGCTCTTGCAGAGGCCCAGTTCCTAGCAACTACATGGAGACTCACAACCATCTGTAACTCTGGTTCCAGGGGATCTGACGTCCTCTTCTGCCTCCATGGGCACCGTACTCATACAGTACCTAGATATATGGTACACCTGGCATATAGACACGCACACATAGAGTAAAGATAAATATATTTTTAAAATATGTCCTAGGGTAACTCGGATATCCACCGTAGCATTGCAGGAGAGTTCAATCCCAGAACCCACAGAGGAGGGAGAGAACCAACTTTCAAGAGTTGTTGAGTTATTTTCTGACTTACACACACAAGCCATAGCACACAAGTTCCTGCGTGTCCACACACACACACACACACACACACACACACACACACAGACACACACACAGACACACACACACACACACACACACACACACACACACACTGAAGATAAAAGAGAAACAATTCTCAAAAGACATCTGGACTTTTCCATAACGCACTCGTGTTCAGTAGTCATGATGTATGGGGCAGGAAGTATCCTTTGCACTAACATCTTGTAGGTGAAAACTACATGTCACGGGTACCTAGGCATACATTGGTCAGTCCCCTGCCGCTTCCACACCACCTGTAGCTATTTGACAGTTGCCCTGAGAACGGGTCAGTCCCCAGCTTCCTGGGGAGCTCCCAGGTGGGCTCCCTGGGTCCATTCAGTTTTAGACTGTTTTTCTTTTTTCAGAAAACAGTATCTTTATGTTATGTGTGTGATTATTTGTCTGCAGGTGTATCCGTGCACTGCGTGTGCCTGGTGCCCCTGGAGGATGTTCAGGAACTAGAGTTGTCGTTATCTTCTGTGTGAATGCTGAGAACCCAGTCCTGCTCCCCTGCAGAAGCAGTCAGGCGCTCAGCATGTCCCGTGCGCGAGCATTTATAGATTGTATGGTTGCCTTCAAGTTTCCACACCAGGCTTACCCTAGTGGTCTCTGAGGGGGATGGGTGAATAAGGGCTGCCAGATCCATCGCCAACAAAACCAGTTGCCACCAGACTCTCTTAGGAATACTACCCAGGCTTGGTGGCTCATACCTGTAGTCCAGCACTTGGGAGGCTGAACCAAAAAACACTGCCAGTTCAAGGCTAGTCTGAGCTATGAGGTGTGAACTGAAGTTCTCAGAAAAAAGTCATACCTCTGTTAAAGGCCGACCTCATGGTTATAATTAGTTGGAATGATGCAGATCCAGAGCTGTAATCCTGGGTTGTCCTCGGTTCTCTTAAGAACCCATCACTTCTGCGTCTGACCTATCATCCTCGTGGCTGTCGGGTAAAACTTACTAGCTTAGCAGACCACTAACCCAAAAGCTAAGAGTATGTATCATCAGACAGCATCTGGAACCCCTCGAATTTCTCCTGCTCTTTGCTGCCTTCTACCTGCTGTCTGTACAATTGTAAATGAGGTGGCAGCAGGACTCTTTTGTTCTGTGGTAGTAAAGGCTCACAAGTCTGCTCCAGGGCTGTGTAGTCATTTGGGGCGATGTAAAACCAAGCCCCACCTCTCAGATTTGGCTCAGAATAGACTCACCTCTGCTTCCTTTGAGGTGAGGGTTTTTTTTTTTTTTTTTTCATCAACAATAATGAGACTCTGTCTCAAAAAAGCAAATGCAAAAACAAAACAAGTCTATTTATGTCTGTGCTTCCTTCTTGAGCTTTTCACAGCTTATCTTCATACAGAAATGAGAGAACAGGCCAGTAAATCAGCACACACAGGACGCTAGACAGTCAGGACTTCTCCAGGGTGGATAGTGGTTGTCTCCCCATGGGGGCATATGGAAGCCATCTCCTAAGATGAGGAGTGGGCAGTGATAGGCTCAGGGAGGTTCACTAGGAGTTCTTAGGGGCAGCGGAATGTTGCAGGGAGAGAGCTGAAGACCTGTAAGGATTCCTGCTCAGCATCGGCTGCAGGCCACGGTGACATTGCTAGCTCTGGAGAGTGGAGCCATCTCATCTAGGCATTCCATAGGAGGAGTCGGCATTCATATCACTACTCTTAAACAGAAGGCTGAGCCCAACCAAGGGCTCTGGGATGAAGGTATTTGGTAAGAGCAGAGAGTAAAACCTGAGTATATCAGTTCTTGTCTTTATTTGTTTGTTTTTAAGCTTAGGAGAATGCCACTTCAGGTAGAATGTGTTCTCTGATGACTCTGAACACCCAAGCTTGGGGGTGCCACTTAAAACCATGTACTTAGCTAGAGAGGGGTCTGTCTTTGGAACCCATTCTCTGAGGTGGACTTGATTGGAAAGTAGCTACCCAATACAGTGAAAGCTCCCAGAGGCAGGAGCTGATCCTGGCCCACGGGACACAGGGAGAAGTGTGCGTGGGAGGAAGTGTACCAAGTCATCTGGGTGGACTGTGGCACTGCTCCCTTCGGTGTTGCATAGTATGGTCACCGATAAGTCTGCCGAGGCCGTTCACCACACACCTACCGGAGAGGCAACCTTTCAAATTCCCATCAGGGCATCTCAGAATGTTCTCTCTCTTCTTCCCTGCCTCTCCCCCTCCCCAGCTGGTTCCGTCTCGCCAGAACGATGTTGCCAGAACCTTTACTGAAATAAAATCTAGGTCAATGATTTAAGACACGGAAGAGCCGAGCAAGTCTAGCCATGCACCGTCCTTTCATGTAACTTACTCCTGGGTGTTGGATGGTGACTAATGAGTAGCTGTACGCTGGTGCACAGAGTCTATCCTCTCTAGGAATCCCCACAGGAAACCTGGCGTAGAGACTATTGAAAGTGACGTCAGAATCTGTAAGAAGCTCATCCTGGTAGATACTGGACTTAGTGAGCAAGTCCACCTTTGCACTTACCCTTTCCCAAGGTCACTGTAAATAGTCCCAGTTTGTTTGTGTGCTCTGTGTTTGTCAGGGGGACGGTTTGCGGGGAGATTCATCGATGGATTCCTGGGTGTCCTGTCATGCTTGTTTTCTTCAGGGGTGGGACCTCAGGTGGTATCTACTTTTCATGCTTGGGGTGGGGAGTAGGCAGCTAATCCCAAGGACAAGTCAGCTTTGTGTGGGAGAGGGTACAGACTCTGAGACCGTCCTGTTGTAAGTAATCAAGAAATGATCGTAAGCACATGGCAGAATCACATAGGCTACATGCAAATGCCACATCATTTCATCAGTAACCACAGATGCCAGAGGACTACTGTGTGTCCCAGGGCATGGAGGCCTGGTCCACTGGGAAAAAGCAGCCTGGGGACAGCACAAAGACGAAAAGGGCAGGATGTGTTCAGAGGGCTGGTCATACAGCTGTGTGGTGAAAGGCAGGGACGGTGCCCCATCGATACGTCAGAGTTCTGGTTAGAACTCAAGGTTAGTGCCTCTAGTCAAGGGTTTGACATATTATTGTTCCCCCAGTGAGCACATGCCAGGGCTAGACCAGAGGTCAGGAGAAGTGGAGAATTCTGACTACAGGCCCACATTTGCCCACAGTACTCCACTTCTGTCTTAGTAACAGCAGCAGCCTTCTACTCAGGAAGAAAAGGAACTTGGCTTATTGTACGGATCTTCCCATTTCTTCTGTGCTGCCTGTCACTCCTAAATATTAATGACAGAGCACCAGTGGTCTCACTTTATTTCCCATTGTCCTGTTTACCTTCTGCTTCTGTCTTCTGAATGCTTCCTGGAAGGCTTTACCCCATAAGTGGCCCTTTGTGGCCTGTCATTTTAGTCATTAGTGAGCAGTGCATGCTACCTGGGAAGTGCACACCAATGCCCCCTGCAGTGCATACTAACACCCCCATTGCCAGTGTGTGCTAACACCCCATTGTTAGTGCACACCAAGGCCCCCCTACAGTGCATCCTAATGCTAATGCCCCATGGAGTGTATCTTAATACCCCATGCAGTGCACGCTAACATCCCATTGTCAGTGTGTGCTAACACCCCATTGTTAGTGTACACTAACGTCCCATTGTCAGTGCTCCCTTCACACTCAGCACAGCTCTCCATCTCAGGAGGCTGCTCTGTCTTCAGAGTGTGCATGTCTGTGTTTGTGCTTATGTGGGTGGCTAGTACCACAAGCACTTTATGATCTGGTTTGTAAATATTTGGGAAGCTCTTGGTGTGTTTATAGTTATGAGAGAAAAACAACATATTTAAGACACTATGTCATGGGGGGCTGGAGAGATGGTTCAGAGGTTAAGAGCACTGTCTGCTCTTCCAGAGGTCCTGAGTTCAATTCCCAGCAACCACATGGTGGCTCACAACCATCTATAATCAGGTCTGGTACCCTCTTCTGGCCTGCAGGCATACATCAGGCAGAAAGCTGTATGATGTATACATAATAAATAAATAAATGTAAAAAAAAAAGACACTATGTCATGTGTGGAGGTGTTTGAGAATCCTGTAGCTTAAAGGTCTGGGTACAAAGTGAGATAGTCTCCAACACACAGACGTGTAGCTAGAATTTTAGGACATACCTGTTGCCTCTCCTTAGTGACTACAGTGTGCTTGGCTTTGCTCCGTGTGCCCTGTACCGTCATCCCCATCTGCTTTAGGTAGGAGTTCCAGGTCTCAAATCATTTCACCCAACAACATTCTGCTACTCATGTCTGAGCAATCAGGACCCCGAGATGAAGCATTATTGATAACTTTCTAGTAATTCTGCAACTGAAATGTAGTCTTCAGATCTCTAAGGTCAGCAATAATGTACTCGACTGACTGATTTTTAAACCTGTGACACTAAATATCACTCCTGCCATGGAGACACCAACCTTTCTGTTTCTCTACCTTTCCTGTTCCTAACAGCCCCTGCCCACACCTCTCACTCCACCCCATGACCCTATTTGAGAACTTTTCACATTCCGGGTGTATGCTAGAACATAACGGAATAGTCATAGACTACTGAGAAGATCTGCGGTGGGAGGTAGATTACAGAGAATCAGGAAAGGAGCCCTGGGCCTGATCCAGTGACCTATGCCTGCAATCCTAGCACTTGAGAGGCTGAGGCAGGATAATTCTGAGTTTAAGGCCAGCCTTATCTAGGTAGTAAGTTTCAGGGTCTCCCTAACCAGAATCTGCTTCTAAAACAAGTATAGGAGGAGGTTATATGTTTTAGACATTAAAGCTCAGTTAGGGAGAGATTTTCCAATTAAAGCTTTACTTTCTTCTTTAGAACTGTTATTTTTGGATTGGAAGTTGGTAGCAGAAGTGAGAAGGGGAATTCTGTTGACCTTGGTAGCCAGGTCCCACCTCTGCCCCCTTTCCCAGCAGGAAAAACCTGTTAGTACCACCTCTGTAGCTGTAGGTGTGACACCTGGCGCTGGTAGAGTTCAGGGAGGATTTGCATCTCTAAGAAGCTTCCAGTGACTGCTGCCCTCAAACCACAGACCCAGTAATGCTCTCTGTGTCCCCCAGGCCCTTCTGTTTTGAAGATGGCATATCTTTGCTAAGCTTGTATTGTCGTGCACTCCAGACCTTGGTCAATCCACCATTGCTCATCCTCCATGGGTAGCATCCTGGAAGGAAAATCTGGTTAGAAGTGTATGGTAATTGATATTATTTTGGATAAAGCAAACTGAGACTGCCAGGGCACATGTCCATGTTGTTCTCACCAAAGCTCAACATGGATTTGCTAATTTTTATACAGTCTTTCATGTAAAGGCAGGGACAGTTGCCTGACCTAAAACACCAGTTAGTCAGCAGCTCTGCAAAAAGCTTGTGGTTTTTCTACCAACCCTTGATCCACCACACCCATTGCTGGAACTTTCTGTGGTATTTTATCCTGTTCAAATTTGCCCTGAGTGTATCCCCGACCAAGTCCGAAATTAGAATTCTAAATGTATTTCTTCTAAATGTATTGGATCATGTCTGTGTGTGTGTGGGGTGTGTGTGTGTGTGAGAGAGAGAGAGAGAGAAAGAGAGAGAGAGAGAGAGAGAGAGAGAGAGAGAGAGAGAGAGAGAGAGAGAGAGAGAGAGAGTTGGGAAAGTTCCAGGCTATAATATATGGATATTATCCTTAGAAATTACTTTTACGATATTTTCTAAATTCATATTTATTAGTAATTATTGTGATGGGAAGCCACCACTTTTTGGACCTACAAACAGTGCTGCTGCTGCTTATACTGTTTTCCCTGTGAGCTGTGACTTTGAACACTGCACTTCTTTTCTGTGGTCATTGTATTTGCTGGTGCGTTTTCCTTCAGCAACTGGCTTAAAGAAGTGTAAGTGTAGGGGAGCCATTTGTAACCTAAAGGTAAGCTTGCTACCTTGTCAGGGTTATGATGGTGAAGTTTTAATTTTCTAAGTTCTTTTGTCAACTTGGAAGAACAAACCAGGCATGAGTGATGGGGAAAGCCCACACAGTCTCAGCTCTGGGGAAACTGAGGCAGGAGAATTGAAATCTTGAGGCCCATCTGGGCTGCAGAGCGAGACCTAACATTGTAGGTAAGCAAAGAATGAGACTGAAGGAACCTGGGTACTCTGACCTTTTACTTTGGGCCTCAGGTACATATAGGATTGGACAGAATTAGAGTGAAATTAGCTTATAGTAAAAAGTATATCATAGGTATACAAACTGTGTGACATCTCCCCTCCCCTCCAAAGCGGGACATTTATTTTAGAAAGTAATCCTAGGGAAGATTGCTAGAGGCGCAGGAAGTCACAGGATCACAGCCTATGGTGATGCTTCATCCAGTCAGCCACTCTGAGAGGTGAAGCCCTAGGTGATTCTGGGAGCCAGGATGGATGATGTGAGATGGACTGTTTAAAGTTGGTGACCACTCCCCCGGGGATATTGATGACCCTGACACTTCCAGCAGCTCCCAGGTTTGATAGCAGAGGGAAGTTCCCTGAATCTTGGTTAGTTATAATTTGGGTTATGTGTGTGGTATGTGGACAGGCACCAACAGCAGGCTGTGTGTATGGATGTGTGGACAGGCACCAACAGTATTGGCCATAGAAACAGAACTTAACTAGCACATGCATTCTGTAGAAATTTCTAACTAAGCAAGCTTTGAATTAATTTTGAGCTTTCACCATTCACCATCAACTGGTAGGTCTCTGTTAAAACAGACAACTTGGGTGGATGGAGTGACACTGGGATCCTTTTGGGGTGGGAAGACAGGAGACTTCCCAGTTGGTTGTTAAGGGAAGTTACAGCAGAAACTGTGGAGAGCTGCTTGCTCACTGTGGCTCCTCCTCAGCTTAGGGTCAGTAACGGGATTCCTCGTACAGCACAAACCTATGGCCGGCTTTGATGAGTATGAGCACTGTAAACCTCGGGGGACCAACTGATCAGAGAGTTCTCCAGTTCTTCATCAATCCATTTGCCAAAGGCCAAAAGAATCATTCTGCTTCTGCGGGATGAGGCTTGCAGCCTTAATTTAAAGGACTGGTGTTGGCCCCGGCCATTTGTGTCTACTTTGTTTCACTGTAGTGTTGCACACGCACTTGCTCAGTCAGGTTTACATTGTAATCTCTATGGCTTTAGGACAATGTTCCACTGTGTCAGTTACTGGAGGGAGCTCAGGAAATCTTCCTCTCAGATTGCTTTGTTGGACATAAGACATTTTTCACAGGATATTTTCTAAATTATTTTTATTTAGTCTTTCCGTTTTTAAAAGACTCTTCATCTGAGCCATGAAAACTGACAAAGCTCTGTCAACACATGCTGTCTAAACTGGGCTGTGTCTTAAGTAGCTCATCCCTGGCCAGGGCAGCGGTGTGTTAGATGGGCTTATTGCGTCTGGTTGTCCTTTCGGAACCTTTCAGCAGTCCTTTAGAACCCATTTGAAATCTACTGAGGCGTATTTGTGGGTTTACATCTGTGCTTTTACGGCGGCTTCTTTGTTTAGGGGTTTGGTTCTTGTTTAGGGTCTAAGAAATCACTGACCCAACTCCCCAATGAGACCTACTTTATAGACCCGAGGTTTTGGTAATGGGTAAGTAGGTATACAAAATATATTATAGTCCTGCTTCTGTGCCTTCGCTGGTGAGTGTAGCTTACATACTCGAGGAGAATGTAGGTTCTACACTTGGACATTTTGTGCCATAACTTGAATTTGTCCAGGTAACTGATGGAATTGCTCAAGCCTTCTGTATTGGGGTCTGTCCACCCTTGTCTGCCAACTGAACAGAAAGGAAGAACCAGTGAGTTATGGGATGAATAAAAATTGGTATAATATTTATATCCAATTCTGTCAATAATCACATTAAATATAAGTGAGCTAAATTTGTATAATTCTTCCTTAATTCTGTGAGTTTGTGCTTTACGTATTTTGAAGCTCTGATATTAAGTTGCAAAAAGATAAATTTCTACTTGTTATGACTTCTGGGCAAACTAGCGCTTACCAACAGGCTTACTACATTTGTAGTCACAGCTACTCAGGAGGCCAGGTCAGGAGGATCAGCTTGAGGCCAGCCAGTACCTGTCTCTGCCTGCCTGCCTATCTATGTCACTGTCCCTCTTCCCCACCCTCCTTCCCCACTCAGTTACATTCCCAAACCCACGCAGCGTGCTTATTGCATTTAGGGTGGTGGGTAGAGTAGGGCTGGGCACAGCCACAGGGGAGCTTAGGCATCTAACCTGTGGCAGGAGTTGCCTTTCCTCCAGGGCTGAATTACCTCCAGCCCCTCCTGTCTTCTCACTTTCTTCAAAGCTGTTTTTATATTTTATTTAGCATCTGATTTTCTCAATGTAATCATCCTGCCAGTGACTAGAACTGGATTTCCCAGTAGTCATTTTTAGTAATAAATAATCATTTAATAATAAGTTTTTTAACTTGAGAACTTATCAGTAACCATAGCCCCCCTTTTCTTTCTGAATAGTTAGATTGATTGTGTATTATATATATATGACATAAATTTATAATGTACATGTTAGTTAATACATACACCCAATTAAGTAAATCTGCTTAATTAGCTTAAACGTTGGGAAATACGTTGTAGAAGTTTTGTGGAGCTCTTATAGTTACTCGTCTCCTGTACAGACTGAACAATTGTTAAACCGTTCACAACCAACTGTCATCCCATCCTGTGCACACGTACCAGTTTACCTACCTCCTGTTGAGGAAGGCTGGGTTGTTTCCATAGTTTTGTTCCTATAAAGATTCCTCCTGAACATTTGTGCATTGTTCTTGGTTACATATTTTGAAGGAAATACCACTGCATTGAAAATGAATGTGGCCATTTAAAATGACAGTGCCAAAGTGTTTCTCAACATGGCGAGTCCATGAACAGTCCCAGCACCGTGCTGCAAGGGAGTCTGTGAGTTCATAGCCTCTGCAGTGCTTAGCAGTCTCAAAACATTGGTTTGCTAATTAACCGGGTCTAAACTAATATCACACTATTTTAAATTTCTTGATTCTTTTTTTTTAAAGATTTATTAATTTATTATATATAAGTACACTGCAGCTGTCTTCAGACACACCAGAAGAGGGCATCAGATTCCATTACAGATGGTTGTGAGCCACCATGTGGTTGCTGGGAATTGAACTCAGGACCTCTGGAAGAGCAGTTGGTGCTCTTAACTGCTGAGCCATCTCTCTAGCCCCAAATTTCTTGATTCTTAATGACATTAAGCACATCATCATATTTCTGTTGATTAAAAAAAAGGGACAAATTCTTTCAAGCATCTGTTCGTGTCTTCATCCCTTCTGCTTTTTCATTGAGTTGTAGAATTCTGTGCTCTGAAAGGATCCCGTGAGCTTCAGACACCTGTACGTAACCACTCTAGATATCTTTGGCTTTGAATCTGTCACTGCTCGTCTCTACCTGTTTACTCTGCAAACCCCTCCAAACTCTGCTCCTTTACCGCGTCAGTCTTCCCAGCTCAGTCCCCACCGTCTTCCCTGTAATACAGGCAGTCATCACTCAGGCCTTACTGTCTTCCCTTGGGTTATGTGTGGTGCTGTGTGATAGAGATCGAGAGGAAGCACACATAAACTTGGGTAGACACTTACCGCTGCCACACTTTATTATATTAAAGGAAGGACCGGCTTAATGGATCAGGAACTTTGTTTGCTTTTGTTTTAGCTGTTTTGTGTTTGTTTTTGCTTTTTTATACAAGGTTTCTCTGTGTAGCCCTGCCTGTCTCTGTAGACCAGGCCGACCTTGATCTCAGAGATTGCCTGCCTGTGTGTCTGGAGTGCTGGAATTAAAGGCATGTGCCGCCATACCTGGTTATATGAGTAAATTCTTGATCCGTCACCTAGCTGGGTTTCTGCTTGGCTGTGTGCACACACTTGGGTATTTTGTGCTACGTTATTTTCACATAAAGCAGTAGTGAAGCTTTATACCTTCTGAGGTGAGTAAAAATCCAGAGACTTCTTAGATAAATTTATAAATCAGAATATGATACGTCAGAATTTTGAAGTATTTTGCCTACCAAACAAACAACATGTTCTTATTGTAAGTTAATAATAAAAGAAAACAAAAAGTACTATATCAGAATTTTATTAGAGAAAACGGGTAGTAGAGAAGTGATCCCTGAAGCTGATAGCAGATCTATAAATATATTTATGAAAACAGTGGTGCATGAGATCTGGGTGCTTGGAAACAGGTCAAAAGTTTCTCTTGAGCATCGTGCCCCTCACTTCCCAATGTTTACCACACTGTAGTAGCATGACACCAGCCTTATCTAGGCCTGCTGGGAAGATCTATGTGGGTGCTGGCACTGAAAATGCATGAAAGAATTTGAAAACTGCACGTATCAGCATTCTGCTGCTGAACATTACTCTGATAAGTGCAGTTTAACGTCACCTTTTGGCCAGTGGAAACATATGCACACATTTAATCCCTGTACTCGGGAAGGGGAGGTTAGAGGATCTCTTGTGAGTTAGAGGCCAGCTGGGTCTACAGAGCAAGTTCCCAGGTCAGGCTGGGCTGTATAGTGAGACTCTGACTCGGGAAACCAACCAGTAAGACCACAGGTAGATGGTGGTGCCACTTCAGAGTAAGTTTCCCATTGAAGTGGGGCCAGAGAAACAAATATCACATGCAGTGGCTGCCACACAAACCCGTGTTTAAAAATTGCTGTATTTGCTTTCTTGTTTTGTTTTGTTTTGTTTTCTATGAAAATGTCAACCACCATCTTCATTTATAAAATGGGGAGACTAACTCATTTTTTTGTGGCTGTCATGGTTAAAATTATGACTAATGGGCTGGGACTGTAGCTCAGTCATAGAGTGCTTGCCTGGCACACACAGCCTTGAGTTTGAGCCCTGGCCCTGGGAAACAAAAACAAAATCCAGGGCCTATGGATGATCTTTGTACAGAGTTGGGGACTGCTACAGACACTCAGTTCATGGTACCTACTGAAATTAAATACAACTGTGTGTGAATGTGTGTGTGTGTGTGTGTGTGTGTGTGTGTGTGTGTGTGTGTGTGTATTACAGTTACACTCAACTAACTGCAGACCAGAAACATTTGGAGAAGACACATTTCTACAGATCCTGTGCAGACCTGTGTGTTTTCTTATTATTTTCCCAGGGTTGGGGGCTTATCCTGTACACAGTAGACTAAGGATGGTAGACTTGGGGTGTGGAGTGTCTTTAACTCTTTGCTATTTTGTGGCCAAAAGCTGCTGGCTTCTGGTAAATTGACTCTCCTGATAGCAGCAGGGGATTAAGAAAAAAGGTGCAGTTTTTTTCTGGCTTGGTTCCTCCCAGCCAGGCAGGAGGCTTGGAGGTTAGAGCTTATTAACTCTTAGTAAGCCAGAGAGAAAAGAAAAGAATAGAGAAAAAGTCACACACCACACACACACACACACACACACACACACACACACACACACACACACACAGGAGGGGGTGGTCAGGCCCAACTACCTTTCTCAACAATTCCACAACTGTTCATGCATATTTACATACATACACATATACCTACACATGTATGTATGTACATACATGTATACACTTGGTGGATTGTGCTGAGCCTCAAATGCCACACTTCATCCCTTCTCTCAGCCTTTTATATCTTCTTAGATAAAAGTTCTTTATAAAATTACTTCATAGATAAAATGTTACACAAAAGGAGTTATGGAAGGATGCTGATAGTAAGTTTACAGCAGTACTTCATTCTATAAGCGAGTCATAAATGTAAAGCCACAGTTTTTATCACAGTGCACACCTGTGGCTTCATCCTCGGACCTGACCTAGAATGAATGTTTTTCCTTCCTCACAAATCTGTCCCAAGCCTATTTCTCTTTTCAGTGTAATTGTGAAAGTTCACTGTATTCCTCATTATGCAGCCTTTACTTATTCTATGAGGAGGAGGCCCATTCTATTCTTGATTCTAACTTTATTACATCTTTCTGGTAAAACAACTAAAGCCATCTCCTTAAACTTTCTTTTAAAATTATTTTAATCAAATCAGGAATTCAATAAAGTCATTAATTCATGGCAGTTCATCTTATCTGTAGGAAATTCGTTCGGCAGGGTGGGCTGATGCCCAGCACTCACTAGGCTTTGTAATAATGGCAGGAAAGGCCCATCAGCAGGGAGAAGCGATCCTGGATGAACTCTCTGGGCTGTACCTCTCCAGAGCCATGCAAAATGGCGGCCATCTCCAGGAAGCTCACACAGTGCAGTGTGTCAGCTAGTTGCAAAGCACTCTTAATGATACTGTTAACTAATCCTGAGGTACTTCAAAGTGGTCTGTGCAAATACTGTGTAGTTTAACATAAGGAACTTGAACACCCATGGAAGCTGATAGCTAGGCATAGCAACTAAAGCCAGTCTCCCGTGGATAGCAGGACATGGCTGTCTGTCAGTGAACACTTTCCTTATATAAACCCTTTGACAAACTGTGACACAGAACTTAAACACTGGGAAATGAAAGAACTGTGATTAGATGAAGTTGATACAGAAAAAAGTTTGCACCCTCCTGACCCTCAGCAGGCTTCTGTAACACCCCTGTGTCCTTGAGTCCGTCTGCACCCTCCTGACCCTCAGCAGGCTTCTGTAACACCCCTGTGTCCTTGAGTCTGTCTGCACCCTCCTGACCCTCAGTAGGCTTCTATAACATCCCTGTGTCCTTGAGTCTGTCTGCACCCTCCTGACCCTCAGCAGGCTTCTGTAACACCCCTGTGTCCTTGAGTCTGTCTGCACCCTCCTGACCCTCAGTAGGCTTCTGTAACACCCCTGTGTCCTTGAGTCTATCTGCACCCTCCTGACCCTCAGCAGGCTTCTGTAGTGATTCTGTATACTTCACAGAGACCTAGAGCTCTGAAGAGCAGTGTGGCCACCATCCTACCAGACTTAATGTTTTGTAGTTGCCTTGTACATCAGGCAAATACTTTGTCACCAAATTTTACCCCACCTCTCCGCTGGACCCTGAACAACCTTAAGTGCCAGATCTAAATCTTCTCTTATTAACTGGTAGAGACACAGGCTGAAGTGCCTGTTACCTACAGTAGTGATTAAGTAATGCAGTTAATTCAGCTCCATGCTGCTTCTGACATTGTCTGACTTCCAAGCACAGTTTTAATGTAGAGTAGAATTAATAAGCCCACTTAAAGCATGCAGTGGTAACATTGTGGTCTTCTGTCCTTCCCCAGGTTGAAGCTGGAATTTGCCCCTTTCGAGCAGGAAGATGATGAGCGACGCTAGTGACATGCTGGCCGCGGCGCTGGAGCAGATGGACGGGATCATAGCAGGTACCCACACCACACAGCCTGAGCCACGTCCATCCTGCTTCTGTGAATGACCTGTTCCTAGAAGTCAGCATTCCGTCCATGGGTGGCTTGGTTCCTCACTAAGCTTCCGGTCTCTACCTCTGCCAGCCAGATCTCTCCTGTGAAATGCCCAGTAGGCACATCAGTGTCACACTGAGCTAAGGGACCCTAAACATCAGTTAAGCCCATTGTCTCTCCTTGGGAGGCACCTCTAGTGGCCTTTATCTGAGTTTATTTCTTCTTCCAGTCAGTCTTATAACCCTGAAACTAACCCTGAGAAGTTACCCTGGAGCCTTCCTGTTCCCTGTTCAGTGGGTTCAGTCCTGCCTGGCTTCCTCCCCCAGGCTTAGCTGTTGTCTTTCATCTTGCCTCAGGCCTTCCTGTCTTGCTTGCTGCTCAAATGTTGCTTTGACCTCGTGATGTCTCCACCCACATTGCCAAGATGAAGCATTCTTCCCTCTCTGGACCCCAGAATCTTCCTTCTCTGGACCCCAGAGTCTTCTTTCCTGGTGTCCCCTTGCCTGGAATCTCCAGTAGCTCTTTGTGGTGGAAGCAGAGCCGTGGGCCCTGACTTCCCACTGACTGGGCAGCTGATCTGGAGACAAACCCAGTGCCATTTGACAGTGCTGTGTGTCGAGAGTAGATTGTGTACACTGCAGCCTGTGACAGCAGTGAGAGGCTAGAGCAGTCACCCAGCCGGTGGTCAGTCACAGCTCCAGTTGGGCATCCTTGCCCAGCTCTTCTCCTTGCTGACTGTCACCTGACAGTGATATTCTGTGCAGACTCTTCCTCCCTGAGGGAGATGGCGTGCTGGCTCCTTGTACCTGCATGCCCTGGAGATGCAGCTTCACTTTCCCACCTCAGTTTAAAGTGTCCCACTCATTTCTTAGAATATCTTTTCCAAAGGATTATTTGTAAGCAAGCCTCTTTAAGGGATGGACTTGATGGTGAAGAGTTCAATAACCCAATCTAATACAGAACCAGTTAACTTTAGTCTATAACAGTTTAGTCTCATTCTTGGGGTGATAGGCGCTTTCAGACAACCTTGCATATACAGAAGGGGCGGGGCTTACTCTGTCATGAGTTCAGGGAGCATAACTAGGCCCAATCCCAGGCTCTTCCCGGGCACCAGCCTCATACTGAGAAAAACTGGAGGAGCGATAACGTCTGGACCAGCCTCTGAAGGCTGTACACGTTATCCATCTACAGCCTAATCTGCTGCACTAGAGGGCTTGTTTGTAAACCCCCACAGGACTTTAGGACCAAGGACTTTGTCACTAAGGAAAAAGGACCAGCAAGATAGCTCAGTAGGTAAGGGTTCTTACCATCAAGCCTGATGACATGAACTCAGTCTCTGGGACTTACCTGGTGGGAGGAGGAAACAGACTCTGTTGTAAAATTATAAAAAGTGGGCTGTCTTTTACCCTGCACTAGATCTGGCACCATAGTACCCCAAGATATCTGTAGATAACCTTCATCTCAGTCAGCAAAGCCTCTCACCCCCTCTGCTCCATCCCACATCACACTGCCGAAGGCTTCTCTCTGAGCCTGGCAGCCATCTCTCTCCCCATGCAGTTCCCAGGGCAGGCTGCCACCATGCCAGAAACACACATCCCAATTCCATGGCGGCCTAGTGTCTCTGGCTGCCACACACTCTCTTGAACTTAAATCGCCACATGAAAGAACACACAGCACAATAACCTCTGATCCAATTGATAAGATATGATTGCCCACCTAGACATACAAAGCCCTGTACACATCCATCCCTTAAGAGTATTCCTAACAACCTGTAAATGTGCAGAGAGGAAGCTTACCATCCGCCTCCGATTCTCTCGGTGACTTCTGCTGCCTCCTCCAGTCTCCTTCTCTCTCTAAAACTTTTCTCCCACCCATCCTTCCTTCTCATCCAAGGACAGGCCTCGTTCTACCTTGTACCTGCCTTCACCTGTATGACATCCTACAACTCTGTAGTTTGTCCCCTGACCCCCACACATGTAACATGACACATGTATGCATGCCTTCAGTGACATGGGTGCACTGGCATGAGAAAACACACAAATATCACAACAATTAATTAATTCAAATGTGAAAAGCTCAAGGGCTGAAGAGCTGGCTCAGTAGTAAAGAGCACTTACTGCTTTTGAACAGTCGTCCTACTTGTTCTGGTCACTTTCAAGCCTGCCACACTCCTTTTCCATCTGTCCCCACAGCTGGCCTTTTCGTTAGCCATCAAGCCATTTATAGTTACTGTCAATGACATTTTTATTCTTGACTATGTAAGATTTAGAGGGATAGATCTACATTATTAGATTATTTTGTGTCTTTCCCCTGCTCTTTGTGATCATTGCTGGTGGCTAGAGTGATTTATCTTTTTCAGGTCTGGTATTTTCCTAACATAAGTCCTATTGCTCTCTGATTTTCTTTGGAAACCAGGTTCTAAAGCCTTGGAATATTCCAATGGGATCTTTGATTGTCAATCTCCCACCTCCCCATTTATGGGAAGCTTGCGAGCTCTGCACCTTGTGGAAGACCTGCGTGGATTGCTGGAGATGATGGAAACGGATGAGAAAGAAGGATTGAGATGCCAGATTCCAGACTCAACAGCTGAAATGCTGATTGAGTGGCTTCAAAATCAAATGGTAGGCTTCTGTGCGATCCTTCTCTGTGCTGTCAGTCTCCTGCATGTGCCTTCTCTGTGCTGTCAGTCTCCTGCATGAGCCTTCTCTGTGCTGTCAGTCTCCTGCATGATCCTTCTCTGTGCTGTCAATCTCCTGCATGTGCCTTCTCTGTGCTGTCAATCTCCTGCATGTGCCTTCTCTGTGCTGTCAATCTCCTGCATGTGCCTTCTCTGTGCTGTCAATCTCCTGCATGTGCCTTCTCTGTGCTGTCAATCTCCTGCATGTGCCTTCTCTGTGCTGTCAGTCTCCTGCATGAGCCTTCTCTGTGCTGTCAATCTCCTGCATGAGCCTTCTCTGTGCTGTCAGTCTCCTGCATGAGCCTTCTCTGTGCTGTCAATCTCCTGCATGATCCTTCTCTGTGCTGTCAATCTCCTGCATGATCCTTCTCTGTGCTGTCAATCTCCTGCATGATCCTTCTCTGTGCTGTCAATCTTCTGCTGTTTATTATGAAACTGAGAACATAGACTAGCAGATCAACAGAAGAGAAAAAGAAACTTACAAAGCAGAACATGAGACCCCAGTTCCTCTCAGCTGTAAAGAAAGTTTAGAATTTTTCTTTATTTTATTTTATATGGTTGGAAATTTTGCCTATATGTATATTTGTGTACCAAGCCTAGGCAGTGCCTAAAAGGCCAGAAGGTACCAAGTGTGTGTGTGTGTTGTGTGTGTGTGTGTGTGTGTGTGTGTGTGTGTGTGTGTGTGTGTCTGACAACAGACAGTGTGAGCCACCATGTGGGTACTGGGAATTGAACCATGCTCTGTCAGAACAGACAATGTAACCCCTTACTTCCCCATCTCTTCCAAGGATAGCTTTGAAAAGACACTGTATTGTATCCATGCCAACAAGTTGCACAATTCTTCCTCTAAAAATGGACTGGATTCTAGGTTGTATAAACGACCTGGTATGCTCCTATGAGGAGAAGAGCCTTGCACACAACAGTAACAATGGGGTGGGGCTGCCTATGAAGGACATAATAGGTATTCTAAACAGGAAATACAGTGGGTGGATGCTTCAGAAAGCAGTAGGTTTGTAGCTGTGATTGGGCAGAAGTGCCATCTAGTGGAATGTGGCAGTCATGTCGCTTTCATCCAATGTCAGCTCTTAACAGTTTCTAGACATCCTTCCCCGCTCTGGTAATGGAGACACTAAATATCACGTCTGGTACGTGTTGAATGCAGAGTCTCAAGAGCATCACAAAAGCAGATGAGATTTGGATGGTGACGTAACGATTAAGATGCATGTGTGTGCTTCTGACTTGGTTGTGTTTACATAAAAATTGATGAAGGATTAAGGCGTGCTTGTCAACCTGGAGGAATGATAGCTGTCTGCCTGCTCTGAGAGCTTGGACGTACATCCTATTGCTAAAGCATTTCCCAGGGTGTCGCACAAATTCTGGAGCCCCAGGCAGTCCAGACCTGGGCCTGGTGCTCCTGGTTCCATCCGTTTAGTACCAGTCAACAATCTTTCAGTGGCGGTGCGGCGAGCCACTAGGGTTAGAAGGGTTAGAGATATTTTACTTTTAGAAACAGACAATGCCTGCACTCGCCATGGGAGCATCCTCCAGGAATCTAATAGTCCAGGTTTGTTAGTTTCTTTGGGAGTAGTTTGGTGCTGTGAAACTCACTGTACCCTGGCACATTCCTCAGCCTATTCCTACTTCCTATGTCTTTACTCTGGCACTCAGCACACAGTGAGAAAGGAATTTATTACTTGACTCAAGAGGACCTGTAGATAATTGACTTGTGCCCTTTGGTTGAGTGTTTGTTTCTGGGGCTGATGGGGGGAGGGGAGTCTGCAATTGTATTGTTAAGACATGAGCTTAGTGAGGGCAGTGAAAGTACCCTCCCTCTCATGGCCACTCTGAACTGGCTGACCCCATTTCCCAGAAGCCCTGGGACACTCGCTTTAATGTCAGCTAGGGTGTCTCAGTGTGCTGCTGCACAGTGACTAAGATCACTCACAGGACACTGGCTTAAGATGCACCTTGTTTTCCAAGGCCTGAGAAAACATTCCTGAGGCCCACATGAAAAGAGGGGCCTTGCAGAGAGCAGCAGAGAAGCACTGCGGGAGGCTGGAGGACACTCCAGCTGAGCGGCTGCAAGTCTGTGGCTCTGAGACCAGCCCGAGCCCAGAGACAGCACATCTGGACCCTAGTATGCACACTCATATTTTCACACTTTAAAAACATGTGCACTTGGGACTGGAATGTCTTCATTTTTTGAAATGTAAGCAATAAGACGGTTGATGCGATGACTATTTAGCAGGTCAGTGGCTGGCTACTAATGCCTCGTTCCTACGCTCCACCTCATGGGTTAGAATCCCTGGTTTGCAGATGTTGACCTTAGCATCACTCATTTCATTGAAGATGGCATTTTTTGTAACCTCTACTGATTGAGATGACTTGTAACTGACATGGCAAAAACGTGAGGCTGTCCTGTCAGAAAGTCTGCCTCTTGACCTCTGCCGCTGTGGCGCTGGGTCCTGAGCCTCAGGTTCTTGGATTAGGGAAAGCATTGTGAGACTAGTCCAGGGCGAGTTAGCTATGGTGGTTTGAAATGTCCAGCCCAAGGAGTGGCACTGTTAGGAGGTGTGGCCTTGTTGGAGGAAGGGTATCACTGTGGGGGAGGGCTTTGAGACCCTCCTCCAGCACCACGTCTGCCTGGACACTGCCATGCTCCCACCTTGATGATAATGGACGGAATGAACCTCAGAGTGTGTAAGCCAGTCCCAATTAAACGTTGTCCTTGTAAGAGATCTTGGTAATGGTGTCTCTTCACAGCAATGAAAACCCTAAGACAGTAGACGTAAACAGAAGCTATGCGTTTGGCTCAGATGTACTTTTTTATTTGCTAGCTTAAACCTGTGGCCTGATAGGCACACGGTCCTCCATTAGTGATGTCTGTGTAACGTGCTGTACCTTTTCAGCCTTATGGCAGAATTCTATTCTGCCTTAGTAACTGAGCAGGGTTCACACTGGGTAGATTTTTCCCAGTCACAGGAAACTCCCTGCTGAATCATGATTGTCTTCCGTTTTTAGAAGCATACAGTTGTAGAGGTACTGTTAAGACAGATCCACGCTTACACACTGTGTCCCTTCACTGGCATATGCTATTAGTGATGTTTTCTTTTTCTCCAGCTACCTTTGTTTTTTTTGAGACCTGGTTTCTCTGGGTGTCCTAGGCAGGCCTCGAATTCTTATTCCACCTCCTGAGAACTGGCATTACGGGCAGCTGTCCAGCTGCCAATTACATGGAATAATTAAGGAGGTAGGTGCTGCACAGTAAAGAAGTAGCCTGCATCCTTTGGGGAACCAGGGGTGCTCTCAGACCTGCAAGAATGATAATTGGCAGTACAAATGCCCGCTGCACTAATTAGCATCTCTTAAAGGACAGGACTCTCAAGCTGACTACCACTGACTGAATCAAGACTTTTAATTGCTTGGTTGGAATCATTAACGAGTGACTGTAAAGTTTCACAAGAGTCTTTGCAGCCTCGAGAGCATCTGTTCTCCCCTCACCAGAAGTGAACTTCCATGATGACCATACTGGCCTGTGGTGGGGCCAGGGTCATGTCCCTCTGTGGAAAGACATCCTGTTAGATTCTCAGTAGATCTATACGATCCACTGTTGCCTGCCAGGCTCAGAGAGGAGTGCCCAGCCTGTGTTAGCATGGGATCCTCAAACTTCTACCAGGCAGAACCCTCATCCATCCTTTACTGAGGAGGAAATAGAGACTCAGAGCTAAGGAGAGCCTTGTATGGTGACAGCCCACATTAGAACCCAGGTTTGCTGCTCTGTATCACCCCATCTTCTTTGCCATTCACAGCCTCTCCCCACCCCGTCCCCAGTTATCAACCTCCTCTCCACTTGCAGTTGGGGGGATTTGCTAGGGCTCGGTGTGTCTCAGTTGCTTTTCGTGCTGTTATGAAATGCCTGACAATAGCCTAAAGACAGAAGGGTTTATTTTGGCACAGGATTTAAGAAGGAACCAGTCCATCATGGTGTGAAACACATGGCCATGGGGGTGTGAGGTGGCCGGTCACATTGTGTCAGCAGTTAGGAGCGGAGAGAGGACAGGAAGTAGGGCTGGGCTGTAAGACTCAAGGGCCTCCTCCAGCCTCCCCCTTCTTCCAGTGATTTTCCACAGCTGGGAGCCATGGGGGAGCTAGCTGCTCCTTCAGATCTGTGATGGCATTAGCTTTTATCTCGCAGTTTGTCTTATTCTTGTAGAGTTCACCACTTTAACTGTCTTGACGGGCATAGCGCAGTAGTGCTAAGCACGTCCACACTGGAAGTCACCATCCTCCACCTACAGAGGCCTTTCCGTCTTGGAAACTCTGAGTCTGTGCTGTTATGTAACATCCCTGCCTCTTTACTTAGTTTTTGGAACTCTGTTGTCATTCTTTGTCTGTGAATTCAACAGTTCTAGATACCCTGCTAATAAAGGGTGAAAAGGAAAGAATGAGTCCCAGCTAAATTATGTATGTCTGAATATCCCCTTTTAAAATACTGACATGCCCCTGACTTCTGAAATACTAAATGGAGAGGTCATGGAAGTATAAGTGTCAGACCTGCCCTTTTTCTAAAGGGAAGTGCACTGTCAACAGATAGGGTCTGGCTCCTTCATGCTCCTGCCTCTGTTCCTCCTATACCCACCTCTGCTCTGTCTGCACGCTGTGCCCTTTGCCTTTTGCTGCATCATCACCATCACCATCATCACCATCACCATCACCAACATCATCATCTCCACCTCTCTGTGCCTGAGAGAATACATTTACTTTGGCTTGGATGGTTTGGGATGGGGAAGAAGGAGCAGACAGAATGAGTTAGGAGAGAGCTGACCAATGAAACTCCTGAGCTCTCTGGCCCCGTGGTTCTGTAGTTTGTTGCTGTTGGGATGTTATTATTGTGGTGGAATCTTCGTTGGTTCTGAACAGTATTTGTCATTTAATGGATCCTTCAACTTGAAACCCAGCAACACAGTCTGAGCAACATCTTGCCTTGTAAGTGCACACAACACTTTGAGGTGTAAATGCACATAGCACTGATGTTCTGGAAACAGTGCTGGTTACAAAGTAACAACAGTGCTCGTTACAAAGTAACAAAGTGTGTGCCGGCAGCAGGCACGGTGCTGCAGTAGACATGGAAGCAGAGTGGCTGTGTTGTTTGAAAACAGTATTCAGGATGCCTGACTCTGTTGGGAGTACCGGGAATCAATGATGCAGACATGATAAATGTACAGTAAGTAGGAATGTGGTGAGTGCTGAGAAAACTCCAGCCGGACAGAGAGAACCCATGTGACCTCAGACACAGAATTGTCTCTCAGAGCCTAACTCCTGGATAAGCACTGAAATGTGAAGGAACCGAGGTAGACCATGGCCAGAGAAAGAGTTTTCCAGACGGTGTGAGCAGCCAGCAAATACATAACCAGCAGGCTTGCTGGCTAGTGACTCCACCAAGAAACTGGCAGTTTCAGAGTCACACTCTAACGTGTGACCTAACTTCAAGCACCTCCGTGATCATGTTACATTTATCATCATGTTGAAAGTATTCTGTGTGTGCATATATGCATGTTCACGTGTGTATGGGAACCTGAGTGTGGTAGTGAGTGCACGTGATGTATGTATGGAGGCCTGAGTTTGATATTCAGTGTCTACCTTGATCACTTCCTGTCTGATATACTGAGTCAGGGTCTCACACTTGAACACAGTGTTTACCAGTTCAGCTGGTCTTGCTGGCCTGCTTGCTCTGGGCACCCTCTCTCTCTCAGATCCTGTCTCCACAACCCTGTAATTGCAGACAGGTCGCTGTGCCCACTGACTTTTATGTGGGTGCTGGGATCTTACTGCCAACCGTATGCCATCTCCCCAGCCCCCAGAAGTTGTGTTTTTATTTCTAGGGATGGGATTGAGAACCATGTTCACTAGGCGAGTTCTTTATCACTGAGCTATCCCATCATTGCTCAGAAATACTAGCAGACTAGATCAAGCACATGTTAAAGAAAGTGTTCTGGGCACCAGTCAGCTTTCAACTGGTCCTCTTGAGCCATGGCTGCCACTGGTAGCTTCTGGGTGCAGATGAGGAGAAAATCTTTTTGCCAGTAATAAATTCCTTTCTCAGTATGCTGATGTAGAGTGAAGGCTGGGTGGGACAGAAAGCAAAAACAGGCTGAGAAATGTCCCAGGGAACGGTGGATTTCAGAACACCAAAATACCCACAAACCCCAGCAAACCTGGACCCTGAAAATCCTAGAGAGACACTCCCAGAACAAATGTCAAGTCTCACAAACAGGCACCACCTGTTTTCAAAGGCAAAACATCTCAAATTGTTCACATTGCACTGTTAGCTGCACCACCACAGAAAGATGAGTCACCCTGTCTGTACTCTAAAGTCCAAATACCCTGTAAGGCTCAGGGGGCATGTTGGAAGAGGGGTGGAAGAAAAATTAGGAGCTGGAGAGAGGGGTGGAGTACTGTAGAATGCTGTCTTCAGGGTAGGGCTTTGTATTTTGGAACTCAGCAGCTGGGATTGCCTGCACAAGGCCTGCACAAGATTAGGCCTGTCAGCATTCCTCCCTGGAGAGGGGAGGGGTGATGTCCTGCCTCTCAATGAGGAACTGTAGGCAGTTAGGGGTTGCAGGGGGGGAGTCAGGGGGTGCATTTTCTTCAGTGTGTACCTCTAGTAAGTTGCCCATGTGCTTTGCCCGTAAGTAACTAGTTAAAGTTTTTAAAGACAAAAGAAGGAATAAAAGCCAAAGTGGGATACTTAAGCTGAAGAAAGGGCTCTGTGAATGGAGATGGAGAGTAAGGGTAAATATTCTCGGAATATATCACGTATACGTATGAAGTACACGGAACCGACTATTATGTCTAGTTAGTATATGCTAATAAAATATTTTAAAAATCACAGACATGTGTGCCAGGGTCTGCCCCTGCTCTTCATAGACTAGAACATCCACTGTGTGTCTGGCTGTCCTCCAGAAGACGGCTTCATTTCATGGGCCCCTGGGGCTGTGAGTCATTCCTACTACTCTATCAGACTCTTGTAAGTTAATTCTGGGCACTGGAGGGAGGGTTGTGCAGTGGGGATGGTGAGGTATGTGGTCGAGCGACTGATGTTAGCATGACACTTACTCTAAGCATGCACTGCACACTTGCTAAACTCACTTCTGAGTTTTCTGTGGGTTCTTGGGAAATATAACTGAGCGTGTCTCCATCTTCAGAAGGAACACCCCAAACTTAATCTTTCCTTCTTTTTCTTCCTCCTCCCTACTTCTTCCTCCTTTTTTTCACTCATCCTTCTTCTATATTGTTTTGTTTTCAAGATATGAGATTTGTCACTCCCAAAACAAAAAGTGGTTGAATTCTGGGTGCGCCTACCTGTCCATTTTAGATTTCTTCTGGTTTAATCTCTGTTGTATTGAAAGGGCTGTTCAGGAAATCCTGTGGATATCATATGCGATGTGGCTAGGAAGTTACGAGGAGCACATCACAAGCTGGACACAGTGGCTCATGTGTGTGATCCCAGGAGGCTAAAGCAAGAGGATTACTCCTGAGCTCCATAGTGACGTCCCTGAGAGGGGGAGGACAGGGGGAGGAAGGGGAGAGGAAGGGGGTGTCTTACACACTGCTGTTGCAGAGTGACAATTTCATGCGTCTTACTCTTTGTGAGACTCCCAGATGTGCCATTCATAACTTGGATATGAGAAGTATGGAGGAAAGGGCCAGGCACAGCGACACATACCTTCAATCAGAGCAGTTGGGAGGCAGAAGAAAGCAAATCTCTGAGTTCCAGGCCAGCCTGACCTACACAAGGAGTTCTAAGTCACCCTGCTCTACCTAGCGAGTTCTAGGACAGCCAGGGCTGCATAGAAAGACTGTGTCTCAAAAATAAAATAAAATAAAAAGTGTAGGGAAAAGTCTATACTTCTTGGACTGTGTACTATGCATAATATACAAAATGGGATTTAAAAACCAGCAGGAGATAGAAGAGTAAGGAGGTGAACGTGGATGAGCCCTGAGCCAATGCCAGGAAGGAACCAGCCGATGGCCAGGCTCTGGCTAGGAGCTGATCTTAGCTTTACATAAGCTGATAAACACGGAAGAAGTTAGCGAGGCCAAGAAGGAAAGCAATTGCAAAGCTGGCAGGCCTAGCTCAGCAGCACCACCAGGGAAAATCTCCCTGGACTGAGTGCTTAAGCTTTGATGGAGAGACAGAAAGGCTTCTCAAGACGTTCCTGGCGGGAACCTTTATCTTAAGATTTCATCTTGTGACTTGTAGAGCTAAGTGAACAGGAAGAAGCCCAGCAGACATTGTCCCTGTGTCTGATCCGTAATCAGGCATTGACAGACCGGTGTGGGACCTGGGGATGGAGTTGTAGGAACAGGATGGTGTCACAGTTCATAATCACTGTTTCACGTCCAAAACGAGTGACAGGAATCATTCAGGGACAAATGGAGTATTGTCCTCTACTAGGTACTCAGAACTTTGTTTGCCCTAGGGCTGTACCCATGGCTACTGGAGCATTTCAGCAGCTGCTGCGTTTCAGAGTCTGTGCTGGTTAGCTTCCTGCGAAGTTGACACAATCCAGAGTATTTTGGGAAGAAAAGGTCCCCATCATCATATTAACTTGTACACAAGTCTATGGAATGTATTGTTAATTAATGATTATGTGGAAGGTCCTGCCCACTGGGATGGGGGGGGATTTCTGGGCAGATAGTCTTGGGTTGTATAAGAAGGTGGCTTCGCAGGTCATGAGGAACAAGCCAGTAAGCAGCACTCCTCTAAGGCCTCTGCTTCAGTTCTCTCTCTGACTTCCCTTCCTGGTGGACTATAAGGCGAAATAAACCCTTTCCTCTCAAGTTATTTTTGGTCAGTGTCTTAGCACAGCAGTACGTTTGGAACCAAGACAGGGGACTTGTTTTCTGTTTACTCTGAGTTGGGGTCGGTCAGTGAGTGATGTTTACATGCTCAGTCGTATGTAAGCGCTCACCATGCCTGTCATGCTTAATATGAGTCAGTTAACTCTTACATTTTCCAGCCATGCCAGGGACAGTTGTGCTGAATTTAATCCAGGCTCCTTGAGTTTAAAATATGTCAGTTTTATTGATTCATAACATGTTAATCGTAAGGGAGAGTTGACCTTACCTCTGTCACTTTCTCATTCAGACAAATGGACACCTACCTGGGAATGGAGATGTGTATCAAGAAAGGCTAGCACGGCTAGAAAACGACAAGGAGTCCCTCGTTCTTCAGGCAAGTGGTACTTGAGGCCGTTCCTTTCTCAGGACATGTGTCCTTGTAACGTTGGGTCACATATATGTGCAGCACCTGACTAAGCGCCCGTAGTATACATGCCATCTGTAAGAACTGTTCGTGTGCATCTTCATTGTGCTGGGGAACCGTGTGCGTAAGGAAGAGGTGTGGGCTGTGTGTGAACATACTGCTGTTCCATGAAGGGACTTTGTCATGCAGATTGATGTCTGCTGGGATTCTTAAGTCAGCCACAGACAGATGACAGGGAAGACTACTTTTACAGACTACTGAAAACGAAACACTTAATTCACATTTGTACAGTGGCCCAGCCAGGCACTTAAGGAAACAGCACACAGTGTCTGTAATCCCAGCACTTAGGACACTGAGGCAGGAGAATTGCCATGAATTTGAAACCAGCCTGGGCTATAGCATCAGACCCTATCTCACAAACAAGTAGTGGAGTGCTAAGCCAGCCATCCGTACCGGAGTGTGCAGGGCTGGCTGTGGTCAGCTTTGTCACCCAGTCCTCAGGATCAGGTCAGACTCAGTGCCACTTGAGATGACGTGTGTCACCTGCTGTCAGATCTGATTTTACATACATTTCAACTAGAAATCCAGATCTGTGAATACCCGTAGTGTAAAAATCTCAGTCTGAATATATATTAACTTTCCATCTTTAAAAATGATACATGAACAAGGCAGCCGAGTGGAGCCTGCTGTTGGAGTGTTCTCTGGGGTACGTTTGCTTGCTTCCTCGTGGTGGTTCTAAGCACAGAGCTAACGATCAAAGTCTATCCACTCAGCTGGCATCACGGAGGAGAAACTTGTAGATCTGCGTGGAACCCTGAGGGTATAGGATGAACTTCACACGCTTGTGATGGTGTCCATCCTGAAAGAGCACGCAGAGTTTGAGGTCTTTGTTCACCTTTGCTCCTCTTACTGTTGACATGAGAAATCTGAGTGGTCCTTAGTGCCCGTTTCCGATATGGACCTCGCTTCCTCTGTGACTGTCTACCTCGTCTCTCACCATCACCTTCAACGTCAGAGTTTCCTGATTGCAGCAGGATGGCTTTAATGTGTAAAGAAACTGCAGGCTCTGATCAGCACCTTCTTGAATAGGAATCCTTGGGCCATAAGGCGGCATAGGGCTGCGGAGGCTCCCGGGTGGTACAGAGCCTGCCTAGCCTAGCATGCACCAGACGTGGGTTTGGTCCACACAGAGCAGAGTGTAAATAGCCAAGGGCTTAGGATGTCTTAACCACTGTGAGCAGTGGCTCTTAGTCCTCGTTCCCATCAGGGAATGAGCCTTCCGAACTCATTGCAGCCTCTTGCTTTAAACCGACAGGTGAGCGTGTTGACAGACCAGGTGGAGGCTCAGGGAGAGAAGATTCGGGATTTGGAGTTCTGTCTTGAAGAGCATAGAGAGAAGCTGAATGCCACTGAAGAAATGCTGCAGCAGGTATGGGCTAAAGCTGGGGGCACGGGGTGTCGAACTGTGTTAGCTGAGGAGCAACCTTCCTGTCTCGTCTCAGCAGCAGTAAATCCAGAATTGCATAACCGTTGCATTTAAAGTCTAGAGCAGCAGAGTCTAAACTCACAGACATGCAGAGTTGTGCAGTTAGGAGAGAATACAATGTGACAGGAATTATAAGTTGATCTTTTGCACTCATATTATTTCTGATTCTCAACCATGAGATGAAAAACACCATATGTGACTCATTTAGGCAAAAACTCACACATACACACACACACAAATACACACGTACGACACGCACACAGGCACACACACACATGCACACACGCGCACACACACATGCATACACACGCACACACACATGCACACACACATGCACACACGCATGCACACGCATGCACACACACGGATGCACACACATGCACACACATGCACACACACATGCACACGCATGCACACGCACGCACACACAGGCGCACACACATGCACACACACATACACGCACACACATGCACACACACATGCACACACACGCACACGCATGCACACACACGCACACACACACGCACACACACATACACGCACACACATGCACACACACATGCACACGCATGCACACACACACACATACACACACACGCACACACTCAGGCACATGTCCCAGTCACACACAGGGCTTGTGAATGAGAAGCCTGTGGTGCAGCGGAGACTATTATGGTGCAGAGCTGCTGCTGTTGAACATCAGTCTGTGCCATTGCCTGCCTGTGAGACTCCACAGGCCCCGGACCTCCCTGTGCTCGTGACCTAGGCTTCCATGTGCCTAGGAACCCTGATGAGTGAGGCTGATAAGCTTTTCTTCCTCATGGCACGGTTGTAGGGACTGAACAGGAGCATGTCTCCCAGTCCCTGGCACATATGAGGTACCATGCACAGCACCACCAGTGCTGTCTTTGGCCTCAGGAGTCTGACAGATGTGTCTCCCCGACAGCTCCATGACCTGTGTGGTTCTGTTCAGCAGAGGTCACTAGAGCAAGGGATCCACAGCAGTGTGGTGCATGTCCATGCGTCACACACAGCCTACATTTAACTGTTGCTGCGTTGCTGCCATGACAGAAATTTATAGTAAGTCAACTTGTGACTATCTGGAATTCTAACAGGAGCTTCTGAGTAGGACTTCCTTAGAGACACAGAAGCTGGAGCTGATGGCTGAGATCTCTAACTTGAAGTTAAAACTGACCGCCGTAGAGAAGGACAGGCTGGATTATGAAGATAGGTTCAGAGACACAGAGGTGAGTATCGTATGTATGTTCTCTCTTCCTTCCCATCCCTTCTCTTCCTTCCTCTTTAGCATACACACACACACACACACACACACACACACACACACACACACACACACACACACGACAAAGTTGAAACTCCTGGAGGTGTGAAGGAAGGTAACAATTACTGTACACTTTCATCCTGCTTCCTTTTAAGAAATAATGTTTCGGGCTCACTAGACCCTAGGTCTTATCCTCAGCAGCAGTCCAGAGACAGAGTAAGCAGGCATGGTGTACATGCCTGCAATCCCAGTACCTGAGAGATGGGGGCAGAAGATCAGGAGTTCAAAGCCAGCCTCCATCATACAGTGAATTTGAGAGTAGACTGGTGACCACGAAACTCTTGTCTCAGAAAACTAACAGCCATAAGTAAAAAAGAACTCAGGGTAAACCTTAATACCACATTCTGATTTCTTCACTAAAATGCTAGTTCCAGTTTTTGTTTTGAGATTTTGTTTGTTTCAAATATTCTGTAGGACTAGTTTTGACTACAAGATATTTGTGGCACCTAGATGACAAAACTGTGCTGGTCATGCTAATTTGAAGATCATGGTTTTATCAGCTGTCCTTATTTAGGCCCACTGGACATTTACATAATCTAAAGGGAATTTGTTAGTGTAGGGAAACCATGTTATACACTCACAGAATCCCAGCATTTGCAGGTCATTTTATTTGCCCCTTAATGGTTAGTATGTTCCGCATGTAAGTCATTCCGATTAACTAAGATTCACTGTACTTTTGTGAAGTCTAGGGTGACTTTCACAATGAAAAGTTCTCATGGGGGAATGGCACACTTGATGCTCTTGCTGGAGTTTGGTTCCCACCACCCGTGTCTGCTTGTACACAATCACCCCTCCATAGCTGTACACGCACACACTGGGGAGAGGCTTGGAGGGTATCTGTCCATTTCAAATCTTCATTTAGGATGAAACACAGGGCTGTTTTCCAGCACATGCAAGGCCCTGGGTTCAATCTCTGATACCATAGATGAAGTGAAATAAAAAAATGAAAGGAAGAGCTGTAGAAATTCCTTCTTAGAGGTCGCCACCCCGAAGTCTTTCTGTTAGGTTGAGTCTGTGTCGGAAAATGAGTACCAGGAAGCAGAGCGAGGACGTGGTTGTTTCCTGTTCTCTCCCTTCAGGTGCAGTGTTTGCATATTGACTCTGTATCCTCATAATACCTTGTAATGTCAGGCTTGAGATAATGTAGCTTACCCCACTGTGATTTCCAAAATGAAGTGTCCCATCCACGATCCAATTACAACTGAAAGCCTGGGTTGTTTTACTTCCTCAGTGGCAAAAAGAAAGCACCATCTTGATTTTTGTTCTAGACTTGAACAAGAGTTGGTCATGTTTAAGAGCATATCCCATCTTAATCAAGGTTGTGCCTCTTAGAGCAGGAGCACTGCTCAGTCTCTTTATCAGACTGACTTAAGGTTTTTTAGCCCCCCTTTGATATTTGAGACATGGTTTCTCTGTGTAGCCCTTGCTGCCCTGGAACTCACATTGTAAACCAGGCTGGCCTCAAGCTCAGAGATCCACCTGCCTCTGCCTCCCAAATCCTGGGATTAAAGACTGGCTTTACTTTAACTTTCTGTGAGAGTCTGTTTAGATTTTTCCCTTCTCCTTACCCTGTCATCCCTGTCTTCACAGTCACTGCTGAACCTATGTAGTGGCTGGGGCTGCAGGGGGATTGGAGGGGTAGGAGGCTGCAGGGATGGGAACTAGGAGGCTGGGGGAAGAGAGAAGGGAGTTGAGGAGGCTATCCACACTGTAGGAAGCGAAATCTTACTTACCCGGCGCACTGTACTTAGTTTAATCTGGTTGTGAGGCCGACCAGTTGGGACAGCTGAACTACAGTAGGTGTTTGTCGTGCCTTGTTTCTCCCTGCTTCTATCTATTGTCCCACGTGTTCTCATTCAGTGACCCTGTGAACACCCTTCTAGCAAACACAGTCCTGATCATTTCCTATGAAATAGTTCACACTGCTGATGGAAGGGAGTGTACATATTCACAGGGTATATTACAGAATACTTGGTAAATGTGAACTTATGTTAAAATAATCAAAATAGTATCAGACGTTGAAATAGAATGGAATATGTACATGTTCTGGCTTAATGTTCCCTTAAAATAAAACCTTTAGCTAGCAAGCTATTCTGCAATCCTAATTGTCTTAATACTCTTCCAGAATTTTGAGAGTTTGAATGTTGGTTTCTAAGAAAATGTTGAAAAAAGGAAGGAACATTTATAGGCATTTCCAAAACCTAGTGCATTAAAATTCTTAAACCTGGAAGACTTGCGCCCCCTTCTGGCATAAGCACAGATGGCTAAAATAAAGAGCTCAGAATGGGGCCTGAGCTGATGAGTGCAGTGCAGTGGAGTGGAGTACAGTGGAGTACAGTGGAGTGGAATGCAGTGGAATGGAGTACAGTGGAATACAGTGGAGTGCAGTAGAGTGGAGTGCAGTGGAGTGGAGTACAGCTGAGTGCAGTGGAGTGGAGTACAGCTGAGTGCAGTGCAGTGGAGTACAGCTGAGTGCAGTGCAGTGGAGTACAGTGGAATACAGTGGAGTGCAGTAAAGTGGAGTGCAGTGGAGTGGAGTGCAGTAGAGTGGAGTGCAGTGGAGTGGAGTGCAGTGGAGTGCAATGGAGTGCAGTGGAGTACAGCTGAGTGCAGTGGAGTGGAGTACAGCTGAGTGCAGTGGAGTGGAGTACAGCTGAGTGCAGTGCAGTGGAGTGCAGTGGAATGGAGTGCAGTGGAGTGCAGTGGAATGGAGTGCAGTGGAGTGCAGTGCAGTGGAGTGGAGTGCAGTGCAGTGCAATGGAGTGCAGTGGAGTGGAGGTTTAGAGTGCATTGCTTTTTAAAGATTTTCTTTCCCTTTTTTACTTTGAGTTAAAGAGGTAGTTCCATACCTTCCAGCCAGACTTGTCATGGGCATATCTAGCTCCTCCCAGGTTGGAACTTTAGATTCATATTTAATGCATTGCCACCAAAAACACTTGGAGAGTTTTCTTTACAAAAAAAATAGGAAAATGAGCCCACTAGTAGTTTGCTTTTCTATAGTTGCTCCTTCATCTTTGCAGTCAGTACTAAAGGAAGAGGCGATGTTTACAGCAGTGCCTGCTGGGAGTTGAAAGCTCCCGTTGACAATAGCCACGCCTGGAAGACCAAAGGAAGGAGGGGCACTCCTGACATCTATGCAGGGAAGATGAGCTAGCAAGAGAAACAGACTCCTTTTAAACTTGAATTCAGAATATTTGAGCAAATTTAAGGAGCACATTTTTAAAGTAGCAGTAGAAATGGCATTAAATTCTATTCTGTTATGAAATCATTTAGACTTTAAATTTTGCACATATAAAATTATGTTATCGTATTGGATATATGATTATATTATATATAATATTTCATATAATATACATATATATCTCTATCTATCTATCTATCTATCTATCTATCTATCTATCTATCTATCTATCCCTCACCTACCTTCAGGTTGAGATTGTTGGCTTAAAGAAACTTAAGTTTACATTTTTGTAGACTAGGCAAAAATATTATAGAAATCTTCAGATAACTATAATGTGTCACAGAAAAGAATCTTAAGGTAAATGGCAGAGAAAATCTCTAGCTTTTGTAGAAAGGTGGGGTCCACAGGTAATTTAATATAGAAATGGGTGCTAAGTAGCTTTGTCGGTGTCAGACTGCCTTTGTGAGTTAGTCACATTTCTGTCATGTCACAGTAAGCATTGGCCGTCAATTTGTCACAGCCTGGAACCACCCATCAACAGTCCCAGCTGAGTACTTTGGCTTTGTCAGGTTGGTCTGTGGACATGGCTGTGAGGAATTGCCTTGACTGTCTTAACTCTGTAGGCAAGTCCAGCTCACTGTGGGGCCTCCGTCTCCTGCGTGATATAGAAAAGCTAGGTGGGCACGAGCCAGGTGAGTGAGCCAGTGAAAGAGCTAGCAAGCATCTGGTCCCTGCCTCTGGGGCACAGTCTTGGCTTCCGGCTCTGGCTTCCCTCAGTGATGGACTGTGACCTGGAAGTATAAATCCCCCACCCAAAGCTGCTTTTGATCAGAGTGTTGATCACAGCAAAAGGAAGAGAACCAGGACGCGTCACTCTAACAGATCTCCAAGACAGCTTATGAAGAGACCGTTGGCCATGGATCACAGCCCGTGATGAATGCTCACCGCTTTAGGCTGTATTGAAGCGGCACACCATCATGAAATGCTTGGATGACAGGCAGCAGAAAGAGGGCAAGGAGCGGGTCCCCAGACCCCTTTCAAGGGCACGCTCCCGATGGTCGAAGGGTCTCCCTGCGGTGCTGCAGCTTAAGGGTTCCACCAACTTTCCAGCCCTACACGGGGGCACCTGGTTCACGATTCCAGCGTCACAGCACGTTTTTGCTTTCATAAGCACTTGAGGGCAGAGGCACTGGAAACTTCAGTCAGTATTGTGGTGGATTGATGGACGTGTGCTTTGGCTGCTGCGGTAAAGTTTGCTGGACCCCCTTTGCTAGGACTGGTTCTCACAACTCACATACAAGGAGCTGCGCTGGCCTAGGGCTTTCCAGCTACCCTTTCAGTGACTGTGCTATACTCTTTTCTAATGATCTTTTTTTTTTTTTTTTTTAAAAACAGGGGCTAATACAAGAGATCAATGATTTGAGGCTAAAAGTCAATGAGATGGACAGTGAAAGACTTCAGTATGAAAAAAAGCTCAAGTCAACTAAAGTAAGTTTCTCTGGAAAAAGTGATTCTTGAACATGGTCTATCGTTCTTTGAGCGATATTATTTTTAAAAAATGCTTTCCAACTAATACACGGTAGCAAACATTTCACAACTAAGCCATGTTTCTCCTAAGCAGAAGGCACTTAGTTTACATGCTAGAGTTCTCAGTAAATCCAAAGCTTGACTAACCTGCCAGGTCATAGCCTGTGGTATCTGGGTTAGCTGCCCCTCTTTGTGAACTGATGCTGTTTTCTTAGTTTATCTAGCTTATCTTTTCTGCCTCCCTTTCTTTCATCCCTCTGTCTCTCTACCAGTCTCTAATGGCCAAACTTTCTAGCATGAAAATCAAGGTGGGTCAGATGCAGTATGAAAAGCAGCGGATGGAGCAAAAGTGGGAGACACTGAAGGTGTAGTAGACGTTGGCGGGAGCTGGGGCTGATGCCTCCTGGCGTGTGTCGTTCTGCTGTGACGGTGTTTTCAGTAGCATGCGCATTCGTTGTGTATACGTGTGTCACCTATGTTAAAGTGAACAGACCCCAAGTAAACAGACAGTGAGGTTGCTAGTGTAGATAGTAAACAGTGAAACATAAAAGTATCAGCTCATAAATTTATTTCGTGGACTCTCTGACCCCTAAGCATCATAAAGTAATCGTAAACATTCACCTGTGGAAGAACTCCACCTCGTGTGAGCTGGAGCCTGCTCTCCTCTATTAGGGTTTCCCGGAAGGCCACATAAGTGTTCCTCATCATGGCGGGGAACAGAAGCCACTGCTTAGAAGCCCTGCAGGGAGAGGTGCAGCACCTCATGCAGGGCACTGAAAGCTTCTGAACTTGGCTCTGTCCTTACTGTGAGTCGGGAGTACAGAGCCAACCTGGCCTCCTGGGTAGGTTTTTCATAACACTGCGTGTACAGATAGCTGAATGAATACTCTGAGAATAAATGCCACCCTGAATAAAAGATACCTTGTTGTCATTGCATAACTAGTTTCTGTGACAGATACAGCCTGAAAAATATGAATTTGCTAGACTAGTATTTTTTAAAGCAAAGCTGTTTTAAAGTGTTAACAAATACATCAGGGCCTCAGAAGCTTTTGTCATTTCAAAAGGAAGACCCAAGTCCTCGCTTTCCATTGCTGCAGGAGTGCCTTATTCAGTTGAGGGTGAGTTACCTAGTCCATGATTTGGCCAGTCACCCCTAAATTGCCTCCCTGTGGCTATTGAAGCCCAGTGAGTATCCCAGAATCGTGAGTGATACCTTGAAATGCTGAGGGAACCAATCAAGCCTTTTTGAGTTTGCTTTTGTTTTGCTTTTAAGACAAGTGTCTAATTTGGTCGTCTTCTTCAACTAACTTGGTGAGACTTTGATTTATTGTAGGCAGAACTTTATTTAGAGAGTGCCCTGTCCTGGTTATACTTCAACTTCTTACATTTACCACAAACCTGAAACATTTACACTGTAATTATTGCAAATTACTTATATCAATAGTGTTTACCGTTGCCTCTGTCTAATTTGTGTTTGTGTGTAAGTTTTTGTGGGTTTTTTTTTTTGTCTCATTCCTATAGTCTGAGTATTGGTTTAAAGGGCTAGCATGCTTTATAAGTATTCCTCTTCTGCCACAGTCTACTGTCTTAAATGTATTTATAATTTGTAGGATGAACTGGCGTCTTTAAAAGAGCAGCTGGAGGAGAAGGAGTGTGAAGTGAAGAGACTGCAGGAGAGACTGGTTTGTAAGACGAAAGGAGAAGGGGTCGAAATCCTCGATCGAGGTGAGAGTGACTGTGGCACTCAACGGTTTTGTTAAGATCCTGTAAACTGCAGGGGAGGATCTGATGTTGGACAGTAGAAAACAACTCCAATGACATTTTAACACTTACAGTTGGGTCTGACATCTGCAGGTCTAGCAGTAGAAATGAAAGCAGAAGGAATATAGATTGGACACCAGCCTTGGTGACACAGGGAGACCATGACTCAATTTTTTAAAACATCTTGAAATATAATATGTATAATGTCTGGCAATGCTAGAACGAATGAATGAGTGAATGAATGAATGAGTGAGTGAATGAATGAATAAGTGAATGAATGAGTGAGTGAATGAGTGAGTGAATGAATGAGTGAGTGAATGAATTAATGAATGAGTGAGTGAATGAACCCCTGTATGCATGTATGCAGCGAGCAGCTCCTGACTCATTTGGACAGATAGATTCTAGTTGGAGCTTTATCTCGTGCCATGTAACGTATGGAAACAAGTTGCTCTCTGTACCCGTTTCCTTATCCATCAGAAAACTCTGCCTTACGGAAGTGGGTTTTCCTCCCTGGATGTAGACATAAGTAAAACACTACAGGACATTCAGAAATAGACCACAACTTCAGGGTCGAATCTGCTGCTCACACGCTGTAGCAAGGCACCTATAATACCAGTCTCCCTCTTAGAGTTAAAGAACAGAGCGGCCGTGTGATTAGGGATGTATTCTCGGTGCTGCCTACACAGAGTCTGGGACCGGAGCCAGTGTGAACTGCCCATTGTCACTCTGGGAGCAGCTGAATTCAGGGTCTGGGTGCAAGGGTTAGGAACCTTAATACTGACTGTGTCAGCAGTGGACCTGTCTCCTCGAACCGGGGGACACTGTTTCAGTGGTGTTGGGCCTGAGTGCATCATTGGATGCCACATGTAGTCAAGAGGACCAGGTATCAAACTAACATTTGGAAAAATCTACCAGGGTGAAATTAGGCAGCCCTTATCATGGTTGGCTGACCCTGAAGCCTAACTGATGTCCACATAGAAGCAGCCAGGTTCAGAAGGGGTAGCAGCTCGGCTAACCGGTTGCACAGCAGGTCTTCCCGAGGCTCCAGCACTGTGTTTACTGCACCTGCCAGCCTCAGAGTCATGTGGGAGTGCTTCATGTCTGGGTTGTTCGTGAGATTAGAGTCCCAGCATGTATGTGAGAGGAGACCAAAAGCTAGAACTTGCAAGACAGTGTTTTGTTGTGATATATGCTAACCCCCAATCTGATGGGTTTTCCTGTGCAGATGAAAATATTAAAAGGAAGCTCAAAGAGAAAAGTAAGGCTTTGGTGTATCTCCACCAGCTTCTCACTCATCGTCAGAGCTATTCACTCTGCATGCTTAAAGCATTCCTGTCCACAGAAGTGCAGCTGCTTCATCCATAGCCCTCATTTCTTCACGGGGTCCAAGACAGAGGCTAGACAGACAGGCCATAAAGCCAGGAGGAAAAGATCATCTTACAGGTGTTCCCCAGAGTGCAGCAGGACACACAGAGGAGTGTGCTCAGAAAGTGTGCTCTCTGTGGTGCAGGCGGTGTGGGCGCAGGAGAGAAGGCAGCTCGTTACTCAGGCCCCACGCCAGAGCTCGTGGGTGTGCTCCGCCAGGTGTGCTACGAGACTCTAGCTGAGGTCTACATTGGGAGCTTTATGGAGCCTGGTACACATAAAGCCTTAATTGACCACAGAGAGTGAATTGTTAGGTTAAAGAAACTTGCTTGAAACAAACCAGCAACAAGCAATTCCTACTTGAAAATGCATCAGTGAGTTTTGTACAATTACTAGAATGCTTTCCCCTTCAGAAGCAGATGACTTTAGGTGAATATTTCCCTGTTTCCATATTTTAACTGTAGGTCGACTCTGTGGGGTTAAATGGTCATTTTTATTAAAGTATACTTTAGTGTTTAGTTACCAGATTTTAAGGAAGTCACGTGGTACATGCTGTGGTTTGTTATGCCTCGGCTTTCATTTGAAAATGGTGTTAGAAATGAGGCTTATAGATGAAGCAAGGTACTCCTCCTTCTGTGGCACCACAGCTGGCTTCTCAGCATGCCTACTCATGTGAGCACCACACTGCTCAACCTCTTACCATGGCCTCTCCAGCTTGGTTGTGACAGCACTGCCCTCTGCCTTGGTCATTGTGAATACCATCCGTCCGTCCGTCCGTCGCTCTCACCCACTGCCCACGGCTTCCCTTTTTGAAAACACAGTGCTGCCATTGTGGCTGCGCCCACATTTCATCTTCAGTGTTTCAAGGAAGACTTCTCCAAGAGAGGGTATCTCCCTCCCTCCCCACCCTGTGGGGATCTTTCTGTGATCACAACTATGTGGGTAGGGTAGACAGTGTTCATCCTTTATTGTTTCTAAAGGAGGATGGGTGCCATGTGTACTGGGAACTTTTCAGGCAGAAGAGCAAGTGTCTTCCCACACAGGTTAGCTGTGTCCTAACAATGTCGCATCCTTTCAGACATTGAAGTACAGAAAATGAAGAAGGCAGTGGAGTCTCTGATGGCAGCAAACGAGGAAAAGGTACCAAGGGGGACTCAGATATTGTGCTCTGTTTATCTGTGCAGCATCCTGACTGTTACTCGCACTAAGGGACCTTCCTTGTTGCTCCTGCCTGAGTGTGCACAGGCTCAGTGATGACATTGTGATTGTAGCTGTGTGTGCATGGTAGAGAGGCCAGCAACTCGGGTTCCAATGAAATCCCCATGCCCTCTTTCCCTTTCTGAATTTAGGAAATATTTAGACCATCAGACTTCCTCGTAATCAGATGAGAAGAGAAACAGTACATTGTGGAAATTCTAAGCTAACACAGCCTCTGAAGGGTGGAGCTCCCACTTCACAGAGATGCACACAGCCATAGAGAGAGAAGACATTAACACTGCTATGAAATCATAGTTACTTTCTTTATATTCCTGACTTCTTTTAGATCTGGAAATGTCTTGCCTTTCCTGAAAGGTGAAATAACAGAGAGCAGACACAGACCGGGCCCCTAGATCATTCTTGGCCCCCGCCTTTGTGTTCAGTGCATTGGCCTAATGCCTGTGTCACTGGGCTCTTTGCCATGGTCAGTTTTCCTCACCCATATTTGGCTTTCATCCTGCTAGAAGCGTGGGGCAGTGTCTTTCTCACAATTGACCTGACCTAATCCTGGCTGCCTAGCAACCACTGCTTATAATGTCAGGACTGCTTTCTCCTGTGTCCCTTAGGGAATGGAACAAAGGGACAGGTCCCCAGAAAAGACTAATTCCAAGGAGTACAAAACTAGAGAATGCCAAGGCCTCACAGCCTTCACCCGCTCCCCAAGTTCTAGGTTACAGTTGTCACATCTGGCTTCTGTGTGTGGGATGCCAAGGATATCAACTCTAGGGTTTTATCCACTCAAGTCATCAGGCTTGACGCCCACCCTCTCACCAGTGAGCTATCCTGCTGACCCTGACACTTCTCTTTTTTGTTAACTGCTGTTTTATCAGTTTTGTTTTTAAAGATGACAAGTAAAAGAATATATAACATCACCGGTGCTGGTTCTGTCTCCGAAACACACAGGAGAAATACAGACATTGCCACTTTTGCTAAAGTTTAGAAGTACTTTTCAGATAACTTGACTGTTTTAAAACCTCAGTAGTGGTGACGGCTTCTCACTTCACAGGAGCGGAAAATAGAAGACCTCCGGCAGTGCCTGAGCAGGTACAGGAAAGTGCAGGACCCAGCAGCTCTGGCCCAAGGTAATAGTGTAGAGCACTCTCTGGTAGCCTTCCTGCTTCTGTCGGCTTTAACCAGCCATGATCTTACATATTAGACTTCATGTGCATTATTCCAGATCGTGTGGCCCATGTGTTTGCTAACAGTAGTGCCGGGCAACTGTCCTATCAGGATGCATTCAGCTGATGAGTATGCTTTAGTTCTGCGTGTCAGCCAGAGCAGCTCCCAGAAAAGCATTCTAGAGCAAGAACTACAGCATGCGTCAAGAGCCTGGCGTGCTTTAGAAGGAAGGGCAGTGTGTCTGCAGAGTCCTGAGGGTCGGGGAGGGTGTGGTGTGTGATGACACGAGAGGAATCTCAGTAGGGCTGGCCTGCTCCTAAACCAGTGCAGAGAATCCGGTGAGGCTTTGCTTTGTTTTGTTGGTCTGGGGCAGTGGTTCTCAACCCTCCTCTTCCTGTGGCCCTTTAGTGCAGTCCTCATGCTGTGGTGACCCACCTCTTAGCTCATTTCCCTACTGTTATGAATGTAATGTAAATCTATGCTATGGAGATATACATGCTCACACGCTACCCCTTTGAGAGGGTTGTGGATGATGGGTTGAGAGCCACTGTCCTAGGGATTGAGTCTAGGGCCTCGCACACGTCCTACAGCTGAGCTGCGTCCCCAGCCAGGATAAAGGGCTGCATCCCCAGCCAGGATAAAGGGCTGAGTAGTACCAAGTTTGCAGTGTGACTGTTGCCAGGGGAGTTACGAGGAGCAGGGGAGCAAATCAAGACTCCTGCATAGATTGCTGCTGCAGAATCCCGGTGGATCTGAGTCGACCCAATAGATTAAGGCTGTGATATGCCGTATTAGATGAGGGGCATGGTGCAAAGGAAAATAAATCAACAAAGGTAGCCATGTGGGCTAAAGCACCAGGTAGGTAGGCGATGGCGGCCAAGGAGTGTGAGTTCCTCGTGGAACACATGGAATTCTTCTGCCTTCCCTGCAGATGAACTTTCTCAAACATAGAATGAGAGTCATTTGAAACATACAGACTGTTAGAGCGTATTGACTGTGAATGTGCAGGTAGTCAGGACCTTAAGATGATAAACGCCAAAAGCGACTGAAAGCAGCTAGGGAAGGAAAGCCTTTATTTCAGCTTACAATCACAGTCACTACAGAGGAAAGTCAGGGCAGGAATCTGGAGGCAGGAGCTGATGCAGAGGACATGGAGGGTGCTGTTTGCTGGTTTGCTCTCCATGGCTTGCTCAGCCTGCTTTCGTATACACCTCAGGACTAGCAGCCCAGGGTTGGCACCACACACAATGGTCTAGGTCCTCCCACATCAATCACCAATCAAGAAATGCCCCACAAGCTTGCCCATAGACTAATCTAATGAAGGCATTTTCTCAGTTGATATTTTCTCTTCCCAAATGATTCTAGCTAGTGTCAAGTTGGCACAAACCCCAGCCAGCAAAGAGATAATTGTGAAATACTAGAGAATTTGAAATTTTATTTTTAAAATTAACTAATTAATTTTTTATTGCTTGGGCTCTGCCTTGTGCACATTAGTCAAGTGCTCTGCCACTGAGTTATACTCTCAGGAGTTTTAATTCTGATGAGTTCATGAACCGAAAGAAAAAACAGTGGGCCAGAAGCTTCGAAACAAACAAATAAACAAACTATTCTCTTTTTTTATTCATAAGAACTAATAAAGTTAGTTCTATGAGGGACACCAAGGATACCTTGTGAGCCATATCACTGGCCCTTCCAGGAGGCAGGGTTTCTCACTGATGCTGGAGTTCACTGATTGTCTAGGTTGGCCTGTCTAGATCACTGTGCCTGGCTTTTAAAGATTTGTTTTATTTATGTGTATATGTATGGTTATATGTATGCCACACTTGAGCAAGTGAGGAGGCCAGAAGGGGCTGTCAGATCCCTGGAGGTATAAGCTGCCTAGTTTAGGGGCCAGAAACCAGACCCAGGCCTTCCTTATCAGTGTTGCCTTAGCCTCTGGGCCACCTCTGAGCCCATGCCCAGCTTTTATGCAGCCCCCAGGATAACAGGACAGCGCTGGACTCCTGAGCCTCTCCAGCCCCGTGTAGCAGTTTGAAATCAGATGTACTAGGATAGGTTTCCACAAGTCATAAACATCAGGCCCTGCTGCAGTAAAGTTATAAAAAAAGTGATTTCTCCACAAGATTTACATTTATTGTGCTTCACAAAACTCTTAGCAACACTTGAAATCTTGTAAAATTAGGATAAAATTCTAGTAAAACCTCAGTTTGAAAGTTATAGTTAGGGGTTGGAAAGGCAGCTCAGCGGTTAAGAGCCTTTGCTGCTCTTGCAGGGGACTGAAGTTTGGTCCTCAGCACCCAGTCTGGCTTCTCACAGCCACCCGTAACTCCAGTTCCAACAGATCCAACGCCTTCTTCTGGCCTCTGGATACATGCTCACACGTGGCATACATGCTCACACATGGCATATATATGCACACACATTCATAAAAAAATAAAATATATCTTTAAAAAAATCATGGGTTGTTGGGCATACCTGTAGTCTAAGCACTCAGAAGCCAAGTCAAGGTGATCTTGAATTTGATGTCAGCCTGGGCTGTGCTGTAGGGAGACAGTTGGGGGGCACTGGGGAGAAGCAAACAAACAAGACCGCCTTGTTACGCTCTTCAGATGAACATGTGGTTTGCCAGTTGTCACCGTTTAGAGGTTAGAGCTTTTAAAGCCACCCTTTCCATTTCTGAGAGGACGACTGTAGCATTGTGCTCTACAGTTCACCCTCTACATCTTGACTGATGTTAGAACTTTTTCAAACTTACTGCTTTTGGATATTTGGTTTCTTTTTTCTGTTAACCTCTTCCTGCTTTAAAATGGCGTCAAAGGATTGTTTTGAGGGATCAGCTGTCTTTTTTTTTTTTTTTTTGTCCTGTTTTTCATTTTGTGTATTTTCCAAAGCACACAGCAGTCTAAACGGTGACACTGTTGTTACCCAGGGTTAGTACACTGGGAGGGACAGGTACATAGATGGGTAGATACACAGAGTTGGTGGGTAAGTAGGTAGGTGGTTAGGTGATAGACAGACAGACAACTATTTTGGGATAGGGTCCCAGGCTGGCTTTGAACTTGCTATTTGAACTCCTGATTCTTCTGCTCTCATCCTCTGAGTGTTAGGATTAAAGTTACACATCACCAAACAGGGCTAAACTAATATTTATGAAGCCTAAAAAAATTTTAAAACAAAAATACAGTGGGCTCTTGAAAAAGTTTATTTGTTTTCTAAACGCCTTTTGTGTTAGTTCTGTTTCCAGCCTGACTCACTCTGACACCACTGGTGAGTGCTTAGTGTGGCCCGAATCCCGGAGCGCAGTTGCTTGCATTTAAGATGCTCTATCCTAGGCTCTGTGTTGCTGATTTGCATGTGGTGACAGGAAGAAACAACCCGAGTGTTTGTTTATACTTTGACTGGCACTGTAGCTCAGTGGTACAGCATTTGTTCAAGAAAAAGAAAGAAATGCATAATTCCCATTCTTCCTCCAAAAGTGGACTGCATGATCATCTGCTTCGTGTTTTCCAGGCCAGGAGGGCGAGTGTGAGGGCCTGTTCCACTCCAGTTCTATCTCCACCCTGTTGGACGCACAGGGCTTTAGTGATCTGGAGAGAAGCACTTCTTCTACGCCAGGAATGGGGTCTCCCAGCAGGGACCCGCTCCACACCAGTGCCCCAGAGGAGGTACGTACGTCCGTGTGGGATTCTGGCCCTTTATGTTAAAGGGGTGGTGTCTGTACTGATGTATACGTTGCCCGTGCCGTGTGACGTGGGTGGGTTCTTTTCCCAGCTGCATTACTCGCTGGTCTATCCCAGTAGCTTTTGTGTACTGTCAGTTCTTTGTTTTTAAATGTGTGCTTCCCCCTCTTTAATAATAAATGTTTTGGACAAAGTTAAAATTGCTTATAAAACTCAATAAAAACAAGACAGGCAGGTTGACCTGTACCTATAATTTCAGCTGTTGAAAAGGTGGAACATTCCTCGTTTGGAAATTTGAGAGCAGCCTAAAAGGACCCCATTCTAAAAAAAAAATGAGGTGGACACCCCAAAATATGAGATTATAGTTTATTTTTCAAAGACCGAGTACAAATAAATCAGGTGAGGGTTTTAAATCTAGTTTTGTTGTTTCTGATGACTCAAAGTTTTTAGGCTTAGAAGAAGCAATCAGAGGGTGTTAGAGTCCACTCATTTCCACTCATGAAGGCGTCAGGAAGGTCTGTTCATTACCTACCATCCAGCAGCAAACTGGCTGGGTTGTCCCCTTCCTGAAGAGTCTGCAGGGCGGGCAGCATTCAGCAGGGACTCCTCACCTCTGTCTGCTGCTCAGCTCAGGAGCAGCAGGAGGCTTTCACTGCCATCTCTGCTTGTTGAGGCAACCTGATGCCTGTACCCTGTTCCACCATGCCCAGGCTGGAACCCCCGAGGACTGCTTGGCTGCCTCATAGCCCTGTGCTGAGAGCACCCTGAGAGGACCAGGTGGGCCTGCAGCCCCCGTAACTCGACATGGTTGGCATCTCTGCTGTGGTCCAGGTAGAGCAGACTCACAGTGAGCAGACCGTCTCTAAGGCCTCAGTGACGTCACAGTGCAAGGGCACCTGGAGGGAGATGTGGTGCCATCCTTTTGGAAAAACAGTCACCATTTCACCTCCTGGGTGAATCAGTTTGCACCTTCTCACATATAAAATGCAGCCTTCTGGTCTCCAAAGGTCTCCAAATGTCTGTCCCAGGAGCTGTCATTCATTCAGATTTATATGTAGGGAGGCCCCTCAGTAGTTCCCAGAGTATCATTCCAAACAACATAGGGAGCTGGGAACACAGCAATTATCTGCACCCACACACCCAGCACGCATGGTGAGTCAGGAACAGGGGAACCTCTGTTGACATTCCCACTTTAAAAAAGGGAGGAAGGAAGGTGCGTGGCTGTCCCTGGTCCATAGCAGTCCAGCCCAGCTAGACAGATGCTGTCACTTCTGTACTAGAGACCACCTTTTAGACTCACCACTCTTCAACCCTGCTTTCCTTTCCCCTCTGTATTTTCAAATGGATGTTGTCTCGGCTTTGTAAAGTGCTGCTGAGGTCCAAAGCACCCTTTTATCTCCCCCTTGGCCTATCCATTTGAGCCTGATTTGGTGCATTGCCTTTAACAGTCAGAACCTCCTAAAACCCTCCGTTCCACTGCCTTAGGTGAGACTTGTCCACACCTTCCTTGCAGCATCTCAGGGATGCTGGGCTGCTGCTTATGTGAAGTCTGATCAGTGTTCAGTTGTCCACAGACTCATGAGCCCAGGATTCCCCGTGTTTTGAAGTCTCATATAACTTTACTATAATTATTGTCTGGAGCGACTGGGAAGTGGGCCTATCTTATTCGACTCAACAGTCTTACTGTGTTCAACAGTTGCTTCCTCTCGCCATCTCTCCCCTCTCACTTTCCTTCTCTCACAGCTGGGGTTGAGAAGCCCACAAGGAGACAGTAACGTTTGGCGATGAGTCTTGTTTTCTGGTACTTCTTACTTGTTCCCCCTGTGCAGCACTGGACATGAGTTTGCTACGCTGGGCTGAACCTCTAGTCCTGAGCCAGTTAAAACTGAGCTGAATGACAGTTAATTCAAAGAGAAGACAACTAACATTTCACACGTAGATGTTAGAGAGTGCTAAAATAGTTCATCAATCAAGATATTAATTATGAAGTAAGAAGCAGGGGAAGTCTCCTGCCTTTTAAATACTTTTATATTGAAAGAGGGGTAACAAAACTTTGTTTCATTTTGAGACAGAGGCTCACTTTGTTGTCCAGGCCAGCATAGAACTAGTGATCCTCCTGTGTCGGCCTTCCCAAAAAAAAAAAAAAAGAAAAAAAAAAAAGAAAAATGACCTTTGGCAGCCAATAAGTGTGCTTCATTTAGAGAGAAGTTGCTTGTATATGTAGAATATACTGACTTGTTCCGCAGTCTTTGCTGCATGAGTCTCAGTTTAAAAGTTTGCTTTTATTTATTTTATGTGAATGAGTGTTTTTTTTTCTGAATATACGTTTGTACACTGCTGCATGCAGTTTCCAAAGCTGTCAGAAGAGGGCACCAGACCCCTTGAACTGGAGTTAACAGACACTGTCCACCATGCTAGGAATTGAAACCCATCTCTTGGAAGAGCAACCAGTGCTCTTAACTGTTGAGCTGTCTCTGCAGCCTTTGTAGATTCCAGCTTAATCATGTTCAGTTTGCCATAAGTGATTGTTCCAAACTGAATAGAAATGGTGTGAAAAAATACAAATTCCTTAGTTTTGAGGAAAACCAGGAAGAAAAATTAAACCAAAACATTAAAGTTTGAAAAAGAAATCAAGAAAGCAGGCCTGTGTGTTAGTGTATTTCCCCCATGATTAGTAGTCTAGGGAAACAGTTGAACTTCAAGAAACATGGGTGAGTGTTAAAGAGATCACCCAGCATCAACTGCAAAGATTCAGACCAAAGCCAAGCCAGGGCACATAGAGCCCTGTTTTACCCTGATAACACTCGATGGCCTTTGAGCTTTTGTGGTACCATTACTTAGTAACAGGAAAAACTCTCAACACTGAGTCCACTGCTTCTTCCTGAAGCTGAGCTTTGATGGTCAAGCCCACCCAAGTCCATCTTGCCTCCCCGGGCTTTGATTCTAGGAGCTCAGAGTTAGAAAAAAAGTCATGGATCTGAGAAGGGGTGGTGAGCACAGGAAGGCACATGGGTGGGTGGTGGAGTGTGTGGCTGAGGTGAAACCGTTCCTGAGTAGGTGGTATAGGTTTGCAGTCACTACGTGTCCTTACCTGGCTCACTGAGAAGGAGGAGGCCGGCAGGCCAGTGCAGGGTGCAGGGTGCACACCGGCAATCTCACAGAGGCTGACTCATGGCCAGCCTGTGCTACATAGATACCCTGATCAGAAAGAGTTAGAAAAGAGGTCATGAATTTGGGAGGGAGGGAGGGAAGGGAAGGAGGGGGAGAGAGAGAGAGCAGAGGAAGATACATGGGGAGGGAAGCGAGGGGGAAATATGATTACATTTTAATTTTAAAAATATTAATAAAAATTAGAGAGAGGGGAAAGAAAGTGAGAGCTGTGGTTGAGAAACAGATCAGTGGTGAAAAGCTAGATATGTGGTAGGTCGACACTACAAATAATTTTCTAGGAGCCCACTGATTGGCTGACTTGTTCATACAAGTGTTTCCTTTGTGAGGTCTGGATGCTGATCTTACTCTGTTCTCCAGTTCTTGTGCATTACCAGAAAACCCCAGTGTTAAAAAAAAAATGTTAAGACTCCAGTGCTAGGCCCCAGCGGTATTAGAGAAAACGGTATCCCCAGTTCATTGTTTCCACAGTGTTGCTGTTACTGTACCCTGCATTTTAAGAGGTAACCAGAGTCCATGCTCACTGATTTTAATGCATTGTTCAGCAGTTGGGATAGTTGGACATAAAAGAACAATTAACCAACATGATGTGTATCATGTGTTAGACTTGCAGTAGAAATAAAAATGGAAATGATGCTTTTTTACAATATGTGTTGACGCCGAGGAGTCGGTGCCTTGGCACTAGCACTCCGTGGGCGTTCCCTGTGATCAGAGCACAGTGCTTATTTCGGTTTAGGTATTTTCTTTTCAAATTTTTTCTTTAAAAAGAGTGAGTTGTGTACAGGGGGGTTAAATGCTTTATAGACAAGAAAAAAAACTGTGCTAGAACTAACTTATTCATTGTCATCTTCTTCCTCATCTTCCTCATCTTCCTCATCCACTTCATCCTCATCATCATCTTGCTCTCCTCAGCCTTGACCACCCCCTTTTTCGCTGCATCAGGTTTTCCTTTAGCTCTGTAGGCAGCAATATCCTCCTCATACTTCTCCTTCAGCTTGGCGGCCATCTTCTCAGAGGGCTGCTTGTCATCTGCGACAGTGTTGTTCCACATCTCTCCTAGTTTCTTCGCAACATCACCTATGGATAAGCCAGGATGCTCGCCTTTGATTTTTGGGTGGTTTTCAGAACAGAACAAGAAGAAGGCCGAAGGAGGCCTCTTCAGTGCACTGGGGTCCTTGAACTTCTTTTTGGTCTCCCCTTTGGGGGGGTGTAGGTTTTCATTTCTCTTTCATAATTAGCCTTGTCAGCCTTTGCCATATCTTCACATTTCCCCTTTTCTTTAGCAGACATGGTCTTCCACCTCTCTGAGCACTTCTTGGAGAACTCCGAGAAGTTGACAGAAGCATCCGGGTGCTTCTTCTTGTGCTCCTCCCGGCAGGTTTGCACAGAGAATGCATATGAGGACATTTTGCCTCTCGGCTTCTTAGGATTTCCTTTGCCCATGTTTAGTTGATTTTCCTCCTCGAGGCACAGAGTTGCCCAGTGCCCATCCGGCTCTCGCTTGCCCCGGCGCTGTCTCTATGGAGCTCAGTGTACTGCAATGGCTGTGAAAGCAGGAGCCAGACGCCTAGGTATTTTCTTATTCAGGATATTTGCTGGCTTAGAACCAAATGTAATCCCTTTCTCCACAGCATTTCCTCTCACTAACACCTTATCTAGATGACTGTAAATGTAAGGCTAGAGTCCTAAGCACTGATGTGCTTTGTATAGACCAATTCCGTTATGTCTTGTTACTCTGACTTGTGTTTTGACTGATTTTCTTTTCACTTAAAACTTTTTACAGTTTCACACCAGCGTCCTCCAAGCTTCAGTTCCTTCGCTATTTCCGACATCTATGGACGAAGAAACCTGTGAGAAACCCAAGCTGGCTACTAAGCCCGAGACTTCGTTTGAAGAGGGGTATGTCATTTATGGACTTCCGTTGGGATGTAGATGTTCAGAGAAATAGAGCAACCACAAAGAAGGGCATCTCACAGTTACTTACAGACACAGTTTTCATCGTCTGTTTTGTAATAATGAAATGACAGGTGTGAATAGGGGTGACGGGAGCCTGGGAGGTGAGGGAACGAGACCAGAGTGGCCTTTAAGGATCTTAGGTTTTACTAGGCCATAGGTGCCTGTCAGAGGGTAAAAGTGGAGTAGTCACTGAGCCTGAGGCCGTCTGAAGAGTGACTGGGAAGCCAACACAACAGGGTCACGGTCCGGTCATCTCTCTACAGGCAAAGAGATACTTTGCCAGAAGATTCTCTAATGAGTTGCTTGACCTTGAAATAGGCTTAAGAAACTGTTTAAATTAGAAATAGCTTTCTTCTTTACAGTATTCGTTTTTTTAACATTTCTGTTCAGGTAGAACATGTACAGACAGGCCCCAGCTATTACCACTGCACTTGTGATTTTTTTTTTTTTTACTTTACAAAATTGCTGTGTTTCACTCTGCACTGTTTCTGACAGGTATGAGGCAGTCAGCACACCCTCTAAAGTAGGCTCTGTGGGAGAGAGTTTTTGCTCATCTGTATGCTAGTGAGGTGCTGTAAATATGAACAAGGAAGGACAGACAGACTAAGCTGGTTTTGGTAGATTAAGCAAAAGACACTTGGACTTAACGGTGTTTTGAGCTTCCTGTAGGATCTTTGGGGCTTCACCATTGCAAACCCAGGAGTACCTGTGTGGCTTTCAATTCATGACACTAACAAATACCTTTTAAAAATACATTTTAGTGATGGAAGAGCAGTCCTCGGTGCTGACGCTGAAGTCTCCCTAAGTGATGGTGTCTCGTAAGTTGTATATCCTGGAGCATCTGCGGCTCTCTTATGTTCACGTGACCATTACACAGTGAGCAACTGAGGCACGAGTACACGGCCGTGTATGTCATGAGGCAGGGCTGGAGGCTGATGTCACAGGAGTACTCTTCCCTGCCGTCTCACGCCTGACACTGGCAGATCTTTAGCCTCCATCATTCTCGTTGGAGTTTCAGCACTTTTAATTCACTTTCTGTGCTGATTTGTTATTTTTTTATTCCAACAGAAAAGAACCCCAGAGACCGTGAGGCTGGTGGGGCTGCTCTCTGCACTTAGAGTTTAATAAACTGGCCTATGTGAATGTTTGCCCGAGTCAGAGTCTGGATTAGATTAGGAAAGCCCCAAACAACCAGGGAAACCTGTTTTCGGAGCAGAGCTCGGGTGGGCTGTTTCTCTGTTATCCTTTATGGTGTTGGCAGTCAGTATGGCTGACGGCTTTCGTAAGCAGGAGCAGTGCCTTTAGAGGTTTGTTGCCCCAGCTGCTTTGGAGTACACACATTCCTCCTACAGTCTCTTTCTCTGCTGTGCTTTCCTGTTTCACCCTGTGTTCCTGGGAGCAGGCCTCAGGCAGCTCACAGGCAGAGCACACTGGCACTGAGGTACACCCCCAGCGCCTCAGCTTTTGACACTGGCCCCGTGTTTGCCCATCTAGTTTTTGAGTTAGACCGTCTCCTGCTGTGTATAACGGAGCACTGATTCTGTGAAAGGGAAAGTTTCTGTGACTTACAGGCTCCCTCTGCCTCCCTAGGCTAGCAAATGAGTTACTGTGGGTAATAACACAGATTCCTCTCCTGCATTTCTCCCTCCCTCCCCTTCTCCCTCCCACTCCCTCTACCTCCCCCTTTTCTTCCCTCTTTATTTTTGTCCTTCCCTCCTTTGTCCTTTGGATTCTTGATAGCTCGGGCTGGTCTCAAACATTCCGCAATCCTCTTGTCCCTTGTGTCCTGAAATTACAGGCCTGCCCACAAATCCTGGCTTGTTATACTTTGATCAGAACTATTGACTGAATTGCTTTGCCAGACTCAAATAAGTCATTCCTCTTTGAAAGAAGAGTGAATTTTCATTCTTTAAGTAGAAGGGTTAGATGTGAACAGTGCACGGCTTCTACGGGGTTCCTGGTGTAAATGTGTAAGTGCCACTCGTCCATGTCCATGGAAAACACTGATATTGCCAGCACAGTCTTAAGTGTTTTTCCAGCTACTGTGACATGCGTGGGACAGTTTGTGTTGCTGGCACAGCAGTTAACCGCTTTTAAAGAACCAAATGCTGCAATTTACTTAAGCACATAAGTGTCTGCCTGGGTCCAGATTTTCTTTTATTACCAAGATTCAACCCCCAGACAATTTTAGTTTCCTTCTGAGATGATCTGCTTAGATAAAGGCACCAGAGTCAACTTACCATTAATCCTAATGATCATTATTTCTGTTTTTAGAACTTCGAGTCTGCAGAAATCCAGTAGCCTTGGAAATCTGAAGAAAGAGACATCAGATGGCGTGGTGGGTTCTGTGGCTGGTTCTGTTTTTGTTCCTCCTTCCACTTTATTTTCCCCTTTTCCCTGTTGTCCGTAGAAGTAAATACTGAAGGATGGAGCTTCAGTTTGTCCCGTTACACACAGGATAAATTCACTTCAGGAAGAGCTTATGGCTTCTCTGATGGGAGATTCCTAGCTGCCGTGGTGCAGTTAATGACAGAAACTAAGAATGAGTACACAAGATTGAAAATACATGAATAAGGCTGGAACTCTTAAGATTCTGTAGGAAGTAACACAAGAGGATTGCGTGGGTTAGACGTGATAGAAATGGCTTCTTACCTATCAAATGTATGTGGTGACTCAATATAAAGGGTTTATAGCAGCCTTCCTTAAATGTCATTGTTTTTGAACAGGAAAAGGAGTCTATCCAGAAGCCTCCAGAGGTAATTTTCATATCTGAATTGATGTATAAAATCTTTTAAGTCTTACCACATGTAAGTTGAGTGACTGTCCCCACTGCAGGAGACCAAGGCTGTCAGAGCCCCTACCACACTAAGCCGGTGCAGAAAGACAGCTAGGTCATGTGCGCTGTGTTCAGTGACGTATGCAGCATGACTGTGTGTGCAGGGTGGGGTGATGGCGGAAGAAGGGTGAGTGAGGGGCTGGGGCTTTAGGGCAGAGGCAGTACTTTGGAACGGATGTGTTGTTACAATTCAGAGAAGTGCCCAATGACATTGAATTATTTACTTTAAAAGTTAACTTTAAAGCCGGGGGATGGCTCAGTGGTTAAGAGCACTGATTGCCTCTTCAGAGATCCTAAGTTCAATTCCCAGTACCTATGTGGCAGTGCATAACCTATAACTGTGGTCCTATAGTAATCAATACCCTTTTCTGGTATGCAGACACATGCGTGCAAACAAAACCCTCATATATGTAAAATATATACATAAATTTTTTAAAGTTGATTTTGAGCTAGGCACATACTTTTAATCCCAGCACTTGGGAGGCAGAGGCAAGCATATCTCTGTGAATTTCAGGCTAGCCTGGTCTACATCGTGGGACCCTATCTAAACAAAAGTTAATTTTGAGATCTAAACTCAGCACCTAGCTCAGAAACACATGGAACTCCAGTTCCAAGGGACCCAACACCCTTTTATGACACACACACACACACACACACACACACACACACACACACACACACCTGTCTACCTAGCATAGAGGGCTCTGCTGGTCTAGAGAAACAAAGTGGGGTGCATCCTGACATTTCATACCTGCTGCTCAGCGCCTGGATGCACCAGGGTAACAGCAGAGGCTGTGAGAACCTTTGTGAATCTGGAAGTTATAGAAAGGACAATCCTGACATCTCTGCTTGGGACTATGCTTGGAACCATAGACTAGTCCCAGCACAATGGTTAGTCTGTCTTACCCACCCAACTGATATATATATTTGGTTCCCTGGATTTTTCAAATGTCCTTTCTCCCCCAAATTATTAGTGATGAAAACAGGGAACTAGAAATATCATGGATTATTACTCCCAAAGAGCCAGCTAGCAGTTACAACACAGTCATGCCCATACTGCCTAAAGCAATTTTCATACAACAGTGGCAGCATTGAGTAACTGTTACGGAGACTATGATTCAAATGTCAGAAACATTCCTTCTTTGCTGTCTCTGCCATAAAGGAATAGTATGCAGCTTTGAAAAGAAGTAGACTTACACGTCTTCCAGATGAATTTCAAAAACAGTTCAGAGAACTGAAATGTGACTGTGAATTACCCAAACTTTAACTATAAATGTGTTATTTAGTGACATCCATGGTGGTAAAACTACAAAGAAAATGTGGGCAGGAGAACCGCTTGAAAATGTGGTAATGAAAGATACATAAAACTTAGTTGTTCTTAGGGGCTGGAGAGAGGTCTCTGTGGTAAAGTGCTTCCTCTGAAAGCATAGTGATCAGAGTTCAAACCCACAGTGGCCACATAAAAAGATGGCTTGTCAGCACATGCCTGTCCCCCCTGGGACTGCCTAGCCAGTCTGTCCAGTCAGTGAGCTCCAGGGTCAGTGAGAGACTCTGCCTCAGAAATGCAGAGAGAGATAGAAAACACCCAACCCACACCCCACACATACACATGAACATACGTGCCTGACATATATAATTCTTTACATATGGGCATGTAGAGCCCACATATGAACAAGTACAGACCGCTATGCCATGGTCTCAGATCTAGGCCCTAGACAACCCCCACCGGGTAGACAGGGAAGGGTTTGTCACCAACTTTACTGCTCAGCCCTTGCCTGCCTGCTCATTTCTTCCTCATGTAGTGTCTCGTTCCTAGGGAGCCTTCATGTGTGGTATGCCGTTCACAATTCAGAGTAAAACAAACACGTGTTGTGACACAAGTACCCCACATATGCACATAGGCACACATCCACATTAGTAAATAAATAAACGAATGTTTTTTAGACGTTCACCTCTGTTATTAGACAACCAACCTGTGATGTTAGACTCATGGTTTGAACATCTTTTTTACTGTAGATGCCTTCACCAAGCCCTGCAATAACCCCTTAGGCTGCCTGCTGTTTGTTTCGTACAGCCTTTGACTATAGCAGCAAGCACGGTGTTCTGAACAGGTTGCCGACCTGTGCTCTAGGTCTTCCCCTGGGTTCTGATCATGAACTGTATAAGGACTGCAGCGGGGTAGAAGGCTGGTTCTAGTCTTGACTGTCGGTGAGACAACTGTCTCTCAGGTCCCTTTAATTCAACATCAGTGAATGAAGGAAGGGCTTGTCCATGTTAAGATGTTGATACTGACTGTGTTGTGTGTGTAGACTGTGGGCAGCAGACGACAGAGTCAGTCATCCCTTTGACCTCCTCGCCGACTCTGTAAAAGGACAGCAGAAAGCAGGCGTTAGAAAGAAGCACAGCCAGAAGCATCTCTTAGTGGCACTGAAGCAATGACAGGACTTTATAAGCAATAATGGCTGACTCGAGGTCAAAAAGTCAGACAGACAGTTCCCAATTGTACCGGGAGGATCTCCTCACTGGTCTTGTAGCTTGTTCACTGCCTGCCTTGCAGACTGCCTCAGGCTTCTGTTGTTGTAGCGGGGATTTAAGGATGTAAACTCGTTTATAACTCTGCATCGTACTTGCTAGAAAAACAAGAAATCCGCCATCCTGGGGATGGAGTGTCTTCACGACATGTCTTGAAAAAAATGAGGCAGATCAAACATGTACTAGACTTTAAAGCTGAGTTAGGTATTTAAAGGGACAAGTGTGGAGGCAGGTGTGGTTGTTGTGGCCTTAATTCTTGGGCTTTTTAAGTTGGTGTTGGGCTCAATGTATTCCTTCAGTAGTTGGTCCAGTGATTTGAGCCCAGCCTGTCCTAAGGACAACGCACCTTAACACTCAGTTACCTCTTTGTCACCCCTCAGGATAAAACTCCGACCGACAGCCACACATTTGGGACCCTGCCTCCCAAAGCTCCAGGACATGGCGCCTCTGTGGATGACAGCCCCTTTGGCACTCGAAAAGCCAGGTCTTCCTTTGGCCGGGGCTTTTTCAAAATCAAAAGTGGGAAGAGGACAGCGAGTGCACCAAACCTCGGTATGTGGTGAGGGTGCCCGGGCCCCGACCTTCTGGAAGGAGGCAGGGCTTGATCCCGCCCTGCCCTTGTCCTTCTGTGAATGGACATTCATCCTCAGAAATGAAGGCAAACACCTTGGGGGGAAGTTGGCAAAGATGCTTCCGTGAACCTCATTTTCAGTGTGAAGATAAATCAGCTCCTGGGCCACTCTGTGTCCGGTGATATAACCAGCAACAACAGCAACATGGACACGGCCTAACCCTGCGATGTTCTGAGCCGAGGTTCAGACAGTCTCCCCTCTGTGCTGTGGGATGAATGACCCTGCACAGCTGTATAGTCCCAGAGCAGTGCGTGTGCTCCTCCCATGGGCATTGCCGTGGCGGGAGGAGTCTGATCTGTTTCATTTTGTCACCCCTGTGTTCTCTCCGTTGGACTGCGTGTGTTGTGTGCGTTGTTGGGATACCTGAAGACCGTAAACGAAGTGCCAGTGCACCCACCTTAGGTACCGTACCCCGCATGCCAGCCTTCACCAGTGCTGCCTTTCCAACCGTCTAACCCCCACTCCTGGCCTCTGCGGTCTCTACCAAGCAAGCTGGCTGCGATCAGAAACTGTAGTCTGTTCTAGAGCATTCCTTCATCTTTGGCTGAGACAGACTCTGCACGGCCTTTGCTTCTGAGCCTACGTGCTGTTTTAAGCAGCACCGTAGACACCTTGTAAGCAGTTCCTGGGAAACACCCAGCAGCCTGTGGGGCGCAGGGCTGGAGTGTGCTGGGTTCATACATCCCAGCTCCCCTCACCATGGCCGAGCCAGCATCCACCAACTCTCGTTCTCCCTCAATTTGTCTATTTTCCTGCCTCCCCCCAAAATGTCTGTTAGGCAAGAGCTGACTTGCTGCTCTTAGGGGAACATTCTGGACATTTTATTACTTTGAGATTGGGGATATTCAGTGATGACCGAGGTAGCTTCACGTGGTATCTGACGGTTCTCCATCAGAGTGCTTTTAAGAAGAGTTCATTGTCTCCCCATGAGGAATAGTGTGGAGAAAGCCTTAAAAAAAAAAGTGTGGTGTTTAAAGTTGGGCTAGGGACATTTTCAGGGCACACATACCCATTGTGGCTGTGGAGTGAGAGTGGACAGATGCCCCTGGGTTTCTCTGAGGCTCTGCCATCCCCTGTAGACACCAGTCATTGATGCACATGTCCTAGGGAAGTGACACCATTCTCTTTGGAGCCTGAACTGTCTGCCATGAGGGCTGGCTGCATAAGTTGCACTCCTCTAGTAGGACAGCTATTTCCTGTGGCTCCTGTGTCTTTCTAGGGCAGTAGTCGATGCTCATAGGCCAGTGCTGCCTATCGTAACTGCAACCACAACTCTGCTTCATAGAAAACTCAACTTCAGCAACTTCTGCCAACCCGTCTGGGTCTCTTTCCCTGTTTTTTTTTTTTTTTCCTTTGTGACCAAGTATTACTTTTCTTTATAAAATGTAAAGTTTCACACTTTGGAGAACAGCAGCCCCATCTTTGGTTGCGGTTCTCCAGGAGTGGACAGTTGAAGGAACTTAATATCACACATGTGCGTAAGACTGCAGTGCCAAGTGTAGCCACTGCTCTTTCCATGCCAAACCAAAAGACTGATTTTATATCTAAAGAAAAACTCACACATACCTGGTCACTGTTCTCCCAGTGTCTAATACACAATAGGCTGGTTCCCTCCGGCCCCCTTGAGTTAGGATCTCAACTACAGCCTGGTTTCTCGCCTTGAGCTTGAAATCTTTTTGCCTTGGGGATTATGGGTGTGCACCCGAAGACCTGGTGACTCCTTCTCTGAGAAGAATTGCTAGTTCTCTGTAACTGTCTGATCTAAATGGCAAAGGAGAAGAGTTAAGAAGAAAATGATACAGAATTTGAATTTGGTCCCAAATAAAGTGTGAGAGGAGACGTTCAGGGAAACTGGCTAGGTTTAATGTCCCAAGTGTCCCTGGCACATTAAATTGGGACTCTGCACAGACTTCAGGTATGGGACTCAAGAGTGAGGTGAGGCTCAGTGGTTCTGATGCCATCCTCAGGGCTGAGCTTACAGCAGGAGAGCTTGCTGGGGGCCTGAAGAGGGACCTAGGCAGAGTCTTGGGGTACACTGTGGGCAGGATAGAAACTGAAGTCTACAGCAAAGAAGAGACAACCAGGCCACAGATGTAGGAGCAAGTCATGGCAGGAGACGGGGAGGAGATGTTAGAGGAAGTAACGAGCCTCACTTTGTAGCCCAAGCGTGTCTCAGAGTCACCCGTCCTGTGCCAGCCTCCAGGCAGTAGATTTACAGGTGTGCTCCACCACACACAGCTCTGTCACACATTAACCTCAAAGGCCAATTTGAAGTTAACTCACTTCATGTAGGAGAGTAAGCTTAGGGGACATACACTTACATTTTTATACTTCAGGGCACTCTCTGGAAATCACTGGTTTATAGACCCAAAGGAGAATTCTTAAGTTGCTAAAAACAAGAAGGTTTAAGTATTGTTTGTATTCACGTGGTCTTTATTCTATCCTTGGGACAGCTGAGACAGAAAAAGAGACAGATGAGCACCTAGATTTGGCTGGTACATCTCGGCCAAAAGGTTCACAGGGAACCAGTCCGTTCCAGATGTCGCCACCATCTCCAGATTCCAGAAAGAAATCCAGAGGCATCATGCGACTCTTTGGGAAGTAAGTGGAAGGCAGGGCAGGTGGAGTACCTGTCTTGTGTGCTGCTCAGGTCCAGAGACACTGGAAAGTGTGGCTGGGAGTGGGCACCAAATCCCAAGACTTTTTGAAAGGAAGACTGATATGGGATGCGTATACTCATTAGGCCTTGGTTAGTACTTAAATTCAAATATCTGGGCTAGTGACATGCAAAAACAAACAAACAGAAACATTAGGACTAACCACTAAGGCAGAAGCCTCCTCAGGTCTAATGTATGGCCATGTGTGTTGTGTCCTCAGACTTAGAAGAAGTCAGTCAACTACATTCAACCCAGATGACATGTCTGAGCCTGAATTCAAAAGAGGAGGGACAAGGGCAACTGCAGGACCCAGGCTTGGTTGGTCTCGAGATTTAGGACAGTCCAACAGGTAAGAACACCTGTGATGCCACTATTGCAGAAGTCCCGACTTTCTGCTCTGCCTGGGAAGAGTGGTTGATGACAGCCGTGTGGGTGACAGCTGTGTGAGCACATGAGGAGTCAGGATGGTTGTTGGACTTACAGTTTATATAGGTATAGTCATGTGGGGAGTCTCAGAAGGCATAGTCGCATATTGGTGGGACAGCCTACTGGTCAGGAGATGGTTCTAAGGGCTGAGCTTGTGGCTTAATAGCAGAGACCTTGTGTGGCATACATGGGGTCCTGGTCCCAACTCCAGCCCTGAGAAGTGGGAGGGTCTGGAGTCAGACTTCTTGCTCTCCAGCCTCGTGTACAGCAGCCAGGTGACCTTGAACTGTGGCTGCCATGCTCTGTTTACCTCTCTCTCACCACAGTGGGGTCTAGCACCTATGCCTAAAGGCGACTGTGAGGACTGAGTTGATAGCTGTCTAATAACAGCTGATCAGTAAACATTAGCAATTTGATGGCACCTTTTAAAGTACATAAAGATACATCGTGTCAGAATTCCTGAGCTCATGAAGACCACACGTTGTCCCAGCAAATGAGTAAAACCTTGTCACACCAGTTGGGGTAAAGGCTGTATGTTCCACTCACTAGGACTCCAAGAACCTCCCCTGTGCTTTATTAAAACACAGAACCACACTGAGCGCCTGAGCATAAGAGGGCGGGGCTGGCAGGCCTACAGAGCAAGGTGTCAATGCAGGGCCTTTTAAAGAATCATCTGCTGGAGACGCAGACTCCCACACAGGCGGAGCCCTGGACACCAGTTTCATCAAGAAACCTTTGGCCTTCAGATAACAGAAGTTCTTTCTCACTTGCCATATGTCTTAAGTACAATAAAGAACTCCCTTGTACTGTTAAAAAAAAGTTATTGTCTCTCTCTCTCTCTCTCTCTCTCTGTCTCTCTCTCTCTCTCTCTCTCTCTCACACACACACTCTCTCTCTCTCTCTCTCTTACAAAAGTAAATTAATAATTTTTTAAAGTTTAGCCATGTCACCTTTTGTTTTTTGTTTTTTGTTTTTTTTTTCCAAGCAACAAAGGCGTGTAAGTAAAGAAAATGGGAACCTCCCTTGGAGTGTTCCTTCCTGTCCTTAGCAGGAGCATATTATCTTCTCAGTGATTCTCTGTGTGAGAGACCACAGTTCTGCTGAGTGAATTCATAGTGTACTTGGATTTCTTCTGGCCAAGCAGTATTTTCAGTTTGGGAGTCTGCTCTTTGGACAGTTTTTTCGAGTGTGGAAAATGTAACTTTCATAGCTCATCTTTGTGTTTTCCTGTAGAGTGTGTCCTCTGTAGCTCCTGTTGGTCCTTCTGCGATGTCTTTTGAATTGAAAACAAGGATTTTAGAAAGTGACTTTCCAATCTTGAACTAGAAATTAGGTTTTTTGGGGCTAAATGTTTGTTGCCAGGGAGTTTCCATATCGATGGTATACGCAGTTGCTCCATGCTGACTGTAAGCTGCAGGCTGGCTTAGGCCTGTTTCTCACTCCCCACAGTGACCTGGACACGCCGTTTGCAAAGTGGACCAAGGAGCAGGTGTGCAGCTGGCTGGCAGAGCAAGGCCTGGGCTCCTACCTGAGTTCCGGCAAGCATTGGATTATGTCTGGCCAGACGCTTTTGCAGGCTTCTCAGCAAGACCTAGAGAAGGTACTTAATAAGAAGGGAAGGGATTGTGTGTAGCTGGAAATGTTGCTCAGGGGTACACACTTGTCTCACACGTGAGGCTCAAGGTTCAATCCCCAGGAACACCTACCCTCTTGATGTAGGATCTTTTATTATTCTGACACAGAGCAGTACGAGTGGAACTCATAATGAAAAGCATTAGCTTGTGTAGTTTTATCGGTGTTGTATAATGAGTTGACTTCATAAAATGGATACAGCTCATGTGTCTCGGTCATTCTGTAAACTTACATTGGCTTATCTTTTCAATGTAATATATGCAATTCAACTTTACATCACAAAAGAATACTTTATATATCTTATGTTGTAATTATCAAACATTGTACACAAAATAGAAGTCAAATCCCCATTATGAAGGAAATTCAACAAATTCTTTCTTACAAATAAAATGAATCCCTAGACAGTGTCTAGCATTCCACTCAGCCCATCATGGTAGACTTGGGCCTTTTCTTCAGCAATGCTGAATTAGCCTGAGGTTCATCCTGTAATTCAACATGGAGTGGGGAATTAGCCCGAGGTAGCATTCTCACTTAACACAGGGCTGGCCTTGGAGGGAACCTTCATTGTGGAGGATTCTGCATTCTTTGTTGGCAGATCCAACCCCGATGGGTAGAATCCTAAGGTTCTGTCTCTTGTTTCAGGAGCTTGGCATCAAGCACTCACTGCATCGAAAGAAGCTCCAGTTGGCCCTGCAGGCCCTGGGATCTGAAGAAGAGACCAACTACGGAAAGCTAGACTTCAACTGGGTCACTAGTAAGAGGCCTTTGTGCTTGAAGAAGAATCAACACTGTTACACTTCCTCCCTGATCACAGAAGTGGGCATTTTGTAGCTTGGTAATGACACTGGCTTTTCTCCTTTAGGATGGCTGGATGATATTGGCCTCCCTCAGTACAAGACGCAGTTTGATGAGGGGCGGGTGGACGGCCGAATGCTACACTACATGACTGTGGTATGTAGCCTCTGTTGGGGTCTTTCGGTGACGTGATCCTGTGGAATTCAGCAGTAGGTACAGCTCTGAGATGATTAGAAACCTAAGCCAGGCAAAACTGCATTTAGCCTATGCTATCTAGAGGACTGGGCTGGTCAACAGGTGAACTCGAGTGTGTACATTGTGGGTGTTTGCTTTTTATGGTGTGTGAATTCTGTCTCATAACTGCTACAAGATAGAAAGGGTTGAAGCCATGGTCACTTCTGCATTACGAGTTATGTAGATCCACTTCACTCTGGTTCTCACAAGGACTGGCCTCCTCCCTCGCCTTCCTTTGAAATTCTCCTCACATCAGTCCCAAGGGCAGGGGTCTTGGGGGTAAAGGAGGTAGTAGGCAGGACCTGCCCGGCTCCCTTCTCTATTGGGTGTTCCCAGGCTTCCGGCCAGTGAGTAGGAAGACCATTCCTTATGTACAGCCCCAGGAGAGATGGATTCCAGGAGAACCTTGTTCCCAATTCCACAGTATGATTAATGTTTTATAGAAGATACTTTTATTTAAAGAGCGTGCTGTAAGGTAGGGAGCCCCATAGGTGTTTCCTTTGTTAAGTAAGTAGAAAGTTTAACCTGCTAATTACATAAAATCTTTTCATCGTGAAAGGAAGTTGGAACTGAGTTCACGGGATTTGTATTCTTTTTTTTCTTTGAGCCAAAGTACTTGCAAGTTTGGCAGGGACATCATGTAACCTTGCACGAGTGACCATAATGAGCTTGGCATGTTTTATAGCCGCTGTCTTTGTTAAGGACCACGTTTGTGGGTTCTCAGTAACCCTTTAATACCGTGGCATCTCCATCCTCAAAACTAGGAAACAGGAGCTGAGAGTTGGGGATGTAACCAGGTCTCCCTGCTACTAAGTAGCAGGAAGTCATAGCGAGTTTGAACCTAAGTTTGTTCCAGCTCCTTCTTGTCACTGCTCACTATTCCACCTGGGACAAGTGCAGTGACATTTGCCCTGCCTCTGTCTGTGTCCACGGGTGTGGTGGGTCAGATATCCCGAGGGAATGGAAGCAACTTCACCTGAAAATTCACAGGAGGCACACGTAAGACCTCCATGCCTGAAAGTCATTGAGTGACCCTGAAAAGAGTGACCTGTAAGTCCCAAGCCCAAAGTCCCTGTTAGGATGTGGTTCCCTGGATTAGCTCCAGGGACAGAAAAAGGATCTTAATAGGAAAGTGGCAGGAAGTAAAAAGCCAGTTTGGGAGCCAGTGAAAGTGCTTGCTGGGCTGGCCTGACAGCATGAGTTCTATTCCTGTGACCCATGCAGAGGTGGAAGGTGAGGACTGAGCCTACAGAGTTGTCCTTTGACCTCTGTGTGTGTGTGTGTGTGAGTGTGTGTGTGTGTGTGTGTGTGTGTGTGTGTGTGTATGTGTGTGTGTGGGTATGTGGGAGTATGTGTGGGGGTATGTGGGGGTATGTGTGGGGTGTGTATGAGGGGGGTGAGAGAGGGAGAATGGTGTACATGTGAGCTTGATACGTGTGCGTACGTGTGTGAGAGAGCGAGCTTGTGTAATAGAGAACTTTATAAATGTGTGTGAACTTGGTGTATGGAGGATGGAGAGAGAGAGAGGGAGAGAGAGAGGGGGGGAGAGAGAGAGAGAAAGAGGGAGGGAGAGAGAGAGAGAAAGAGGGAGTAGAGAGAGAGAGAGAGAGAGAGAGAGAGAGAGAGAGCGCATGAGCGAGCTTGGGGTGCGTGTGCTTCCTCCACACATGCCATACACATGAACTAATGAAAATAATAAGCCTTAAAATTGGCAAAAGCTGAATGAAGTCTAGACTAAGTTTATTTGTGTTAATTTACCGTGTAGTTAATTGTGATGTGTGCCACAGTTTCATAAGATGTGAATATTAGGAGAAACTGAAACGCACACAGAACTCTTCACTATCTAGAAACCCGAGTCTAAAATTAAATTAACAATGTGTTTATTTATTTGCTATAGTTTTTTGAATAGGATCTCACTGTGTAGCTCTGGCTGGCTTTGAACTCCCAGAGATCTGCTTGCCTCTGCCTCCCAAGTGCTGGGATTAAAGTTGTGCACCAGAATGCCCACACTTAAAAAGGGTTTCAAATGAAAGTAATCCTTGTAAAAAAAAATCTTTCTAATATATTTTCGGAAGTAATTAGCATTTTATTTATATTATAAACATACATTTAGATTTTCTTAACTGATAGACTTAATTAAATGAAAGTAGCCTATACTAAATATTTGAAATAAGTATCTCAGTTTCAGATTAAAATATGTTAATTGCTTTTTCTAACGTATCATGACACTAATTTTAATAAATGAATCCTACAAAAAATAGGAAATATTATTTGCTCAGTAGCCTCAAGAATAAACTACTAATATTCTTTTTACTCTTAAAAATATTTTGGGCTGAAGAGATGGCTCAGCGGTTAAGAACACTGACTGCTCTTCCAGAGGTCCTGAGTTCAATTCCCAGCAACCACATGGTGGCTCATGACCATCTATAATGAGATCTGGTGCCCTCTTCTGTTGTGTCTGAAGACAGTGATAGTGTACTTATAATAAATAAATGAATCTTAAAAAATATATATATATTTATAGTAAGTTAATTTCTTTTATTTTTTTCTCAAGAAATGTGTTATCAGTAAGAGTGTGTTGTGTGCCTACATAGACAGTCCTCTGCTTATTTTCTGGGTGTGTTTATAAGATTTATCTTGGCACTGCCCTGAAATCACTTACTTCTGAGATAATTGGTTTAGGTGTATTAGGCATGGTTGAAATTGCTCCCCATGGCCTCAGACTGCCCAAAGTTTCCTTGAAGAAATTTATTGGTGTCGTGTTAAAACTTAGAAGTCTTCATTTCTTCTCTCATTTACTATTTCCCAAACCCTTATACTGAGGGACAGTCTTGTGTTCAACATTGGTCACCAAGTCTCTAAGTGAAGCAATAACCCTGGTCAGCGACCCTTGCAGGCCAGGAAGGCTGATCAGGTGTGTGCTGATCAGCTGTGTGCTGATCAGCTGTGTGCTTAGAGGAGGAGAGCAGTTTGACTGTTGCCCTTCAGGTGTTGCTGTGACGACTTTGCATGCAGATCAAATTCTGGAGACTAAAGAGGAAACAGGAATTCCTCAAGGCTCAGCACCACAGCACCCAGTCTCAGCGTTTGAGGCTGGGGCAGGAGTTGGGACTAGCCTAGCTGCAAAGAGACACTGTCTCTCCCTGCCCCCGAATAAAAGGCAGACTACCTTTTTCTAGTGACCAGCGAGTGCTTTTCAGAGTCCCGGGATGATACTACCCCATCAGAACACCTGGGAGAGTGATACGGATGTGGCAGATCTGGGGGAACAATATAGATTTGAGGTTTTAGAGAGGGATTTGTAGAGCACAGGAAAGGAGTTCTGTTACTAAATGAAAACTGAAGTCGCAAGCAGAGTGATTTCTACGTTCATGGCAGAGTTCTGGGGTTCTCGGGGAGCCTCCATCCTCCCTGCTGTGGGCCAGCACCGTGAGTCCTCATTTCTCCTCCGCAGGATGACCTCCTGTCCCTGAAGGTTGTGAGTGTGCTGCACCATCTCAGTATCAAAAGGGCCATCCAAGTCCTGAGGATCAATAACTTCGAGCCAAACTGTCTTCGGAGGCGGCCGTCTGACGAGGTAGCAATAAGAAGTACATACACGTCCCCAGCTCCGAAAAAAAAGAACAAAAAAAAAAAAGTACATACACATGAGCTTGGCAGTCCGTGTGTGGAACCCTGAGCCTCTTTCTCTTGGAGCCTGCAGAGGGCGCTGGTTTCCTCAGAGCTCAGATCCAGACTCTCTGACCTCAGGGTCTTCCAACATCCCTCGCTTTTATACCCATAAAGACCCACTGTGTCATTGAGGCCAAAAGTTGTTTTCTGCTTACTCTTGCTTCCTCCTGTTCATGAACTATATATACTTTTTACTGTCACCTCATGGAGTGAAATGTCACTGTAAATATTTCCTTTACCTTTTCTTTTTTTTTTTTTTTTTTTTTTTTGTTCTTTTTTTCAGAGCTGGGGACTGAACCCAGGGCCTTGCGCTTCCTAGGCAAGCGCTCTACTACTGAGCTAAATCCCCAACCCCTCCTTTACCTTTTCTTACTGCTGCGTAAGAAAGCTTGAATCTGTGGTATATGTTCTTTCAAAGAGTAGTCAAATTAGCAAGCGCTTATTTGACCTTTTCTTTGAATACTTCATGGGACACCAGATCGTATGCTCTTGGGCCCAACCTGTGAGACTGCGTGTACAGGTTTAGTATTGAGGGTCCCATCGCCAGCATCTAAAGCGTACGCTATGTGTTTGTTTCCACAGAACAGCATCACCCCATCTGAGGTTCAGCAGTGGACCAATCATCGTGTGATGGAGTGGCTGCGCTCTGTGGACTTGGCAGAATATGCCCCCAACCTCAGAGGCAGTGGTGTCCATGGAGGGCTCATGGTAAGGCTCGTTCAGTTTGAAATTGACTGCTCGCTTGGTTGGTTTCCTTTAGTCTAAAGGGTGAGCGGTGTTGGTCTGAAATCTACATTGCTTTAAAATCTGTCAACTTTTGTTTCCATGTCACAAGTAGAAAATTCTGCACCCAGCCGTGGTAGAATGGCCCTGTGTGCTAGAAGAATTGCATCAAGTCGCCATGAGGCTACCATGTGCATGTGAAACACAAGAGAATCTGGGCTGGAACTTAGATTCTACCCCCAAGACCAATCACCACTGCATGCTGATATTCCAAAATCTAAACACTGGCTCCAAGCCTCGCAGCAAAGGACTCGGTGCACATCAGTTTGTCCTCAGTAATCCTGAGGCTTTCCCCTGGATTTCACTCGCAGAGCATCTTTAGTGTCTTTCTCTAAATTAGGCTTCAGCCCGTTCCTTTTTATTGCTCCTCACCATTGAGTAACACGCAGCCTGTGTGTTTTAAACTCCTGCATGCGTGCAGGCTGCATCTGCACACCGGGGTTCCGTGAGCAGCGTTTTCAGAGGCAGCATTCCAAACGGAGCTGTGCTGCTGCTGCTGTCCCCCGAAGGCTGCGTTACACACCACCTCTCTCGGGCGCAGTGATGTGTGGATTAAAACTCAAAGCCCAGGCTGGAGAGACAGCTCAGAGCACGGCCGCTCTTGAGGACTTGGGTTTAGTTCTCAGCACCCACATGGTGGCAATAACAACTCCTGTTCCAGGGCATCTGTGACCTTCCTCTGGCCTCCCTGGGCACTGCACACATTCAGTACACATACACACATGCAGGCAAACACTGACTCATAAAAAAAATCTTTTTAAAAAGGGGCTGTTAATAGAGCATCGGGGATTACCCAAATGAGCGGTTTTTGCCACCACGTGTGAAGCGCCTCCGTTCTGACTGTGTACGAGCTGTGATACTTTTTACCAATCCCAGTTTTTCTTACAGGTTCTTGAGCCTCGTTTTAACGTAGAAACTATGGCTCAGTTATTGAACATTCCTCCAAACAAAACCTTGTTGCGCAGACATTTGGCTACCCATTTCAACCTTCTGATTGGTGCTGAGGCCCAGCACCAGAAGCGAGATGCCATGGAGTTACCAGATTATGTCCTGCTAACAGCTACTGCCAAAGTGAAGGTTGGTTCAGGATTTTGGCATTTAATCACTGCACAATGTTTGCAAAGGCCCCAAAATTCCATTTTCTAAGATGTTCCAGGTTTTATTAATGAGTTTAAAATATCTGTATGTGCACTTTTCTATAAATTCCAAGACCAGTTAAGGGACTACATGTTTGAAAGTTTCTGCTGAAGGCATTTCTGTTGAAGAAGATGTGGTCAGCTTCTGTTGTCAGTGTCTTGCCAATGCTGAGGGCTCTGGCATGGGTCCAGTCTGCCATTGCAATGGTAAATAGGTCTAAGAGGAGGACTTAGGGTGAAAATAACTGTGTAGAGGATGCATGTCTGGCAGGCCTACGGAAAAAATCTTCTTAAGAGAGTGAGATCTCCTCCAGCCGGTGGGCAGCTATCGTCTTGACGGTAAAGCTGTGCGTTTTCAGCTAGTGCAAGATCTACGCAGGACACTGGCAGCCCTGCACCAGGATCCATAGGAAGCTCTTCCAGTTTCTTCATATAAGATGTGAGGCAGCAATCCTTTCCAAAAGGAATGCTCCACAGGTAGACCAGACTGCCCTCTGTAAAAGAAGCCATGAAAAGGACAATTGGAAGAAATTCAAATGAGAGAATCCGCTGTGCGGTCAAATTCCTGCAGGCCGTCGTTGGTGCATCACCTAAGGATGTAATGGCTAAGAGGACTCAGAAACCAGGCGATAGGACACTCAGAGAGAGCAGGCTGTCAGGGTTGCCAAGGAAACAAAGGCTAACCAGGCCTCAAAGAGGCCTGCCAAAGCCCCACAAAGGCAGCCCCTAAACAAAAGCTCATGAAGGCCGTTGCTCTCTGGGTCCGTGGAAAATGCTAACTTGATAGATCAGAATTTTAAATGAAGACCCACCTCTAACTCAGAAGGAAGAGAGTCAACAGCAGAGGTTGTGACGCCTGCCTGTAGTCCCAGCATACAAGAGTCTGAGGCAGGAGGATTGCACAGTCAGTCGTCAGTCTGAGCTATGCATTTAAGAGTCTGAGGCAGGAGGACTGCACAGTCAGTCAGTCTGAGCTATGCATAGGGCCCTGGGTGGTTTTGTTTACCAAGAGTTGAGGCTTGTGCCAAATTCAGATTACTCTTTTTCTTCTTTAGAGATACTCCTACATTAACTTGTCTGATGTATTATTTTCATGTCCTTAATGTGAAGACAATTTATGAGTTCTCCCAGAAATATATGCTGAGCTCTCTTTGTTTTTACCGTCTGCCTTTGAATTCCTTCTCCTTGGGGACTGTGTACTGACCAAGGTGACATTTCTCTCCCAAAGATCAGTGGACTCTCCCTCTAGGAGTGTGGATTCTTTTACCACTCACCAGTCCTACCATGAAGCACAACAGGCAAACCAAGTAACCCCAGCTTTACCACCTGCCTTCCCTTCCTGTCTTGTCTCCTTCCCTCTTCTCCACCCAGCTTGGGGTTGAACCTAGGCTCTTAATCATATTAACCCAGAGCTCTGCCATCGAACTGTACACCCCAGCCTGCCCTTTCTCTTTAAATTTTATTAGTTAATTAATTAATATTTTGAGTCATGCTCTTATTAAGTTGCCGAGTCAGGCCTGAAGCTTGTGATTCTCATGCCTCAGCCACCGAGTAGCTGCAGTTGCAGGCAGGCCCCATGCCACAAAGGCCCAGCAAAGACCACTGTCCTTTCCTAATCTTAGACTGAATAGTCTTGCAAAGTTTGGCTCATCCCTGAGAGGAATTCTCTTATATGAAGTCCTGTCTAATCCAAGCAAAGGATTTTGACATGTCCCGCCTGTGGCATAACAGCGAGGTTAACCTTTTGAGAGTTACGCCAAGACCGTTTATGATATTCAGGCACGTTGCTACTGTGTCTGGGGTGCTTCTGGCTTTCTCGTGATAATTTCATCATTGAAGTTGCTACCCCTGTGTGGTGAGGTGAATTAATTTACAGGTATAATTAGTCCTCTGCTGTAGGGATTTTATCCTACCTCTGGGTGTCTTTTTGTTTTTTGTTTTTTGTTTTTTTTTTTTTGGTTCTTTTTTTGGAGCTGGGGACTGAACCCAGGGCCTTGCGCTTCCTAGGCCAGCGCTCTAACCACTGAGCTAAATCCCCAACCCCTTGTTTTCTTTTAAAGCCAAAGAAACTGACCTTTAGCAACTTTGGGAATCTGAGGAAGAAGAAACATGAAGATGGGGAGGAGTATGTCTGTCCAATGGAGCTAGGCCAGGCGTCGGGTAGCTCCCAGAAGGGGTTTAGACCTGGCTTGGACATGCGCCTGTATGAAGAGGATGATTTGGACCGGTTAGAGCAGGTAAGGCGCCCGCAGTCATGCAGACACTGCTTGGAAGCCTTGCACACTGTCACTGAGGAAGGGTGCTGTCTTCCCACGACTGAAAATAAAAATGGCCAAGTATCCTGAATAGCTGCAGATTCCCGTCCGCTTCTCAGCAGGCACATCCCCAGCACCTGACTACTTTCTTGCATATGTTCTCTGTTTAGACTGTCATTTAGTGATCTGTACTTTTGGAATTGTACAAATGAGCTTGTCACATTGTGGTCTGTTCTTGGTAGATGGAAGATTCAGAAGGGACGGTGAGACAGATAGGTGCGTTTTCTGAAGGCATCAACAATCTCACGGTAAGTGTTACAGTGAGTGCGTGTGGTGAGTGCGTGTGGTGAGTGTGTACGGTGAGTGCGTACGGTGAGTGTGTGTGGTGAGTGTGTACTGTGAGTGTGTATGGCAAGTTGCAAATGTTATTCTAAACACCTACTCGTGTGTTGGAAGCATGTGGTGCTGAGCTCAGAACTCCGTGTAACTCGATGTCCCTTGTTTTTCAGCACATGTTAAAGGAAGATGACATGTTTAAGGATTTTGCTGCCCGCTCCCCAAGTGCCAGCATCACAGATGAAGACTCCAACGTTTGAGCAGAGCACCTGGGCAAATGCCAGGAGCACACGTGTCATTTTCCAGCTTTGTTTCTCGGATAGTGTATACAGCAGGTGACAGGTTGTGCATTGCTTATTGTTCGGACTTCTGCTCGCTCAGAAGGAGAGCTATAGCACGGGAATGGTGCCAGTTCTGAGCATGTTGAGGAAAAAGAGAGGCTGGTGAGCGAAAGTGCGCTTGCTCTGCCTCTGTTTAATGCGAAGTCTGCGACGTGTGCTGTTGGAAGTGTTGCACGCACGGTTGCATGTACCAGAGCGCCTCGCTCACATCTCCAGGAGGGAGGCCTGGCCACATCAGTGTTCACTGCAGCCGGCTGTGCTGAACGTGCTGCCCCCAGAGCCAAGTGCCACCATGTGCCAGCAGCACCGCCACTTGCCTCTCACTGTCTTATTTTTATATATTTTTCTAAATACGTGTATATATGCAGTCTACAGAAAACAGAACCTTTATTTTGTGACACAAGGATCAAAAGATCATATTAAAACAAAGAAACCCCCGTGTTCCCTATGATCACATACCAGCTGATTCTTGCGGGTACCACAGTCCCATTTTATCTCCACTGATGAATTTTAACCGTGTTAACCACTCAGGCTAAATTCTACATGATGTATACTTCTTGGTTCCCACCAAAATTGTCGAGCAGCTTAGAACTTGAACTTTAATCCCGACTCCATTTTCTTCATAATGAAGTATTTTAGGGTTGTTACCACATCAGCTTGAAGCCTTCGGATACACTCATGTCCCCATCAGAAAAGTTTTCTGTTAGAATGGCTTCGGAAAAACAAGAAACCAAACAGAACCTTTCCATGTTAACTTCCTTATTTCTTTTTCTTTGCTAAACTCATCATTATGTTGAACTAAGGGGTCCACCTAGCCATGTCCACTGTACCTGATACTCAGCCTGTCAGCTCACAGGGCTTCAGATTATTTCAGTCAAATCCCAGTATTTTAAAGCTGCATTAGAACATTTTCTGATGGTCCTGACCAGTAGCACGTCGCTCGTGTTTTCTGTAACACAAGGCCCAAGGGCTTTTTGTAAAGAAAATAGAAAGTTACAGCAGCTGCTCTGTGGCGTGTGGATGCAAGTGTTTCTAGTGGTGTTGGAGACAATCCTCTTTTTATTCAGGGCTGCTCAAAACGAGACCTCCTGTGTTCCAGACAGGAGCTTACACACCAGGGGACAGGGGGACAGTTCGGTTTGTGGTGATGGCCATTTCCAAATGTCAGCAGTATTCCTTTTCATGTTTGCCGGTTATAAAGCTGTTCATTGTGAACCTTGTAACTCTGCTGTCCACTTCTAATTAAATTATCAGATGCTAACCGTGGTTTCCTTTGAATGCTCCCATTCATGAAATCAAGACAATATTGGCTTCTTTCTGTATTGGGGTTTTAGTTTAAACATGAATAAATGTCACCCTTTGGAGAGCTCAGTTTGTTACCAGAGCCTGGTTGGAAATACCAGCAGACTGTTACAGATGCCAAGCAGTTTTTATTAAGGACAACGTAACAACTGATGATATGTGATAAAGTTAAAAAACTTCTTATTATATATTTTATTTACAAAAGTATTATGCAAAGTTCGCATTACCTTATGAGAAGAAATAAAGTCAATTGATAATTGCCTTGTGTTTTTGTCTTTTAATGTTTCCTTGTTCAGAAAGACAAAGTCTTCGTTTCTGGTGGAAACAGTAAAGGATTCTTGCTTGTAAACTTGCACATTTGACTGAGTTTGTTTGAATCAGACAAATTGAGATCTCTGCTTAAGAAGTATGTATAAAAGGAAATGCCAGCAACCCACCTGGGGAAGGAAGGGTCAGAACAGGAAAAGAAAAGGAAAGAGAAGAGACACGAGCTTGGAGATATTGGTTGGAGAGTATAGGATTCTAATCCATACATTCACATACTGGTTTTATTCTTGGAAACAGGAGCCACAGCCAGGAAAGAGTTTACCAAGGATCAAGTGTAGGCTGTACATGTACACAACCTGGAGTAGAACAGGTGTTTTGTGTGAAATTGTCATCTGTCACTTGGCAGGCATCAGGAATCTGAGCACAACACACCCAGTTGACAAACAGGGGGCCCTCCCTCACATGTTTGTCTAGCCTCGGGTCTATATGGCTAGCCACACCAAGGAAGCTGTGACATTAGGAAGCTGGTGGTGTGGTGGCTTTAACAGATGTGGCTTCACTGAAGAAAATCTCTGAGAAAGAGCCAGTTCCCTGTGACATTCGCGGGTTGGATAGCTAGGAGCAACATTTACTGGGTGTGAGAAAATGGGGCAAAAGGCCTCACAGCACATGGCTCCGAGGGACAGTCAGGAGGTTCTCGTCATGTGTGAGGTGGTCAGTGCTGCTATTTCCCACGCAGCACAGAAGCTGAAGGAGTACCTCGGGTTCGAGTATCCGCTGAGCAGACTCTGCCTCACAGCAAGTTCTCTGGCTGAGATTTTCCTCGTCCACTTCATTACTTTCTGCCAGGAGAGGGGAGCGGATGAATGGCTCACCACCACCAAGACGTCCAAGCACCAGGCCTTGCTCTTTGGAGCAGACTGGATTTGGACCTTCTGGGGACCCGATAAGCAAATACGGCTTCAGGTGGCAGTGCAGGCTCTAAGGATGGCTTCTCTCCCTCCGAGGGACCCAAAATCCTGTGAGTCAAGGGGAGAGGAATCTTGGAGAAAAGGCAGATTCGATAAGCTGGAAGAGTTCTGTAACTTGGTAGGAGAGGACTGTCTAGGTCTGTTTATCATCTTTGGTGTGCCCGGAGAACCTAAAGCCATCAGGGGCGTTGTCCTGGAGACTGTCAGAAATGGGATGGTGGAGAGCCAGCTGCCGGGACGCAAGGCCGTGGAGCAGTTCGTGCTGGAAACAGAGGATTGTGTCTCCATCAAAGAGCTGCTGGGGAACTGTCTGGATAAAAGAGACGGGCTGAGTGACATGGGCAAGGTTTACGTCCGCATCTTTTAGACTGGGCATGCTGCTGGGACTGGCCTGAAAGATAGAATAGGGCACTCCCCAGCACAGGGATATTAACCCCCTATATTGACTGAAAGCGATTGATTACCTGGGTCAAAACTTGCTAGTGCCACAATTATGGAAAGGGGAAAAAAAACCTAGCTGTGTCTTGGGGAACTTTAATTTGGGATTTGTTTATTCAAAACTGAAAATTGGGAGAGAAAAATGATAAATTATACATAAAATTTGATTTGGGAAAAAATTGTCTTTGAACTAATCTCGTAGTCACAAAGCATAAAATGTTGCTGCTGTGGTGGGGAGAGCAAATAATTATCAGGTGTGGTGTTGGGGTACCATTTTTGGTTCGGGACTCCTAAAGAAAACTTCCCACTGCTGGCCCTCTGAGCCCTACCTCCACAATAGCTCTGTCCCAGAAACTCCGCACATAAAGGACTTTCAAAGGATTTAATGGAGGGCTCAACTGGGTGTTAGCTTTACTATGGGTCACCTGTGAAAGAATTCCTTGTTGCAATATGTGTATTCTCAGTAAGGAAGGTACTTTCAAAATGATGGTCCTGTTTTCTAAAAACGTCTTCCTGGGATTTAACAGTATAAAGATCAATTACCATTATTTTTTGACCTCATGCTGGGCCCCGTGCTTTAAATATATTATAAGTTGCACATAAGGCTCTAGTAAGAAGTAGGTTATCTGTTCCTGTTTGTCTGTGATGTATGTGATTCCCAAGTCATGAGCAGTTAGCAAAAACCAAGTCTCCACTTAAGGCTCCAACTCTTCCAGCAATACATAAAGTGACTTGACTCTTTTAGGCACCACAAGTGCTATGGTCATGGAGGTGTTCACCTGTGAGGAAGCCGGTCTTTGTTAGTCTCTGCCTCACTCCTGCTAATACTCTGTGCAGTCCTTAGCCTGTTCCCTGACTGAAACATGGGCCATGCTGATGTGGTGGTGCAGTGACGTAATCCCATCCCTGGGGAGGCTGAATGGCTGTGAATCTGAGGCCCAACCTGGGTTACATGGTGAACTCTGGGTCAGCAAGTGCTACCCAGTGAAACTTGTCTTCAAACACCATGGACCAAATCTCTACAAACCTACCCTCCAAAAACATTTTTCCCCATTCCGACAGGGCTTCCCATGGCCTTGGTCCTCTCTGCACTTGGGAATCTAGGGCTCTTGCAAGGATGGATGATATCATTGTAGGCAAGATGGTTAGCATACTGGATAGCCGTTTAAAGTAAGCAGTATTTTTGATGTAATACATGTCACTGGAACTTTTCTGTTCTACATCATTTATTTAGAAAGGTTCACTGCAGGCCACTGAATCTATACAGGACCCCTGACAGTTACAATGGTTGAGGAAGGGATGAGGTCAAACCTGAAACCAATGTTTCCCCATTACCACTCACGTATCCTGGAGCTGGCTTTTCTCTGATTACACGTTTCTCCCTCTATTGATTCCGGCCCTTCCAACCTAATCTGGGGCTCAGGCATCTAGTAACAAATACCTAGTGGGTTATCAATAGTGCCTATCTAATCGGCTCTCCTCTGTGACTCCTCCTGACCTCTCCAGGCCATTGTCCCTTCCCTGGGTACTTTGGTAATCCCTTTTGCTTTGCCTCACCCCTGCCCTACTGTATAAATACTTTTTCTTCAGTTAAACCTCTGGGATGTGCCATTTGATTTCTAGATTCCTAGTGCCTCTGAGTTTTTCCATTCGAAGGTTAAGGATAAGGGAGTAGGAAAGGTGTGGTTCACACCTGCACTCTGGAGGCAGAAGAATTCCCATAAGTTCATATCCAGCCTGGGATACAGTCTCAAAAACAAACAAAAAGATGCAGTACCTATCTTGTAGGGCTGCTGTTGGTTATCCAAGATCCAGGCTTCAATGTTTAGCACTCATGCAGGTCCACTGCGTCCCTCCCTACAAAGCACACAGGATGTGCAGGGAACAGAAATAGATGATACTTCAGTATGGGCAGGGCCTAAAGAAAGAGCCTGCTCCTGTTTTCTGTCCGCTAAGACTTGAATTCAAGTCTGAATACACTTGCAAGTGTAAGTAACCGCCCCCCACCCACCCAAAAAAACCCCTTCTGTTAAGAGTGACCACACAGAGAAGTCCTAGAGAGAGCAGGGGAAGAATTTCTATAATACCCATGGCATCTCCTTGCTTCAAGAAAGAACTGAGCACACAGCTTCCTCTGCCTTGCCCTTCCATCCTTGAAACACATATTCAGCCTGAAGTCCTCTCCTTAAGGAAGACAGAATAAGGAAGAGCGAGAAGATAGTCCTATCCTGGAAACTGGCATGAGATGCAGCGTTCAATATTGCAGTGAATGAGTATCAATATACACCAGTACTTATCAATTTAACTTTAACCAAAGTAAGATAGGGCTGAGGTCATGGCTCTGTGGTAGAGTGCTTGCCTAACATCTGTACATATTGTTCATCTGTTCATATTGTTATGCTGAAAAATATGAACACTGAAGAACATGGAATGCCAGCAGACGTCCATTTCCCCTCTCAGATGGCACAGAATTTGTGATGATTAATTACAAATTATTAACTTAGCTGGATTTAAAATTGCCGAGAAAAAACACCTCTGGATGTGGTTGCAAGTTTGGCAGTATCATCCCACGGACTGGGGCCTTAGACTGAGTGCCAGACTCCATGACTGCGTTCTGACTGTGGAGGCTGCTCATCGCCAGCCTCAAGAGCCTACTGCCATGATGCCCTGTTCCCTCAGACTGAGCAAAAGTAAGCCCCTTTGCTCTTTAAGTTCTTCAGCCAAGCATTTGGTCACGCCATTCAGAGGTCACTGCAGTGTTTGATGACCTAGGATAATCAGTAGCTTTTGCTTTGTGTCCCATGAGCATGTTAAAAAAAAAGGTGTAAATTGATAGGTTTATTCACAGATGACAGCTGAATGTCATTGGGCAAAGACCTGTTCTATGCCCTGTCAACCCAAGTATGCAAAGATTTAAGTCCCCCTTCTCAGAGTTTTTCTATGGTGGATGGCACAGTAAATACATGTATGCATCTGTTCAATGCATCTTTAGATGCTCCAAGGAGTCTGAAGAGAAGGTAGGGAGGCCGATGAGATGGCACAGTTGGTACTGGATCTCAGTTGAGTCAGGATCTCACTACGTAATATTCTGTCTAGTGTTGCCTTGAACTTGCAGTGTCTCTGCCTCAATCTGAAATTCTGGATGCCCCTTCCCCACAAACAAACAAGCAAGCAAACAAATAAAACAGAACAGACAGTGGTAAAGGCACTTGTTTCCAAGCCTGACAACCTGGGTAACTTTCTTAATTAAAAAAATATAAACAAATCAAACACAAATAAGGCTAAAATATAATGTTCAAAGACACCTAGATTAATTGGCCAACACCTTAAGAGTGAGAGTGAGATTTTTTTCAAGCTCTTGATGTGGTTTTAGTGTTCGATCAAGGTTAAGATCCATATTTTCTTTTTTCCTTTTTGAGACAGGGTCTCACTGTACATCACTGGGTGACTTGTAACTCACTACACAGACCCGGCTGGCCTCCAACACACAGAAAACCTTTTTTTTTCTTTTAAAGGTTATTTGTTTGGTCTTTTGTTTGTTTATTTAGTATGTATGGGCATTTTGCCTTCATGTATGTCCTTGCACCCCATGCATGCCTGATACCTGTGGAGGCCAGAAGAGGGCATTGTAACTGAAATTAAAGGTGGTTATGAGGCACCATATGGATGCTAGGGGTTGAACTAGGGTCCTCTAGAAGACTAACTGCTGAGCCACCTCTCCAGTCTTTCCTCCCCAACACATATCCACGTTGTCTTAACTCCATCTCATGATGTAGCCAGTGCTGTTCAGGTGGCTGAAGAGGCGGCATGCTCCCTCCGTGCCTGGATATTGGCACTATATCTGGAAACAGATACACTCTGTTCACATACTTTTAATAAAGAACTTAGTTTTTTTTTTAAAAATTAGTTTTATTTATTTATTTACATTAACCTAGGCTTCAAGTTAGTAAAAGACCATTAAAAAGAAGGCTTAAACTTTCAAATGGTTCTACCCAGAATTACCTATGTAATCTGTAGGGATCAATGAAAAATGAAAATGAGAAGCCCCCCCCCCTCAGAATTTAATAAGAACTTAAGTCACCATTGGATGACTGTACTTCCAAAGCCTTTCCAGCAGAAAAATTACATAGAGTTTAGAAACTTCTACTGGCAAACTAATACATGCTTTACATTGTGATTCATCTTTGCCTATTTATATTTTATAAAGGAGTTACTTATAAAGATTATTTTAAATCTTTATGTGTGGAATAGGTCTTTGTATATGACTGCAGGTGACCATGGAAGCCAGATCCTTGGATGCAGGGGTTACTTGAGGTTATGAGTCTTTCTGCCTTGTTCTAGTCCCCCATGAAAATAATACATGAAAAGACAAGGTCAAAATTTAAACTCAAACAATCTAGTTCAAAAGGCCATTAAAAAAAACAAACAAACTGGGAGGGTATGCAGCCACACTCTGCATTGTGTGGTCCCCTGCCCCCAGTGCCTCTGGTACTTGTTAGTCTGTTTGACTGCAGTCAGTTAAGAAGTATAAGAGCTACTGAAATAGGAAAGCCTTATCATTAGAGTTTTTCCTCAGAACGTAGGTGGTGATGGGAGAGAATCAAAGAACTAATTCCCTTAAACTGTTCTCTTACTAGTGCTCACACACACACAGTAATTTTAAAAATATATGTAGTGTAAAGCTAGGTGTATGCTCCATTCCAGCAGATGGAAGACGGGAGCAAGATGACTGAAAAGAAAAAGGGCGAAAGTAGAAGAAAGGGAAAAAATGGAAGAAAGAACAAAATGAGGCTGAAGAGGTGGAGAGGTGGTGCATCAATTAAGCAGGAACTACTCTTCCAAGGGACCCAGGTTCGGTTTCTAGTACCCACAAGGCACCCACTAGGAAGTTCACAACTTTCCTAACTTCATGTCCTCTGCTGGCTGCAGTGGGCAATGCAGGCACATGATGTGTTTGAGATATGCAGGAAAACACAATATACGTAAAATACATAAAAAGAAGGGAAAGGCGAAAAAACGACTTAGAGCAGCCAAACAAACAAACAAACAAACAAACAAACAAACAAACAAACAAACAAACCCAAAACAGTAGACGCAGATTGTGACACTTCTGGGTCAGGGTCAGAGTGCCCCTCATTCCACACCAGTCAAGCTGGAGCCACAACTCCGCCAACCCTTTGCCCAGTGCGCTTCCGTTCCCAGGTTACGCACTTCCGGCCCCGCCCCGCCCCGCCCCCTCAGCGCTTGTCCATTCTGGCTCGCCGTCCTTCAGCATGGCTGCCGCTTCGCTGCAGCTGAGGCTGACCCTATACCCGGGAGCGCGCGGCCTGCGCACCTTCTCCTCAGTCGCCAGGCCCGCGGCTCCAAGAGCCGGCCCGCGTGAGTGGGGGTGCGCCTCCGCGGGCTGGGGGGAGAAGGGAGGCTGCGCTGTCCGTGACCTTCCTCCTGTGTTTCTCTGGAGGTCGCCACGCATTTCCACGAGTGCGTTCGCTGAATCCGGCTCACCTCAGGGGTTCGGGGCGCACTGTGGTATGAGAGGCGGTGCAAGCGTGGGACCGGAGTGATTACAGCGAGGGGAGCTGCGTGCACGAGTGGGCGATAGGAAAGGCCCGGCCAGGAGCGGGCACCTGCTGCCACCAGGACCTTCCTGCGGCCTCTCCCTGAAGGCTTGCTTCATCCTTCCGCGCTTGCACCTTCTCACAGCACATCGTGCCTTTCCACTCCCTTGTTCAAAAGCTACAAATGGTTTTCGGATAAATTATAGATTACTTAGTCCATCATAGTGGCTCGTCATAGCCTTAAGATGTGTCCATCTCCAGAATTTCTCTCTTTTATTCTCTGAAGTAGAAGAGTGCTAACCAGAGTTGCAGAGGCCGGCATTCTATCTAAGTTCTGATCTAGTGCGTGGACACAGGTAAACAGTTACAATAAAATTTACTATCGTGAAGAAAAAAGAAAGCAGGGTGTTGAAAACGATATGCTGTTGAAGAAGTGGCTATAAGGTGAGATAAGACAGTGAGGAGAGACCTTTCAGGAAAAGACGTTCGAGCAGTCACAACGATTTTGAGAGAAGAGCGCTGTTCTTCTCAAAGAGGTTAGGCTTGCCCAAGGAAAAGAAAGACACCTGGGCCAGAGATCTTCTAGTAAAGGGTAGAGTGGCAATCCAAGATGTCAGAATTAGAGTAGTGGGCCGAGCTTTAAGGATTGCGGGCATTTGGTTTGGCTTTGAGCTTGGATGTTGTTAGAAGTTGAGGAACACACTGGAATAGAGAAGTAACATGATTTCTACGCGTGAAGGGTCACTGGCATCTGTGTAGTGACTCACTTCAGCAGGGTAAGACTACAAGACCTCTATGGAGGCTGTTGGTAGTCCAAGCAAGGTGATGGTAACCGTGCAGAAGGTGATTTGGGTTGTAGGATGTAATTTGAGGATAAAGCCATTAATGGTGGATTTGATGTGGGCCTTGAGGATAAATCCTTCCCTGAGCCATCGGATGAGTGTTAGTACTGTCTACAGGGATTAGAGAGAAGGAAATCCAGACCTTTGCCGAGCCTGTCTTGTTGAAGCACATTAAATATGGTGGCCCTCTTCAGTTGTCTGTCCTTTTTTCAGTATCAGCCGCATTGAGTTTGCATCTGTTTCCTTGTTTCTATTTTCTATGCTCTCTCTAATCTACAGTATAAGGTCAGATAAGAGGAGCATTTGTTGATGTGAACTAAATGCAGCTGTGGCCAGGTGCTGTGTTGGAATAATGTTTCTCAGTAGCAAGTGTCTACTTGTGCTGTGAGGACTTAATCTGATGTTGAGGCATTTCTGGTCAGCATCACTGAAGATAGGATGATACCCATTTCTTTGTGAATTCAGTCCAAAAGTGAATAGTACCATAAAAGGCCCATAGATTGTCCCACCATAGCAGGGACTAAGAGTTCCTGTAGCAATTTCTGCTTCTTTAAATGTACTTCCATAAACTCATCTTTACCTTCTGGCCAAGGGCATCTCTTCAGAATATTTTGGAATACTCAAACTTCCATTATTGAAAAAGGAATTCCTCTTAGAAATTTAAGCTAGCAAACACATGCCCCAAGTCCACTGCAAGACCATGAACAGTGCCCAGTCAGAGCTGAGATACCAGGTATCTGGGGTTCCTAAAATTACCCCATCACCCATGAGGGCTGCCCTCTCCTCTCTAGAGTTTGTTATAAAATCCCTACTTTAACCTGTTTTGGGGTTTTCTCACCAAAAACACCCAACAAAGCATAGGTTGTCAACAAGAAGAACAAAATATATAATCAACGTCATAGTCTAGCTGAGAGGCAAGTACTGCCTTAAAAGTCTATTTTTCTAAAACCCACAGAATGAAATGTTGGGTAGTGATGTGACAGACTTGATCACATTTTAGGGAGGATTGTGGGAGGACTTTGGAACTTTGGGACAAAAGAGCCATTAAGTGTTAAGAGCTCAGTGGGCTGCTCTCTCAGAGCTGTGACTGTAAGAGTGTTGAGAGCAGTGCAGAGACAGAAGCCTGACTCGTTATATCAGCTTGACACAGTTAAAGTCATCTCAGAGGGGAAGCCCTCAGTCGAGAAAATGTCTCCATAAGCTCCAGCTATGGGGAGGGCCCAGCCCATTGTGGTGTCCTGGGCTGGTAGTCCTGGGTTCTGTAAGAAGGCAGGCTGAACAAGCTGGTAAGCAGCACCTCAAGGCCTCTGTGTCAGCTCCTGCCTTGTTTGCATTCCTGCTGTGGCTTCTTTCAATGATGAGCTATGACATGGAACTGTAAGCCAAGTAAACTTCTTTTCCAAGTTGCCTTTTGGACTTGGTGTTTCGTTGCAGCAATAGAAACGCTAACCAGGACAGGTAGATAAACTGGAAAGGGCTTCCCTAGGAGACTTGATTCGCATGGTCAGGGAAGTGTAGACATCCCGTGACAGACCATCTGCAGGCTATATCAACACCAAGGCAAAATCTGCATCGTACTCATCATTGTGTTCCTGATTATTGATGAATAGTAGCCCTCGAGTTTTGAAAGAAGGAGCATTTTGGGATGAATAGAAATATGTCAGATGAAGAAACAGAGTGGGGACAGGGAAGGAGAAGAACCAGGATCTCCACGTGGAGAACAAAGTTGAGCCTTGGAGACAGGGCTGGGAACATGGCCTGGTTCTGAGAGCTCCTTGCAGCTGTGGAGCTCTTAGTTAAGGCTGGAGACTGTGGACCAAAGCTCATGAGTTTTTTTTTATAATTTTTGTCATCGTATATTTGTCATCGGACGTCGGGCATTTCAAAAGAACTTACTGTACTCTAAACCTTAGAATTAGTGAAAATATTTTCCTAGTTGGGTATGGACGTTGCTCATCTGTAATCACACTTGAGAGACTGAGGCAGAAGGATTGTGGCAAGCTGAGGGCTAGCCTGGGCTACAGTGTAAGACTCTCGTAGAAGGAAGGATGTATTTCTTTAGATGCTGAATTCACTATATCATAATTGCCATGGAGTTTCTTTATCCCCATTATTCAAAACTTGGAGAAAGCAGGTTATTGTTCAATTTTCATGTTACTAAATACCTTAAGTCGTGTTAGAACTGCAAGCCAGTGATCTTGAACAGTGGTTCATTATACATTCGTGTCTTTTAGGTACAGTATCCAGAGGTGAAAGGCCGATGAGAAGAAAGGTACAGATGTTTTTATTCGACTTTGCTCTCTCCTAATGATTTCTAAAGCCCAAAGGAGGCTTCACAAGGTCTCGGGCTCAGACCTTGCTAGCCTCTAGGAAGTAGACTCACTCATACATGCCAGAAAGCAGGTGTGCCCAGAATACAGACTATTTGATGATGCTTTCAGCAGTCAGTATTAATCTCACCAGTTTTTCTCCTCTGGGCATTGTTAGGAGTTCAGGTCAGTTGATGAATATGGAGTCCAAGGCCCAGACTGTGGTCATCTAGTGCAGTGATTTTCAAAGGAATATTTTCCACTCTGGGACATGTACCACCATGATGTTGAAATTTAGATGGCATGACTAAATTTTGCCAGCCTAAACCCCACTTTTACAAAGTATTTACTTTTATTTATGAATGCACAATTGTGTGTAAGTTTATGTGTACCACATGCATGTCTAGTGCCTGTGCAGGCCAGAAGAGGACATCATACTCCCTGGAACTGGAGTTGCAAATGGTTCTGATATGATAACAGGGACAGAACTTGGGTCCTTTGCAAGAACAGCAAATACTCTCAACCACTGAGCCATGCTAACCCTAAATCCTACCTTGTGTATGGGGGCCATCTACTTCTATGTAACACTTTAAAATACACGTGTGTGTTAATGTGATTGGCTAAGCTGTCAAGTCATTTATCTCTGGGCCTAGGAGACATACATTTTAAAACCCGTTTAACCTTGATTACCTTATCTCAAATACTTATTCTTTATTTTTTTTTAATTTAAATTACATGAATTATTTATGTGTGAGAGTGTGTTGTGTGTGTGAATGTGTGTGCATGGGCACACACTGTGGCATATGTATGGAGGTCAGAGGACAACTTTGAGGAGTCAGTGCTCTACTGTGTGGGTCTCAGGGATTGAACCCGGGTTGTCAGGCTTGCTGGTCTGTGCCTTAACTTGCTGAGCCATCTCACTGACCTGTAAATGCTTACACTGTTTTACCTCCCTCATTCCCAAGTTCTCCCCATTACCAGCCCTTTCCCCACGGTTTCCGCCTCCTTTTGAGGTGGGAAGGTGGAGACTCCTGTAGCCCATGATGGTCTCAAACTTGCTGTGTAAAAGTATGACCTAGAACTTCTTAAAACATGTTTGAAGATTTCTTCATTTTTATCTTATGTGTATGAATGTTTTGCCCGTATGTGTGTATGTGCACCATGTATGTGACTAGTACCCAGGGAAGCTATAAGACAGTATCGGATTGCCTGAAATTGGAGTTGCAGACAGTTGTGAGCCACCATGTGTTGTGGGTGTTGGGAACTGGACGTGAGTTCTCTGTGAGAGCAGCAAGTGCTCTTAAGTGTTGAGCTATTTCTCCAGCTCCTGACCACTTCCCAGGAGCGGGCATTGTAGGTGTGCAGCACCATTCCTAGTTGCTGGGGTCTAATCCAGGCCTTCGTGCTTGCTAAGCAACTCCCTACCAAGTGAGCCAGGTCCCCAGCTCTGTCTCCAAGTTCTTAACATTTCCTTGTGTTTGATGTATATCACAGATATAAGTTTAAAACTTCATGAACTGATTAGTCCCTGTGAAGAAAGTGTGGCATTGAAGGAGATCTCGTCACCATTTGAAGCAACTGTGCAGATGTTTGTGCCGAGATTTGTTGGGAGCCAGCCTGCTTTACTCACCACTGTTGTGTAGCGTGTTGTGTAGTGTGTGCACAGGTGGAGTCTCCAGACACAGCTCCGTGGGGTCGGTTCCCTCTTTTCACCTGGTGTGGGCTCCCGGGGCAAATTCAGGTTGCCAGGTGTGCAGAGCAAGGACCTCTCACTTTTTCAGTCCTTGAAATCAGGCTTTGTATAGGGTAGTTCAACTTTTATGTATCTTAATTACAGATTTTGTCGTAAAGTTAAAAAGTAATGTTTATATTTAAAGATTTTAAGTAAGTCATGTTTCTTAGGCACTGCCTCCTAGGACGGAGAAGATGGAGACTGACCAGGACTGGCCCAGCGTTTACCCTACTGCTGCACCGTTTAAACCCTCGGCTGTTCCTCTACCTGTTCGAATGGGATATCCAGTGAAGAAGGGTGTGCCCATGGCGAAGGAGGGGAATGTAGAGCTTCTAAAGGTAAGCGGCTGGTTCAGGGCTCAGCCAGCTCCTCTGAGTGCTGGTCCCAGACCCACCCCACCCCGGAGTGCAGCGGAGAGCAGCGCATTGCGTTTTAGGTCTCTGTTTATACAGGTACTGGTAGATGCTGCTCATGGTAAAGAAAACTCAGAGTCATAGGCATTTGACAAAGACTGGTCCATCCTGTGGCTTCTCGGTGCCTTTTCTATTGTATCCTCCAAGTGTAATAAGGGAAGATAAGGTGACTGAAAATCAGGAAGCACAGATTGAGACAGTCGTACCCAGAGTGGCCTCGAACTCAGTATCTCTCGTCTGCTCCTGCTTCCCCCTCCCAGGTGCTAGAGTTATAAACCTTTGCTAAAAGAAGGGAGGAGCAGAACCCGGCGAGGGGTGTCCCACACAGTGGGGTGAGTGCGATTGGTGGAGGAGAGCATTTCCAGAGACAAGAAAGCAGACACTGATAGAAAGAAGTCTTCAGATGAGGAGACCTTAGCTCCTGAGGTGATGGCATGCGTCCCTGAGCCTGTCACAGCCTCAGCAGCATCAGCTCTTATTTTTCCCTATTGGGATTACGCTTTTATGTTCTAAAATAAGAGAATAACAGCAAAAAAGCCACCTATCCTGTATCAGAGTTTTGTTCCTTTTTCCCATGGATTTTAAGTAAATATTTTCTGATCAGGGGCTGGAGAGATGGCTCAGTGGTTAAGAGCACTGGCTGCTCTGACAGAGGTCCTGAGTTCAATTCCCAGCAACCACACGGTGGCTCACAACCATCTGTAATGAGATCTGGTGCCCTCTTCTGGCCTCCAGGCGTATATGCAGGCAGAACACTGTAAACGTAATAAATAAATAAATTAAAAAAATATTCAAGATCCGTGGCATAGTTTTAGAATAGCTTTCTGCCTTTTAATTTTTTTTCCAAATGAGTTTAAGATAAATTGCTTTTTACATGCTTAACATTATTATATAAAGTATGCTGGTAGGAGCTGGAGATGGCTCAGCAGTTAGGAGCACTGGCTGCTCTTCCAGAGGTCCTGAGTTTGATTCCCAGCACCCATGGCCGTCTGTGACTCCAGTTCCAGGGATTCAAAGCGTACTTCTCACGTATTCCTCCAGCACCAGCCATGCACAGTATAAATATATACATGGAGGTGGAACATTTTAACTGTTTCTTATTTGAAGATATCAAATCTTTGACCTTTCCTAAATTTTGTTTGACTTTATGCTCCACTGTGTCATGGCTCCCTAACTTTATTAAGGTAGTTGATGGACAGCTGGGCATGGACAGCTGGGTGTGGTGGGATGTCCTAGCGATGCCAGCATTCGGGAGGCTGAGGCAGGAGGATCGGGTGTTCATATCAAGTTCCAGGATAGCCTGACTATAGGAGACTGTTTCTCAAAAACTCAATTAATTAATAAGTATAGTCAGCAGTTTCGTCAATATTTGCTAGCCTTGTATTCAGTTTATAAAGTGTTTATTATGTGCAAAGTAAGCATAATATGCCAGGTTTCTTGGAGAACTGTGTGATTGACAGATTCTGCCCTTGGTGCTCTCAGAATTTTTTTATTTTTTATTTATGTTTTTGTCTTTGAGACTGTATTGCTGTATAGCCCAGGATGACCTTGACATCAGGCTCTTCCTGCCTCAGCCTCCCTGAATGCTGGACTTGCAAGTGTGAGCTAACGCACACTGCATGCCTTCAGGTTTATACTGTACCTGCACATGAATAGTGTATATGTGGCATGAAGAATGCTATGAACGTGTTTATTTTTTCACATGGTTGCTATCTTACAAGACAACATGCTGTCGGACTCCAACGCTTCAGTGCTGAGTCTCGTGGGTTCTACTTCTGGACTCGATACCTGTGCTTAGAACTAATGCTGTAAAGAGCTGTCCCATTTTATTTAGATGATTCACTGGGCCTGTGGTTTAGTTGATAAGACTATGATCCTTTTCATGCGTCCGTGGCATAGCTTATTCTGAGTTTAAAATTATTCAGCAAACAGTGAGACTCTGGGGATTTGGGGGAGGGAAATTTGGCCATAATTTATCCTTTTAAAACATCTCTGTTTTAGATCCCAAATTTTCTGCATTTGACTCCTGTGGCAATTAAAAGGCACTGCGGAGCTCTAAAAGGTACGTTTTCTTCTGGGAACATACAGCAAAGAACCTCAGTCCTAAGGAGATATATCACTGTGTCTTTTCCCATTAATTTTAGTTAGTTAGTAGGGTTTTGTTCTTGTTGCTAGGTAGCCCAGGTTGGTCTGGATATTGCTATGTAGCCCAAGCCAGCCTGAAATTCATGGTACTCCTAACTCAGCCTGTTAAATGCCAGGGCTCCAGGAGGGCACCACTTTCCTGTCTCTCTCCATTAAACAAAGATTTGTACATTGTTCAAGGTGTCAAGTATATAAGCAGTTTATGCTTGTTACTATTATCATGGCCTTGCGTGTGGATGTTTGACCTACCTGTATATTTGTGCACTGTATGCATGCAAGGAGGCCAGAAAAGGGTCTCAGTTCTCCTGGAATTGGAGTTAGAGATGGTTGTTAGCCAACACTGGGTAATGGGAATCAAACCTAGGTTCTCCACTCTAGAAAAACAGCCAGTGCTGTTAGCTGCAGAGCCACTGTCTCTCAGCCCTTTTATAAATAACTTTTTTCCTGAGTACTACAAGGTCATAAAAAATAAACAGGGGTTGAAACGGAGGCGTGGTTATGCACCTGCAGTCCTTGCACGTGTAGGGTGAGCCAGGATGCTGGACAGCTTGAGGCTAGCCTGGACTATCACACTATCAAAAAACCAAACTAACAAGCAAGACACAAAGAAACAAAAACCAATAAAGCCATATATATATTTTTAAATCACCACATGGTAGACTCTGTTGCACCAGTTCCATTTTACATTTAGAAACTAAACATCGTCATGAATATTTAGTGGATGTGGATGTGCAATAGCAGAAGCAAGTGGGCACGATTATCGTAAGAGTGTGAGGCTCGGTGTCTTGAGTGTGGTGCGGCTGTGTTTATATTGTGCTCTTTCCACTGGAATGGGCTAACATGTTTATAGAAGTTGCCAGATGACTCTTTAAGAAGCCACTGTGAATCTTTCCTAAAACACTATTCTGCAGGGCAGTACATTCATCTATCCCTAAACTGGCTTGCTACATTATCACATTCTTGGTCTTCCTTTATCCCTAAACTGACTTGCTACATTGTATCACATTCTTGGTCTTCCTTTATCCCTAAACTGGCTTGCTACATTATCACATTCTTGGTCTTCCTTTATCCCTAAACTGACTTGCTACATTGTATCACATTCTTGGTCTTCCTTTATATTGTTCATTCTGTAAAATGGCTGAGTTCAAATGGAAAGTATATAATTTTAAAAAACATAATTTGATTATCTTTGAAAATTTTATACATGCACACAATATATTTTCGTCATATTCACCCTAATCCTAACATGATACACCTTCCAGTCCCACATTCATTACCTATTTATTTATTCATTTATTAGATGAACCGCTGAATTGATTTTGTTCTGCCCATATATTCAAGGGTGTGGGGTCATTCACTGTGGCATGGGCTGACCTACTGGGGTTAGGAACTCGGATTCCCCAGGTAGACATCGGCTATCAACAGCTGCTCAGCTATGGGTGGGATCACAGCCCCTCCCCACTCCACATGACTATTGTGAACTTGTATGGGCAGCCACAGCCACTGAGAGTTGGAGAGCACAGCAGTTCTTTCACGTCCAGAGGACAGTTTCAGTCTAGTCTTCCCTGACCTTGGCTTTTACAGCTTTTCTCCTCCTCTTCTGTGATGGGCACTAAGCCTTGGGGAGTGTTGGGGCTATACATGTCCCATGTTGCTGAGCGTCCCACAGACACTTTAGCCAGCCGTGAGTTTTGCATTAACCACTGTTCCCTGCACAATGCTGCTTTGATGTGGTCCTGGAGCTGCCCAAACTTATGGGTGTGGAGAGATGGACTTAGACGGCAGTTTCCTATTGTGTCTGTTAGCCAGATTATAGCAGTTCATCCCGGGGCCATGAGGCCTCCACTCAAGGGTTCTTGATCAGGTTAATAGTATGAACACGTGTTTCCTCCCATGGAACAGAACCGAAATCCAATCAGAAAGTAGTCACCCACGTAATACCTGTGTCCCTGCACACACACGGACATACCTTGCCACATCATTTGTTGTAGTTGGTCATCAAAACTGTTGATGACTTTTACCCCAGTGGCCTGTATAGTAACTTCTGGAACTGTGGTAAGTAGCCAGTGGGGAGAAAGCTTCCTGGTCAGTACCCATGTGGCTTCTGCATGTCACATTTCTTTTTTTTCTTTCTTTTTTTTTTAATTAACTTGAGTATTATTTACATTTTGAGTGTTATTCCCTTTCCCGGTTTCCGGGCCAACATTCCCCTAACCCCCCCCCTCCCCTTCTTTATGGGTGTTCCCCTCCCCATCCTCCCCCCATTGCCGCCCTCCCCCCAACAATAATGTTCACTGGGGGTTCAGTCTTAGCAGGACCCAGGGCTTCCCCTTACAATGGTGATCTTACTAGGATATTCATTGCTACCTATGAGGTCAGAGTCCAGGGTCAGTCCATGTATAGTCTTTAGGAAGTGGCTTAGTCCCTGGAAGCTCTGGTTGCTTGGCATTGTTGTTCATATGGGATCTCAAGCCCCTTCAAGCTTTCCAGTTCTTTCTCTGATTCCTTCAACGGGGGTCCTGTTCTCAGTTCAGTGGTTTGCTGCTGGCATTCGCCTCTGTATTTGCTGTATTCTGGCTGGATCACATTTCTTTAGCAACAGTCTCCTTTCAAGTTCTGGTGGATCACCAGAAGTAGTGGTAATAGCCATCCGGTTCCAGAGGTCTCCTGACTCCCCGAGAACAAGTCTGGGCAGTGTCCCACCAACACTGGGCTTGACAGGCCACCAAGCCTTGATTCTTGCTTGTGGCTGGGGAGAGGACTTGTTGAGTTAGAGAAAGCACTTGTGACCGGAAAGAACAAACACTGCAATTTTGTCAGTGGATTCAGTGACTAAGGCTCAGACTTACCTATGCAGGAGGATGCTGTCTGTGGGGTCAGCAGCGGGGTTCTACACAGCAGTTATCCTGGAGTTGGTTTGTTTGTTTTTAAAATTGTTTTGAGACAGGTCTTGCTGTGTGACCCAGGTTGAACTGAAACTTGCTGTGGAGAGCAAACTGGCTTGTACTGTGCAGCCTTCCTGCCTCTGCCTGCAGAGTGTCGGGATTACAGGTTTGACCTGGTTAATTGTTAACATTGACAAAAAGTGATTGTGTGTGTGTGTGTGGGGGGGTCAAATAGTAGAAGCCTCCTGCTGTCCCATACCTGCCTCTCATCCTAGAGCAATCTTCTGGTCATTACTGAGTTCTTGTAGTTACTTCCAGAGGACTGAGTGTGTTCGTACTTATAACATGTACTCTGTATGCCATGCGTGCATATGAGTAGATACATAACAGAAGTGACTGCAGGAGCATGGCCCCACTGCCGTCTGCTGACTCGAGCAGTGCCTGTTGTTCCCTGGGTACCTGTATTATGGCTTTCCCCTTCCCATGTGGATCAGTAGTACTTTTTCCTCACTGTGACAGCACCAAATGAAACAGCTTAGAGGAGGGTTTGTTTGTACTCATAATTTGAGACATTATAGTCTGTCGTGGCAGGAAGCATAGCTGTGGCTCCTGGCTGACTGTCTTGGCAGATAACCCCACACCAGTTTCCCCAGCTAGGCCCCACCTCCCAGAGGTTCAGTAGCCTCCCAAAGCAGTGCCACCAGCACACACAAGTGAACCTATAGAAGCACACCATGCCCAACAGCGTCAGTACACAGACACGTTTTCACACGGTTGTGTGTGTATAACTATGCTATATTCTGACATATTCCCACACGGTCGTGTGTGTATAACTATGCTTATGTTCTGACTTACTTTAATCTGATTTGCATCAGCTTATGTATAGATAAGCACCTCTGATTCTGCAGTTGAGTTAATGCCATGGGGATGCTAACCCTAGCTACCCTGTTACAGGTGTTCTGCGTGTTCAGAAAAAGGAAAATGAAATCTAGGACATTTCTAAAACTGACAACTGTTCAGATTGGAGCTGTAACGGTCAGATTGACACCCCCCCCCCTTTTTTATTGGCTCGTAAAAGCCAGTTAACAAATGCATTCCTATACACCATGGTAAATTTCATTTTTTACCTCTTTAATTTAAAAATGTTTTAAATTATATTTTATTTAATCCCCCCCCCCATGTGTGTGTGTGTGTGTGTGTGTGTGTGTGTGTGTGTGTATTTGTGTGCACTCTTGTGTGCGTTAGGGCAAGTGCTTACCATGGTGTGCATATGGAGGTCAGGAACAACTTATGGGAGTCTGTTCTCTCCTCTCAGGACATGAGTCCATGGGATCGAGCTCACGCAGCCAGTCTTGGCAGCAAGCCTCTTTACTCACTGAGCCATTTTGCCAACCCCATTTTTCCTCTATAAACATTGTCTTTTAAACATGCGTATACGCCAGCAACTGATAGTAATGATAAGGGAGTTGTCTAACTCCTAGTCAGAACGAGGCTTTTGTATAGCACATCTAGGAGGACAGGACTGTTTCCTACACGCATGCATTTGCCTGTTTCCTTAACTGATAGTAATGACAAGGGAGTTCTCTAGTTCCTAGTCAGAACGAGGCTTTTGTATAGCACATCTAGGAGGACAGGACTGTTTCCTACATGCATGCATTTGCCTGTTTCCTTAACTGATAGTAATGATAAGGGGGTTCTCTAGTTCCTAGTCAGAACGAGGCTTTTGTATAGCACATCTAGGAGGACAGGACTGTTTCCTACATGCATGCATTTGCCTGTTTCCTTAATTACACTTCTGCCCTCCCTGGATTGGAATCGTATCTTCCAAAAGACTCAGGGTTTTCAACATTTCTTCCAGTCTTTGTTCAAAGTAGGTCACTTCAGATTGTATATCTAACTAGCAAATGGAAAATGTGAAATGCAGGAAAGTTCAGTAATTTACCAAAGCTTGAATAATTTGTGGAGAAGTTAAATAAAAGCCAAGGTTCTTCAGAGTCTGCCCGATGCTGTGCCTATCAGATGAGGAGACGTTAATGGGGTCTGTTATGTGCTTTCCAGTTGGCTGAGCTTCTCAGACACATAATTTAGGTAATTTAATGTAAAATCTGTAATTATCATCTGGTGATTGAAATGACTTATTTGCAGTTTAAAAGAGAAAAAAAATCCTGTGCAAAAGCAAAAGCCCTTGTACTTCTTCCTGACTGCGCCCATGTTAGAGTAGTATGTGCTTGAGTCCATGATAGGTGATGGATGGCTGTCCTTCTCTTTCTCAGGCCACAGTGTTCTCCATTCAGTGATGCCTCACTTCTCTCAAAACAGGTCTTAGGGGTTGGTTGTTTTGTTTGAGACAGGGTCTTGTAGGGTAGCTCAGACTGACTGGTACTTTCTACGTAGCCCAGGGTGGCCTGAATTCATGGCCCCTGCTGCCTCCATACAAGTCAATGATGTCGGAGAACCTTTGTAACTCAGGGACATTTTATTGACCCCGATCAAGCCTAAAGGAAGAAGTTGGGAAATTATTAACTTGGAGAAATGTCACAGAGGAAGGACTCCTCAGTGTCTCCTAGGTTATCTGTCCACCGTGATGCCAGCCTCCCTCTCAGTGTGCCTTGTAGGAGGAAGCCTGGGTTTCTGAGGTCTAACGTTATAACCCAAGGAACCAATAACTTGGAGTTGTTCTTAGAGTGAGACTCTTTAGGGAATCAGAAGAGACCATCATGAAAGAGGCCTTCCTCCTCAGCTCAAATCTCTTTCTGTCCTGACCTGAGTGGGTAAGGCATGTGAAATCACACACTAATAACTAATAACTAGGAACTGGCAGTTACCCCCATCAACAAGTGGGAACTGAGTTTATACCTCTGCTCGCTTGGGATCAGAGAGCCCTGTCCACAGTGCTGGGGCCCTCTTCCTGGGCTGTGCTGCTTGAAGATGAGGTCAGTCTGTGTCCCATTGCCCCGCTGGCTCCTCAGGGCTATGCGGAAGAGCAGGAGGTAGTGTTGGGACCGACTTAGGATGACGCAGGTCAGGCAGGTCAGTTTCCGGAAGGCTGTCGACAGGACTTGAACTCCTTCAGAGATTTCAGCTCCTTTCAGCTGATCTTGTGTAGTGATGTTGATTTGTGAATGAATCAGGATTACTTCTTGCTCTTCACAAGCAGTAAACTCTGGGCACCAAGCTGTGAGCCTTTTGTTGGGAAGTGGGAGTTAAATCAGTTATTTACAGAGCCAGACAAACCCATCAAGGCGCTGTACTTAATTTCAGTGCTGGGGACTGGGCCATGGCATGGTAAGGCCCTCGCCCCTGGCTCTACCCCAGCCCCTGTCATCTCTGCTCCCCGCCAAACATAACTTCCTTGGGTCATTCTTTTAATCAAACGTTATGACTAGGATGGACACAGAAGAATGGGGTGAGGATGGGCAGCATGGGTGTTATGCAGAGGGGAGCCGGTGCCTCCAGAGTGCTTGGATGGAGCCTGTCTGCTAGCCACTTTCCAGAGGGAATCCCTTGCCGAGCTGTAAGTGACATGACTTTGTGTTCTCAGATTTCTGCACTGAGTGGCCAGCTGCACTCGACAGTGATGAGAAATGTGAGAAGCATTTTCCAGTCGAGATTGACACAGCGGATTATGTGTCATCAGGACCGTCCATTCGAAACCCCAGAGCGCGAGCGGTAACTTTAAGGGTAAGCTTTTTAAATACCGGGTCCTTAGGTACAGTTTAAGTACGTTCGTCCTGCTGCTTGTGCAGCCTCCTGTGTTTAGTGGGAATGCCATCGTATTCTGTGTGCTTGTGATCGATTGCTGTTTGTAATAGGAGTAAGCATCTCTAGCAGTTACTAAACACTCGTTGGTTTTGTTTTGTGGGGTTGGCTCTCTCCTTCCACCTTTACATGAATTCGAGGGATTAAACTGAAACGGTGTGGGGAAGGTGACCAATAGTGTAGTCATGGCTTGTCTTATTGTGGAGACCAAGTCCCTAACAGAAGCAGCTGAGGGCAGATGTCTCTTCCCTGGCAGTTTCATGGTGGGGAAAGCATGGTGGCAGGAGAGCCCCTATCCAAGATGGCAAGAGCGTGGGGGCAGCTTGCTCACATCTCTGGATCTGCAAGCAGAGAGCTTGGCCTGGAAATGGAGCCAGGCCATAACCTTAGAGGCCCTCCCTCCTTCCTGCACCCCAACTCCAGCCAGACCCCACTTTCCAAAGGTTCTGTAATATCTCAAAACAGTGTCACCACCCAGGGACAAAGTGCTCAAACACATGAGCTTGTGGAGACATTGAACCAAACCTCTGCAGTACCATTCAGAAGGATCACATTCATTTTTGTGTCTGTGTGTGTGGCATGTGTACATGTATGTGTGCTTGCTTCTCTGTGTATGTGGTGTGTGCATATGTATACGCTTTCTGTGTGTGTGTGTGTGTGTGTGTATGCGTGTATATGGTGTTTGTGTGTTCATGGACTCCTGTTTGTGAGAGTACAGTCTGTGTAAGTACGTGTGGAGACCCTACGATTGCACTGGGAATTACCCTGGATTACTCTCTCCCTTGTTCATAAGGCAGGGCCTTTGATTTGAACCCAGAGCTTGCCAGCCTAGCTGCCCAGCTTGCTCAAGGGATCCCTGTCTGCCTGCGCTGGACTTACGGCAGCCCTCTGACATTTATGTGGGGGCTGGGATCTGAACACAGCCACCTCCTTAGCCTCCTCGCAGATTATAATTCTAAAGGGTGAAATATGTATTACATTTTTCTCAATAGTCAAAAAGTAGTTAAGAATTAAAGATACTTTCTGCTTGTCTAGAACTTTACTTTTAAAAGTGCTTTCTTCTGTTAATCTTGTGCATTTCTGCAAAAATCCTGTGAATTAAGTTATCCTGAGAGCTGCGTCCTATCAGGAGGTAAAGCGACTTAAGGTTACAGAGCAAGTGGCAAACATAGAAGCCTCGTTCAGCTCTTTGTGAGGTAGCAGAGTTCTGTCACATTTTGTGTGCATTTGGGGACACATTCACACGCTCGACCGCCCCTCAGTGTTGTGTAGTTCTTGTTAATTTCATTTCACCACAGTCTCCCGTGTGAATGTGAGTCTTGGAAGAAAGGCTGAGATGGCACTTGGCCTTGAGGCCAGAGTGTTTGTTGGTCCAGCTTACGGATGAGGAATTTGTAGCGTTTGTGGGCTGGCAGGTGGCGTGCGTGTGCCGTGCAGACCCTGAAGAGCTACACAGCGTCTGGTAAAGTCTCTTATGTAAGATGTTAATGTGAATACGAGTTTTAGGACAGCTGTTGAATACTAATCAACACTGATGCCACTTTTTGAACATTGGCATAAAAAATGGAATTTAAAATGTCATTGCTTAATGTTAGGGTTTCATAGATGTTTAAACAAGAAAAATTACTATATCCTTATCACCCTGGTATAAAAGGTACTCATTTTTTTCTATGTGTTGTCACTACACATAGACACATGTGCATACATTTGCATTGTTATAAAGTAGTACACTTTGCTATTTTCATAAACTATTTCTCCATGTCATCATCAATCAGACTCACCATAGAATGGGTTGCTTATCTATAAATTGATGCCCTGCATGTTGAAGCAGACTCTGCCCAGAAGACAGGAGATTCTCATTGCCTGCAGATTACAAGTGTGATATTGAATTATTTTCTGAGATAGTCTTACTGTGTAACCCCAGCTGTCCTTGAATTTGGGGTCCTCCAAAACGCTAGACCTCCTAAATGGGGTGATAGGCACAGCCCCATTCCTTTCTTTTTAAACTTTGTATATTAACTTATTAAATACTTACTGAGTTTTTTCAAGTCCCACACACTTGCCAAGAACAAAATAGACATTACACCCTCAGAGGTTTGTAATTCAGTGAGGATGAGGAACTATGTGAGTGAAGGGAGCGGTTGTGCTGTGGTGTCTTGAGTGAGGGGCAGGGTTATTGAAGTAAGAGACAAGGACCAGCAGAATCCTAGACTCCCGTTTAGCCTTTTCCAGAGAATGAATCCATGCTTGCTGTACTATGGTTATGACTCCGCCTGTCCCTGAAGGCTTGTGTTTTGGGGGCTTGGTACTCTGTGTGGTAATGATGATCTGGGGTCTGTGAGGGTTCTTCAGTTGTACAGTACCCACTGCATCTTAAAATCCCAAAGTGCTCTGAGAAATACACTGTAAAAATCCAATTTAGCGATGGGCTTGGTGGCACAGGCCTGTCTGGTCCTAGTATCCAGGAGGCCGGGGTGTGAGCATCTTAAGTTTGAGGTGATTCTGGGCTGCCTGACAAGTACCATGCTCTGAGGCTGTCTCACAACGAGAAGAAAGGACCTGACTGAACTTGGCATATCTTAGATATATCTAGTAGAAGTAAAAATGGCCTTTACCTCTTTGCAGTGCTGGGGATTGTACCCAAGGTCCTGCACATGAGCTAAATAAACACTGCACCACTGAGCTGCAGAATCACCCTTTAAAGAAAAGATTCTGAACTTGGAATGTAGCTAAGTGGCAGAGAGAATATAGCTAGTATGTACCAGACTGTAGTTTAAACCCAGTGTGGGTGAAAGGGAGTGAGGGGAGGACAGAGAATGATGGCTTTTTTCTAGGTTCCACGTCCTTTAAAAAGTTGTGTTCGTGTGTGTGTGTGTGTGTGTGTGTGTGTGTGTGTGTGTGTGTGTGTGCGTGCGCGCGCGCGCACATATGCCCATGTGAGGTTTGTTGATTGAGCTCTGGTCCCCAGGCTTGGTGGCCAGTACTTTGAGTCACTTAAACATTTTGCCAGCCTGCAGCCTGTGGGGCTAATGTCAGCTTCTGAGGGATGCCAGGCTGAGTGACTGCAGCTGTTCCTCCCTGCGGATGTTCAGCCTCTAGAGCTTTCACTGGTTAGGGTGCCTCTTACAACCCCAAACAGTTACAGTGGTGTGCTGGCCTGGTCTCACAGTTAGAGTGATGTGCTAGCCTGGTCTCACAGTTAGAGTGATGTGCTAGCCTGGTCTCACAGTTACAGTGATGTGCTAGCCTGGTCTCACAGTTACAGTGGTGTGCTGGCCTGGTCTCACAGTTAGAGTGATGTGCTAGCCTGGTCTCACAGTTAGAGTGATATGCTAGCCTGGTCTCACAGTTAGAGTGATGTGCTAGCCTGGTCTCACAGTTACAGTGGTGTGCTGGCCTGGTCTCACAGTTACAGTGGTGTGCTGGCCTGTTCTCACAGTTAGAGTGGTGTGCTAGCCTGGTCTCACAGTTAGAGTGATGTGCTGGCCTGGTCTCACAGTTACAGTGGTGTGCTGGCCTGGTCTCACAGTTACAGTGGTGTGCTAGCCTGGTCTCACAGTTAAAGTGATGTGCTGGCCTGGTCTCATGGTGGAGTGGTCTGTTACTCTTGCTTCTGTTGCCCAGCTATACCAACAGTGAGTGGGTCTGTCCTCAGTGCTTGTCAGTAGCTTGCTGTGGGTCTGCAGGGACTGTGCTGCGCTAGCCAGCACTCTGAAAGCATCCGAACTCTTTTTGCTTTACTTTCCAAGAGTGAGATTGGGCGACTGCTAACTCTATATGGAGAAGTTTGGGAAGCTTTGTCTTTGGGATTTGATTTGAATAACAGTGATACTTTTCTTCATGAAGCAAATTATATGATTTTTTACATAATTTTTCTCATATTTTTTAAGGTTAAACTTTCCAGTTTGAATTTAGACAATCATGCAAAGAAAAAACTTATTAAACTTGTAGGCGAGCGGTACTGCAAGACTACTGATGTGCTCACTATCAAGACAGACAGGTGGGTGCCGCCGAGCAGGCTACTCTTCTTCAATATGTGTGTGCCTACATGTGTGTGCTTCTGTGTGTGTGTGCCTACATATGTGTGTGTGTGTATAAATATGTGCTTCTGGGTGTGCCTGCATATGTGTGCTTCTCTGTGTGTGTGTGCTTCTGTGTGTGTGCCTACATGTGTGTGCTTCTCTGTGTGTGTATGCTTCTGTGTGTGTGTGCCTACATGAGTGTGTGTATGTGTTCCTGTGTGTGCCTACATGTGTCCTACATGTGTGTGCCTCTGTGTGTGCCTGCATGTGTGTGCTTCTGTGCGTGTGTGTGTGTGTGTGTGCATGCACACGCCTCTCTGTGTGTGCCTCTGTGTGAGCTTCTGTGCTTTTGTGTGTGTGTGTGTGTGTGTGTGTGTGTGTGTGCGTGTGTGCTCGTGTGTGCGCTCACCATCTGATAATGCTGCTTTTTCTGTAGATGATAGTACCTGTCATTTATCTGGTTATATAGTTTATGCTAGGAACTACTTAAAGGACTTTTCATTTTATATTTAAAGAGATTTGAGGCAATTGTTACTTTTTTCTATTTTTTTTTTATTACCCCAAAAGTACCACATGCCATTCTTAGGACGTTTTACTGAGTATCTGGATGTCACTTCAATTTGGAAATAGCCACAGTGGACATTCAGTGCAGCTCATTTTGGAAGAATCAACATCTGCTTTTTAGAGAAAATATTTATTTCTATTTTATGTGTATGAGTGTTTTGCCTACATGTATGCATGTGTACCCTGTGCATGCAGCATCCTTGGAGGTCAGAAGAGGATATCAGATCCCCTGGAATAAAGTTACCGATGGCTTGTGAACTGCCATGTGGGTGCTGGGCCCAAACCCAGGTCCTCTGTATGAGCCACCAGCTCTTACCTGCCGAGCCTCCCTCCAGCCTCACTTGTCCCGCTTTTTTTTTTTTTTAAACATTTTATTTATTTTATGTATATAAGTACACTGTTGCTGTCTTCAGACACACCAGAAGAGGGCATCGGATCCTGTTACAGATGTTTGTGAGCCACCATGTGGTTGCTGGGATTTGAACTCAGGACCTCTGGAAGAGCAGTCAGTGCTCTTAACCACTGAGCCATCTCTCCAGCCCTTGTCCCGCTTTTAAATGGACTCATTAGATATGTTTGTGCCGTTCTCTTGATCATAAGCACTGAGATGGTAGAAAGCTTGGCTTGGACATCATTATGTTTAAAGTAGCTTAAGGATTAGTACACAAATAGCCTCATTAATGATTAGAGGAAAGAAAGAAATAATAGCAGTATTTAATATCCTGAATATTCCCACTTTCCGTCTGTCTCTCTGCCCCTCCCCCTCTTTCTTTCTCTTCAAGACTGGGTTATATTATGTTGTCCTACTAGTCTGGAACTCACTATGTAGACCAGGATGGCCTCAAACTCACAGAGTTCAAGCTACGTCTGCGTCCCAGGTGTGCCACCAAGCCCGGAATGTCCTGTGCACCACAGAACAGAGAATGCTGCCTGCTCTCTTTAGAACGTCTTACAGACTTTGCCCTCTCCCTTCCTCCTGTAGATGCCCTTTGAAGCGGCAGAACTATGACTATGCAATGTATCTCCTTACAGTCCTGTACCATGAATCTTGGGTAAGTGTGTGTGGACGAGGCTGACTTTTCAGAGTGCTGTGCATGGCAAAGCCGTGTGATGCACTGCAAGTGTGTATGAAATGTGTGTGAACACAGTGAGGTAGTTCATTTGGTCCATCTCAGGACAGTGTTCCTGCCTCAGGCTGCTGAGTGCTGGCATTGGAGGCCGGTGCACCCGACCCGCTCTTAGGTACAGCAGTGGAAGCAACAGTGAGAAACATCGTGGTATTCATTCACAGAAGACGCGTGCTCTAATGGAATCATGCAGAGAGAGGCTGCTTCTCTGTGGGCATGGTTCTGTGTTGGACCCTTCGTGGGCATCTCCCTGTGTATTGTGACAGCCCCAGGGACTGATTGGGGAACACAGGCAGATGTTTCCAGACTGGCATTTTGCCTTTCCTAACAACGATCTGGTTTAATTCATGAGTGGCAAGTGAAAGGTAAATAAATGCAGCTTTATTTCAAGATTAGTAAATAACAAACATAGTCTCCAGTCATTTTCTTCTGCAGGATTCTCATTGCTGCCATTCATCTGTGTTTGTCTGTATCCTGACTTTGGAAATAGCATCTTGGTGGCAATTAGTCTCTTTCCTGTCAATTCATTGAGACCTGAACTGGGCTTGGGACAATTAAGTTTGCTTTGAACAAGAACATGCTTGAGTTAGTTACAGGTCCATAGCTACTGTCAAAGGAGTTAATAACAAGTAATAAAAGCCGGCCAGTTCAGAGTCTCTGATTTTGCCAGCTGCCCGGAAAGTGAATACCCACAAAGGAAGTGGCCGGCACAGTACACTCAGTGAGAGTTGGCTCACCAGAGCCTTTCTGTGGTTCTGTGACATAGAATCCGGTAAGCCTTGTGTTCTGGATTCATGCAAAGACTTTCACCTTTCATACTAATCACCTTGATACCAGAGTCAGTCAGCCACACGTAACTGTTGTAGACACTGGAGTTAAAGGGTCCTGTATTACACTTGGCTCTTGGCCTTTCCTGACCACGCCCACCAGTGAGGACGTGTAAGCTGCAGAGCCTTGCAGGGCTGCTGGGGCAGTGCTGAATGCTATTGAATACAGTTCTTTTCCTTCACCAACTCGGAATTTAAACTCAAAACCGGTGCTAGTCAGTGCCTGGTGTTTGACCCAGTGTTCAGAGCTCTGCCCCATCCACTGCCTTCTTCTCAGTAGTCTGGTCTCTGAACATTTAGTGCTCAGACATGAATGTCCCCTGGCTTTTTAGCATTTCTATGGAGTTTACTTCTGGAAAAGTGTTCATCTAGACCTCCATGTCAGGTTGTTTTTGTGTAGTAGTCAAAACAAGTTAACTGCAGCCATGTCAGTCATTCTACAAAGCACAGCTGGACGGGAGGCCAGTGCTTCCAAGAACATTCTTTGAGTGCTGAGAGTAATAAGAGACAAATCTGTGCTAGCGTCCTCAGACTTGCTAAACTCTGGGTTAGTGTTTCAGCTTGTGTTTTATGAATCAACCTTCAGCCTGTGCAGCCATGCAGACCTGGTGTCTAACTGCTGTGAACAGAAACCATGACCAAGGCAACTCTCATAAGGATGACATTTAATTGGGGCTGGCTTACAGGTTCAGAGGTTCAGTCCATTATCATCAGGGCAGGACCATCCAGGCACACATGAGGCTGGAGGAGCTGAGAGTTCTATATCTTGTTCTGAAGGCAGCTAGGAGAAGACTGGCTTCCAGGCAGCTAGGATGAGAATCTTAAAGCCCACACCACAATGACACACCAACTCCAACAGGGCCACACCTAATAGTGACACTCCCTAGGTCAAGGATATACAAACCATCATACCTGGGTACTGTGACTTTCTATACTGGTCATTGTTTTAATCACTGAAAGCCATATGTAAACCATCTAGGCTAACACTAGGTTTTCTAAGATTTTGGATGGAACAGAGAATTTTTTTTTAAATCTACCAAATAGTGGGCTTTCTGTAATTGTCCATTATTTTTGTTAAAAATATTAAAGTGAGATTTTTTTCTTAGAATTTCAAGTACTTTTATTACATATTCCTGCACACAGCCTACACATTTAATTTGATAAAGTTCTGAGCCCTGAAGTCAGGCCTAAAGCATGCAACCTGACTGCCAAAAACACTCCTGGCTTTGAAAATGACATCATCTCTCAGTCGGTATCTGTGTGGGGTGTTGGGGAGTTAGCCCAGACGCTTCTGTTTGCTGAACTGCAACCCCAACTCTGTATTAGGTTAGATCACGTGATACTTACCAAGAGCGTTCACGTTAAAGGGGATCCTACCGTAAATTCGCTGATAAAAGTGAAGAGGCACGCAAGCCAGAGGGCACCTGCTGAACGTGCAGGCCTGGCCATCTCTGCACCCGTCACTTGGGCTCAAGGCTGGAGACTCTCCCCGCAGACCTACGGATCACTTTAGCTCTGGCATCACTTAGCACCTTGACTGGGACTGGGTGTCCAATAAGAAGTTAATTCTGTGGCAAAAGCACAACTGGGTGCTTTCATGGCTTCTGTTGAACATCTGTTCTTCCAGTACCTTCCATTTTCCCTCCTGCCCAGAGCAGAGGCAGGTCTAATGCTGGATGAGTGCTCAGCTGTGACTTCCCCTTGGCGTGAGGCTCACCACCAACACCTTCCTAATCGGAAATCGTCTCACCATCCAGTTCCTCTCCCTCTCTCCCTCCCTCTCACCATCAACCCCACCTTTCCCAATGAGACTTTTGGGCTAACAAATAACAAAGAAAGTAAGCCAGGAAGTGGCAAGGGAACAATTCCAGGCTTTGAATACTTCACAGCACGCACATGCACGCACACACACACACACACCATGTTTTAAAGGCATAAAGCATTTAGTGCTGGGTCACCCTTTCTATGTTGTTGCTGACCCTGAAGATTGGTAAGAAAAGGCTGATTTACTTCAACTTTTATTTTTTATGTTGAGTTTTGACCTGGGGTGGGGGTGCCCAAGGTCATAAGAGATTATCAGCAGAGGAACTCAGCCCTGAACTGCATCTACAGTTGGTCTGTCACTTCAGCGTGGTCCTGAATTTTGTTGAGCTTTGACTTCCGGAAGATTCAATAATCAGAGCTGAAAAGCCCAACTTGTGCTGCTATTTATCTCCTTGCGTTAGGAACTGAGTAGTGGAGGAGTCACCTAAGTCCCTGACTCACTGCAGGCCATGGTGGTGTCAGCCTCACTGTGGAATCCCGCAGCTTCTCAATCTGTAGGGTAATTTAGAGGCTCTGCAGCACCTCTGACTATTCATTATCTTATAATTGTTAATAAGGGAACTAATTAGAAGCCTTTCTAAAACGACAGCTTTTATGCTGACTAGAGTCAGGACTGAGTATGGCTAGAAGTGTGGGCAGGAGGATGGAGATGTTTGTCAGGGAGGAGTTTGGACATGAGTAGAAGCAGCAGCGCTGCCTCCAGGAAGACCTTTCCTCCGCCACTCTCTGAGCTCTGCTTCTCTTTCCCTCCAAGGCTAAAATAAAACACCTGAGAGTTAATCCATTCTCTTCTCCCTAAGTCTAGTACATTACCAAGTCTTCCCTGAATCTGCTGCACTGTTTCCCTCTTTATTTCTGCTGCTCCAGCCCATGTAGATCTTCCTTGTTCCTTCCCTTGAGTCACTGTGGCAGCTTCCTGGCTGGTCTCATCACTGGGCTTCCCATGGCTCTCCCAAGTCTGGCTCTGGAGTGTAACCTTTATGGCACTGCCCTCCCCATGCACCATGGCTTTGCAGACGTCCTTCCCTGTTGGCCTGCCTTTCAGATGTGTGTGAGGGACACCACTCCTGGATGCCTCCTGACATCCTCCTTCCTTCCTCCCTCGGGTGACATTGTTACAATCATGATCAGTGTCTGTGCACACATCTGCCTCACCGTGGGCAAGGACAGAGCCTCACTCCTCTCTGTTAACCCCAGCATCTGTACAGTATCTGGCACAAACACTCAGTGAATCACTTTTAAAACTGGTCCAAATCGAGTTGAACTCCTGGACATATGCAGTTAAAATTTAGCCTTGGCAGTTAACATAATTGGCAGGATTTTTTTTTTATTTTATTAAGACTTTTTTTCCAAATAAACTGTTTATGTCTATATGAATTACATGTTTGTTCTGTGTGTGTTTGGGAGAAGAGACACACATGTCATAGTGCCCTGTGGAAATCAAAGGGCACCTGTGGGAGTCGGGTTTATCCTTCAGAATGGGTCCCAAGGATCAAACTCGGGCCACCAGGCTTGGCTTGGCACCAAGTGCCTTCTCCTACTGAGCCAGCCTAGGTTGTTTTTTTAATGGTTAAACTGTTTTCCCGCATGTAGGACAACAGTGTCCTTGTAATCATAAATAGTGGAATATTACTATGATTCATAGACACAGAGTTGTAAACACAGCGAGTGGTAGGAGGTGTCAGATCTGTGTGTAGGACACAGTTGCTTCTGTTCTGCAGTGTGCTGATGTCACATTAACTAGATCCATGCTCTCTAATTAAATCTGTGCTTACAGAGGAGAGAGATACTAGGCGATCCTTTTGCTCCGAGAGTCTCTTACCAGGTCTCTGTGTTCCTTAGAACATGTTGTTCTACCACCAAAGCCCATTGCGGTTTGGGGCAAATTATTTAATTGCTCCAGGCTTGAGTTTCCTGGTCTGTAAAATAGATAATAGCTGTAACTCACAGGGCTGTGTGAGAGGCCGGAACTTAAAATAGTGCCTGGTATGGAGAGTCTCTCGGCAGCCCTTTGACTATGTCTGTGCCATGTGGCCCTCCCCAACCCTCTCTCCCTTGACTGCTGAGCTCTGCTCTGTTGGGACCTTTAGGAGTCCATTCTTCACTGGGATCCAGTTTTCTGCAGCCTCAGGCCTCCTGCTGAGCTGAGAACACAGGAGAACACAGTGCCTGGCAGAGCAGCTAATTCATAAAATGTATTGAATGAATGAATAAATGGATGATGGAGCCACCTGGGGAGAACAGGATCAGGTGGGGTGGGAAATTGATACTTCTGAGATTGTGGTCAGTCAGGGAGAAGGAGGCATGCACTCCGGTGTGTGTGTGTGTGTGTGTGTGTGTGTGTGTGTGTGTGTGTGTGTGTGTGTGTATGTGCGTGTGTATCTGTGTATATACATATGTGTTCGTGTGGGGTATGTGTGTGTGTATGTGCGTGTGTATCTGTGTATATACATATGTGTTCGTGTGGGGTATGTGTGTGTATCTGTGTATATACATATGTGTGTATCTGTGTATATACATATGTGTGTGTATCTGTATATACATGTGTGTTTGTGGTATGTGTGTGTGTATCTGTGTGTGTGTGTGTGTGTATATATATATATATATATATATATATATATATATATGTATGTATGTGTGAGTGTATTTCTGTCTATACGTCTGTATATATGTGACTGTACATGAGTGCAGGTGCCCATAGAGACCATGAGAAGGGAATTGGATCCCCTGGAGTGATTTTTGAGCTGGTCAATGTAAGGTTGAGAATTGAACTCGGGTCCTCTGAAGCAGCAGCTCTCTTAACCCTGAACCATTGCTCAGCTGATTCTCTCCCTTTCTTTCTGGTAACTTTTCTGTGAGACTGTGTATGGAGGATAAGCTGCTGCTGCAGTGTCAGAGGTCACCTCTGGAGGACTGTCCTTTGATTCTCATGTGCACCTGTGTACATGTACAACCGTGAGTACACAGAGGCCAGAGGACATTGTCCAGTGTACAGTTGTCTAGTCCATCACTCTCTTTTGCTTCCTTGAAACATGGCTTTTCACTGAACAGGAAGTTTGCTGTTTGGACAGGCTGACTGGCCAAGGTGAGCTCTCGGATCTACCTCTGTCCCTCAATACTGGGGTTAAGGTTGAGTAGCCATGCCTGGCTTTTACGTGTGCTGGAATTTGAACTCAAGTTCTCATGCTTGCAAATATTCTTAGCTACTGAGCCACCTCCCAGCCCCTTGCCTTTTATTCTAATCCTCTATTTTTACCAGGCCATCAGAGGAACAGTGAACAAAGACTTTAAAGTTAAATAAAAGTGTTTAAAAGTCCTAATTTTATAACATAGTTAAGTTATATAAATAAAAACCTCACTTCAAAATTGTTCCTTTGGAAAGGCGCTTGCTTACTTGTAGGCAGTGTGAAGGATGGGGCTCGCTGTGTGTCGGCTTCCAGCTCAGCCACTTGCATTAGGAGGGTTGTTGCCCAGCTTTGTCCTTTTCCTCTTTCCCCTCCTCTTGCCTCTTCTTCAAGGTGTTGAAAGTTACTGAGGTCCATGGCGGCTCCAAGCAGGGAAGATGTAGATAAGAGTGCCAGGGGCACTGTGTAGGCAGAAGCAAAGCCTGCAGTCGTGCAGCTGGAGCCCTTGTCCTGTTCCCTGGAGCTGCATTCCAGGCACCCATGAGCTCCCTGGTGTGGGTGCCAAGACCTAGAAGAGCCGTGTCAGCTCTTAACCACCGAGCCATCTCTCCAGTCCTCATCCTTTTGAGACGTGAACTGTCTATGAGCCCAGGCCTGCCTTAGCCTTGGCCTTCCACTCACAGTCCATGGATTTCGGAGCAGGTGAGATTACAGGCTTGTACTGCACTACTGTACACCCCTCAGGTTGGGTGTCCCATAAACCCATAGCAGCTCCATTTCATGGTATCTGTCAGAAGGGATTTCCTTTCTCCCCTGGTGGGGCAGCATCTTGGGCTTGTCATATCCATCATGGTCGAGTTAGTTTTTGCTGGACTGTAGTTTTCATGATTTAGTTTACCTCTGTTTGTCTCTTTTCCTCATCATAGCGTTTCTGGTTTGGGTGACTTGCCAAGGACCAGCCTTGGCTTGGAGCGGAGTTCTGAGAGAAGCAGAGTCTGAGAGCAGCAAAACAAACAACTCAGAGTTAAATCGTGGGTCTAGGCTGGCAGCCGAGGTTCTGCTCTAGACAGCTTTCCAGACTGCTCTCATTCTGTTCTGCTTTCTCTGGAGATCTCCAGACAGTTCTCCTCTATTATAGAGACAGTTCTCCAAGCAGTTCTTCCTTGCTAGTCTAAAAACTTCTCTGGATAGCTCATCTCTTGCCAGTCATAAGCCTTGTCTTTATTGTACACATCAATCCAGCCATTTACTTCGGGTTCCCTTTGATTATCCTATGAATCAGCGTCTCATGACCTTAGCCCTTTGGTTCTTAGGAGACAGCAAGCACGTTTTTCAGAGATCTGCCTGCCTCTGTTAAGCACAGACAATAAACTAGCTGAGTGGAACTCCACCCTGAAGTTACCATTTCTACCACCCCTGGGCCTAAACTGGCTCTGTCCCTGGCAGACTCTGAACTCAGGAGTCTGTCTGCATTTGTATCTGACAGGCTGCTCATGGAGCAGCTGCCTCTGTTTCTTTAGATCTAGGAAGCTCCGTATACAATTCATACCGCATCCTTATATTTTTGTGTAGTTGAGAAATTATGTGTTTTCGAACTCATGTTTTTAGAGTTTCTTTCCACAGCCTTAAGGGTTGTCCTGAGGGTCCCAGCATTTGCCATTTTTTTTGCTGAGACAGCCACACCTTTGCTTCCCAGCCTCATGCTGTCTCTGATTATCATGGAGTAATTATTAATAGGAAGACATTCCTCAAAGGAGGAATGTTAAAATATGTATGACATTATAAAAGCAAACCTTACCCCACAGCAGCCATTGACACGTGAAGGCCCATGCCCTTTTGACCCAGTCCCAGGGGTGGGAGCCATGTCATTCCACCCCCACCAAGGCTGCGTTGGACTCAGCAACTTCTCATGTGGGAAGGTGGCTGCTGGCTCCCTCAGAAGTTTGGGGTTGAGTTGGTAATGTGGTGTCCCTTTCAGCTCCACAATCCAGGAGGCCTGGAGAAGGTGCTTTAGTCTCCTCAGCCCTGTGAGATTATGGGAAATGTCACTGTGCTTGTTAGAAGCCCTGGTCCCTTTGAGTAAGCAGATTCCACTCTCGATAATGTACGCATCAGAAAATGTGCTAGGAAGAAGGTGGTGAGCAGTTTTCAGAGGACCCTTTCCAGCCAGGAGTTCGCATTCATGTCCTCATGGGTTCTGTAACCTGCATCCTGCCTACTGCGGTGGGCACTGACTGTGACCCTGCTTCATCTCGTTTTAGCTCTCTTCTACCCCAGCCTCTGGGCACCAGGGACAGGTTCGCAAGTTCAAGGCCAGAGAGAAAGACTAAGGAAGGAAGAGACGATGAGATTTGCTTCTTTTTAAAAAGGCAGGGAGGAGCTTTTGTAAGGATTCTGAATTTGTGCTTCTTAAATAAAGAACATTTTTTTTTTCCTTCGGAGCTGGGGACCGAACCCAGGGCCTTGCGCTTCCTAGGCAAGCGCTCTACCACTGAGCTAAATCCCCAACCCCAATAAAGAACATTCTAAAGTGATGTAATTCATAAAAAAAATAGTACTGCCTTTGTATCCTCTTGTATCCAGAGTCTAGACAGAAGAGCTCCTGTTTTTAGACCAGGTCTCACTGTGTAGCGTTGGCTGACCTGTGTCACCTCCGGAGTGGGCATTAAAGCTGTGCACACCACCCCTGAGTTGCAGAAACTTCTCTGCGCCGTTTGTAAGCAGCCTTTCCAGTTGGCTTGGTTTGTGCTGCTGGATACATCAGGCAGCACACCACCAGCACTAATAAACCCTTCCTGTCACAAGAACAGGAAGTAAGCATAACAGCAAAATAGCCATGACCAACAACTGCATGTGTGTCCAGATGCACCACTCCAACATTAAAGCAGATAACAGTGAGTGGCATCGAACACCTGTAATCCCAATCCCTGGGAGGCGGAAGGCAGCAGGATGGTCAGAAGTTCAAGGCCATCTGCCGCTCTGTAGGGAGTCTGAGGCCAGATGGCTGGATAGCACCTTGTCTAGTGTTACGATGTCATTGTGTTATGGTTTGAGTCCTGCAGGCCTGTCCCTCTGTGCTCCAGCTCTGGTAGCTTACAGAATAGCTACCTGCAGGAGAGTTTCTGTCTATTGAGTGAAGTTTGTGAGGCAGAGCAACCCTTCTTGAGGCTGGCCTTGGGTGCCACGAAGGCTTTAAGTATACAATGGAGACTGGAACCTTGAACATATTGTAACCTTCTCTTCCCCAAAATCAACAAGCAAAGGAACTTTGTCTTTTGATAACATTTCCCAGAGTTCTGAACTTTTCTTTTTCTTTCAGAAAACTGAAGAATGGGAAAAAAATAAGACTGAGGAAGACATGGATGAGTATGTGTGGGCGAAGAGCTCCTCGGAGAACAGCGTCCTCCAGACCCTGCTGCAGATGAGAGCTGCCGAGAGCAGTGTGGCGCCGAGCAGAGAAGAGCTGCTGGGGACTAAAGAGGTCGAAGATTACCAGAAGTGTGTCGTTCGTCTCAAGAATGAGGGGGAGAACGAGGCAAGCCTTGCTCAGTACAAAGAGTCTGTGAAGAGACTATTAAATTTGGCCTGAAGTCTGAACTAGAAACCTCTGTATTAATTTTATAATGTATTTAGTCACTGGTTTGATATAAATGGGAGAATACTTAAGAATACTGTCTTATGTCAGGTAGCATTGTGCCTTTCAGACTCTTGTGCTGTGGGGGTCAGGATGGGGCTAGAGATTGTGGTTTCTATGTTTCTGGCATATTTTGACCTTTTTTTTTTTTTTTTTTTTTTTTTTTTTGTTCTTTTTTTCGGAGCTGGGGATCGAACCCAGGGCCTTGTGCTTCCTAGGCAAGCGCTCTACCACTGAGCTAAATCCCCAACCCCTTGACCTTATTTTTTTTTTTTTTTTTTTTTTTTTTGGTTCTTTTTTTTTCGGAGCTGGGGAGCTGGGGACCGAACCCAGGGCCTTGCGCTTCCTAGGTAAGCTGACCGAACCCAGGGCCTTGCGCTTCCTAGGCAAGCGCTCTACCACTGAGCTAAATCCCCAACCCCTTGACCTTATTTTTTTTTTTTTTTTTTTGGTTCTTTTTTTTTCGGAGCTGGGGAGCTGGGGACCGAACCCAGGGCCTTGCGCTTCCTAGGTAAGCTGACAGAACCCAGGGCCTTGCGCTTCCTAGGTAAGCGCTCTACCGCTGAGCTAAATCCCCAGCCCCCCTTGACCTTATTTTTATACATCACCTTAATCCTCCCCCAGTTTCAGAGCATAAGTTTTTGATTAGCTGCTATGTCTCCACTGTTTGGGTTTAGTGATTGCTTTTGATCAATAACTTTGGTTACTAAGGATACCTAGCCCAGTGCCTGACCAAGCCCTCAGTGCCCCTCTGTGGCCAGCCTCGAGGAGGCTGCACTCTCCTGTGGACTGCAGCCAGGCTAGCTCTTGCTCCTCATCCACCCCAGCATCACATTCAATGGTGCTCTGTCTCACAGGCCACTTAGCAGCAGACAGAAAACTCTCCTGGTAGCTGTCCCTTTGCAGCTGGCCTTTGCAGGTGGCTTAGTTTCATAGCTTAGGTAGTGAGCCGCACAGCAGCACAGCACCAGTACTAATAAGACTTGGTTTTTGTTGTGAGAACAGAGAACACAGACAACCAACCAATCCTGGAGGATGTAAAGCTGTTATGGCAAAAACTGCATCCAGATGTGCTGGCCACTTCCTGATTTAGGCTTGTGTGATAGAGGATTGGGGTTCCCCGTGGAAACAAGTGATTAGCTGCTCGACCCACCCACAGCTGCCTGTCTTGCAGGCTGAAGTTCTCTGCCTTCCTGTGGCCATTTGATATTGTGTAAGCTCTGATTAGCTAAACTCTGCCTCTAGAGCTCATTGTCCCAGGCCCAGCTGGCAGGAAGGATAGGTGGAGACCTGCCCACAGCCTTCTCTCTGCTCCTTCTGCCCTTACAGTCACAGCTCAGTAGAAAACATGGGCCAGGACAACAGATGGCTGCAGGTCAGAGTGGGGCGAGGTGCCTTGTAGGGTGTGGGCTTAGACCCAGGCTTTACGCATGCTCAGCTCACCTTACTACTGAGCAGCATCCCCCATCCCCAATCCAGTATTTTTAAGTCTATCCAGAAGTCATTGAACATTTGTAGAAAATGAAACTAGGCTTTGGAATTAATAATGTTCAAGACAGATTATAAAAAACAAAAACAGAGCCTTGAGCGTTATAGGTGTGTGTGGGGGAGGGAGGGTTTGTTACATCGAAAGCATGTTTAAAGAAGTCTTCAGGGTGTTTCTGGTACACAGAAGCTGAGGGGAGGGGGATGAGTTTTATTTTTAACTACATGTCTATATATGTGACTGTGTGTGCGTGCGTGTGTGTGTATGTGTGTGTGTGTGTGTGTGTGTGTGTGTGTACACGTGTGTACCCGAGTGCGTGCACAAGTACCCAGAGAGCACAGAGACATCAGATCCCTGGACATGGGTTCTGGCACTGAGTCCAAGTTCTCTGCAGCAGCAGTGTGTGCTTCACCACTGAGCCATCTCTTAGCCCCCTGACTTTTATTTACGGCGTGTCACCACTTTAACGACTCCTGTGGAGTGGCAGAAATCAGGTACAGAGCAGGGCTAAAAAGGGAGCGAGGGCTGTAGGTCCGGGACAGACATCAGGGGTGGGGAGGTACAGGTCTACAGGGCTGTCTGGTAGTGCAGGACTGCTGAGAGCAGGGGCATCCTGGCCCTCAGCCTTTGTTGTTACAGGAGAATCTTTAAGGCAGGAGCTAACTTCAGAGGATCTGAAGACTTGACCTTGTCTGAAGAACCAGCACTGTGATCCAGGGTGGGGCCTGGGCCATAGAGCAGATGGCTGCAATTAGGTACCGACAGCCATACCTCTAGGAATACCTCGGATAACCAGGTGAGGTAGCCCGCACCTAAAATGCTAGCATGTGCAAAGTCAAGGCCAGTGTGGGATACAGGAGATCCTGTCTCAACCAAAAAATAAAGCAGCAAAAAGACCTCTTGGATGGACGTTGATGGGACCGTTCTATGCAGCTGTCACACAGTGGTCTTGGCAGTGTGCTGTGGCCTGACTGCAGAGAGAGGGAGGCCCTCTGAGGCTCAGCTCTGTCCTGGATCAAACGTGCATTTCTCCTGGGCCATGTCAATCAGCAGCCTTTCCTCAAGGATAACTGACTGAGCCTGAGTTCTCATGAGTTTCCCAACCTGGGAGTGGTCTTGCAAACATCAAAACCTACTGTGCCCTAACTGGCCAATTCAGTTTGGTCAGAGGACTCAGACCGTTGTCATTGTGGAGAACGGCAAGAGCTTACTTTGTCTCTGGCCTACTGTATCTGCTTCTTGACTCTCTGTGGTGAGCATGGCCTCTCAAGTTATCTAAAGGGCAAAAGGCCCAGCTGAAGGACAGTGGATGCTTTTGTTTCCTTATAAAGGTAAACAGGGCTTTCTCAAACTATAGTCATTTCTGTGAGATTTTTCAAGGAGTGAGTCAGTTTCCCAGAAGGAACGTCTCTTTGAACCTCTACTGTGTTGGAAAATCCCTGAGCAGTTCATACAAATTAAAACTAAATTTGGAGGTAGGCCTGCTCACACAAGCCTGAGGCTCAACACTTGGTAGATCAGAGTCTGGGCCGTCCTCTGCTACATAACTAGACCCTTTCAAAACGGCATAAATGTAAACAACTTTTGAAAGACTTCTATTTGAATACAGAGTATCTGTAGATACAGTTTCAATTTTAGGGGGCAAGAATCCCAGGGGTGTTTATTATGCATACATAGATACATGAATAAAGTTTGTGGTCATTTAAAGCTGGATAGTCTTCCCACCATTGACGTAGAACTTTATAATGTATTAGGAAAGCAATTGATAATGTTTATGAAGCCTAATATCTTGAACCATGGGCAAGTGAAGGTGTGTCTTTAATCGGAGTTTTATTTTGTTGGATATGCGACTGATAAAATGTTCTCTTCCTTGTGCATGTGTGTATATACATGGCTGCATATGTTATGTATGTGAATATGCTTGCATGCGTACATATGTGTGTGTTTGGGTGCATATGTAATAAGTGTATGTGTGTGTGTGTGCGTGCATGTTCACGTTCATGTGTGGGAGCTTGTTGGGATCTGGGTGGAGGTCAGGGAACAGCTTTTTGGGAATTTGTTCTTGTACTGGAGTCTCAGGAGCTGAAAGCCTGTGGTCAGGCAAGCACTTTCACACACTAAACCATCTCTCTGGCCCTACCTTTTTTTATATTAAAAGAAATTGCTACTTTTCACCCAGTGTCAATACTGGGGAATGAGAAACATCTTTTAAGCCACTGGACGGTCTGTTTTAACATCTGAGGAAACTGTTCTTTTAGTCATTTTTTTCTTTTATTTTTTTAAGAAGTTTATTTTTAATTGTATGATAGATATTCCATTATATGTACTAGTGTGTGGGTGTGTGTGAGTGAGTGCTTACATGTATACATTGTGTGGAGGTGCGTGCGTGCGTGCGTGTGTGGTGTGTGTGTGTGTGTGTGTGTGTGTGTGTGCGTGCACATGCGTGCTTATATCACCGTACTCTTGGAGGTCAGAGGACAACTCAGGTGTTTTTACTCCTCTCTCCCTGTGGGTTCCAGGGTTGAAGCATCAATCAAGGGAACATGAAAACAGGAAGTGCTTGCAGCTAAGCTACTGCTCTTGCTCCTTTGCCCAGACCTCTAACCAGTTATCCCCAAAGAGCAGTTGCTGAGCACCGACTTCTGAGCCAGGCCACCTGTAGCCCCTCTCCTCCTCCCTTTCTCCTCCTCCATCCCTTTTCTTTTGGACAGGGTCCTGTGTTGCCAGGACTGACCTAGAACTCACTTGGTAACTGAGACGGACCTGGGCTAGCCTTGGACTCCCTCTGTAACTGAGAGTGACCTGGGCTAGCCTTGGACTCACTTTGACTAGCACTGAGCTTGAACTCTGATCTCCTGCCTCCTTCAGAGCGCTGGGATCAAAGGTGCTATCACTTCTAACTTAGGATCCCCTCCCACTCCTCTACATTCAGGAGATGGAAATCATCAGGAAAGCAGACAATTTTACCAAGCCTCTGCCTTTGGGTAGATATTGGTATCCTAAGGATAGCTTTATTTTTTTTTTTTATTTCTTTTATAAAATGCTCTTCATCACAGAAAGCCTTAGGAGCTCCAGCCTTTAAGAGGTTTCCTTCAGTGTGCTACGTTTGCACCCAGATCCTGTCCCTTGTCCCACGTGAGACCAGCCCTGCTGCTTCCCACAGTATCTGGACGTCCCGAGGACCACACGGCAGCAGAGGCTGACCATGGCAGCACCCAGGGTCACACAAGCCAGCCAGGCCCCTGCGGACGCTGGTGTTCCATCCCGAGGCTCTTTGCTGTCCGACGTGTGGTTTCCACTGTGGGACCCCTTTGTTTTGTTCATGGATGGTTTGCTAATGTTGAGGCGGGACTGGCTGGGCACCTGAGAAACGTCTGTGTCTGTGGGGCCAAAGAAAGGAGAAATGGTCTTGTTGTCTGGACTGGGGGTGAAGTCTGTACTTGGTGACCCCGTGCTGACATTGGTAGCAGTGGGTACTCTCGAAGAAGTGAATCTCATTCCCACATCTGCAGTTGACTTCCTGGAATAACTGATACCTGTGTTAGCACCTAAATCATGATGTGTGGTTGACGCTGCCTCTGTGGATGGCACCGTGTGGTTCATCACGTCTGGGTATACGCCTTCGTCACCTGCATTCATAGCTTTTAGAATCCGCAGTCTATCCCACCATTCGGAAGAGGAACGGGTGTTCGGGTAGGTGGGAGGTGAATGCTCGAAAACCAGCAGGTCTGGGTCTATGCCTGAAAGATAAATGAGCCCTCTTAATTTTTTAAAAATAACAGTTTATTTGAGAATTTCACAAATGTATGTAATGTATTGCATTTAGTTTCTTTGTGACAGTCTCAGGCACAGCCTGGCAGCTGTGGGGTTTGTCTCGAGTCTCGGCTGAGCCGGATTCCAGTTCAGCTGCAGACTCCTGAGGTTCACAGCAGACTGAGTGTGTGTTTATCCCAACATCTCGCTGCTGTGGACAAATATGGCCGTACAGAAAAGAAGCCTTTGTGTATAAAGAGAGCTTTGTGCCACAGCCATGGGGAATACCACACTCCACTTAATAAGCTGGGGCAACAGCCAGGGAAAGGGACCCTTTGAAATTGGGAACAGAGCCAGCAGCCACACCCTCCCTGTTTCTGCTTTGTCTTCTCTGGTTGTACACTCAAAAGCTTTCCAGTGCTCCCCGCCAGCAGTGCTGTCCTACTGTGTCCCCAGTGCTCCCCACCAGTCCTGTGTCCCCAGTGCTCCCCACCAGGAGTGCTGTCCTCCTGTGTCCCCAGTCCTCCCCACCAGTCCTGTGTCCCCAGTGCTCCCCACCAGGAGTGCTGTCCTGTGTCCCCAGTGCTCCCCTCCAGGAGTGCTGTCCTCCTGTGTCCCCAGTGCTCCCCACCAGGAGTGCTGTCCTCCTGTGTGCTCCTTCCCTTCCCCACTTTGGCCTCTGTGACAGTGTTCACATCATCCCTCATCACTTTGCAAAACTTAAACTTCTGGAGCAGTGACTTCTGACTTCTTGGTCACGTGTGCCGTATCCTTGGTACTGTGGGACCTTCTTCTTGAGTCTCCGTGACAGTCAGCTCCGACTACCTGCCACTTCTTTAGCCTTGGCATTTTGTCCTGGCCATCTGTCCGTCTGTTTCTGTTGTCACTTTGACATAAACCAGAGATATCGGAGAAGAGGGAACCTCCAGTGAGGAATTAGCCATCAAGTTAGCATGAGGGTATGCATGTCTGTGGTGCACTGACTGATGGGTGGTGTAGGAAGGATTAGCACACTGTAGGCTCCAGTTGTTTGGAAAGCTAGCTGAGCTCAAGCCTGTGAATGGACCAAGTGCTCCTGCCCCAAGTTCCTGCCCTGATTTCCCTCCATGATGGGGTGTGAGCGGGGAGTCATAAGTGTGTAAGAGGAGACAGCCCCACACATGCATGCACTCGCTAGCTGCCTTCCTATTGCTGCGGTAAAGCACCATGGCCAGAAGCGGCATACAGGGGTTTATTTTGACTTATGGTTCTAGAAGTAAGAGTACGTATGTCAAGGCAAGCAGCAGGCAGCAGGCATGGTGGTCAGAGCAGGAACTCGAGAGCTCGTATCTTCAGATGCAAGCAGGAAGCTTCCTGGCAGTAAGGCAAGGCTATATAATCTCAAGGCCTGCTCCCAGTAATATGCTTCCTCTAGCAAGGCAGTACCTTGTGAGCTTCCCCAGAGAGCACCACCAACTGGGGACTAAGCCGTCAAATACCCAAGCCTATGGGGACATTGATCACTCAAGTATTGCACTCCGCAAGCTGCTTTTGGTGTGGTGTTAATCACTGCAACAGAAAGCAAACTAGGACACTATCCTTGGTCTTCAGTTATGTTCTCCCTACACACAACACACACACACACACACACACACACACACACACACACACACACACACTCCACAGCTGTCCCACCACACTGATGGCACTGAAGTGCATGTGGCCTGTGCCTTCCTCTTTCAGGGCACTGAACTTTTCTAGTGCTCTATCAGATACTTCTGCCTGCACACCCCAGGCATCATCTCTGAGGTGACCTCTTGCCTCCTCCTGCCCCCACCACCCATGCTGGGCTATGAGCATCAGGGGTTGACTCTTCCCTCATTTCCTTCCTTTAAAAGGTTACTAAGGAGTGGAGATGTGGCTCAGTGCAGATCCCTGGGACTGATCCCCAGTACCAGAGACTCCTAATGAATCTTTCCAAAGTTCAGCAAATTCCTTCCTGACAACCACCATTACCTTGTCAGTTCCAGTGCTCCTCTGACTAGATGTCTCTCCTGTATCCTGAATATCAACCCACCTAGACTAATACAGTCATGCATATCCCTCCAACTGCAGTGTTTTCTCATTCTGTGTTTTTGCTGATTCCTTATTTCTTTTCGTTGTTGAGCAGGGCCTCACTATGTAGCACAGGCTGGCCTTGAATTAGAGCTGCTCCTGTCTTGCTCTGTAGCCAGAGTGCTAGGCCACGGGTGTATTGCCATGCGCTGCTCCCTCTGTTTCTGAAAATGTCAACCTGAAGATGTCACTCTGCCCTCTTGGAGCCATATTCCCACTGTGGTTCCTAATGTCCCCATTCATGTGGCCAGGTCAGTTTTCCCACTGTCTGGATGGTGGCTCAGGGCTCCCTGCCTGCCTCTGCCTGGTCTCTTGCCTTCTGCAGTTTCCATTTCTTATGGGCTTTGTGCTGAGGCAGTATCATGTGATGCGTATCCCTACATGCATGTGATGACCTGTGTGTGTCTCTCTGAGTGTGTGCATGCGTGTGAACACCCTGATGTGTACAGGAGCACGCGTGGAGATGAGAAGACAGCCTTGGGTGTTGTTCCTCAGAGACATCCACCTCTGATGGAGGGTGTTTCTCAATGCATTGACCTTCTAGAGACCTGTAAGAAGCTGATGTCTATCTGGGAGCTTCCTGGTCCCTTGCTTCCAACACTGTAGGACCCTATTGCAGTGTCCATAGACCTCGGGTGGCCCATGAGCACTCTCTTTGCTTCTGAGTGACACTCCTAGCCACTGTAGTAAAAATGCCCGCTTTAGCTTTTGCTGAGTTCTCAGTACAGTCCAACCGCAGAGCTTGCGCTCTGGTTCATGGTGCATGGTCTGTCATCTGGAATGAATGCTGCCGAATGTGCCAAGCAAAGTCCCGATGGCCAAACCATCTCCAGACAGAGGTTTCTGGAAAACAACAGTCTGAGGACTTAAGCCTGGGTGTTCCAGCAGTCTTTGAAGCTTCAAGCCCTCCTAGAGAAGTAACATTTGCTTCCCGAAGCCTTGTTAGATGGAGTCTTTACCTGCTGTTATGTTGTACAGTATGGCACCGGTCCCGGGCTCCAGGATGCAGCTCTCCAGGGTCGGGCAGTGCACATGGAGGCAGTTGACATTGTCATGGATGGGATCGTGGAAGAAGACAGCCACATTACAGGAAACTGAAAGGCCAAGGGAATCTGCTTAGGGTCCTGGCTTCCATTAGTTGTGTATTTGTGTGTGTGTGTGTGTGTGTGTGTGGTGGGGATAGGGGAGAAGAGGGAGAGAGAGAGAGAGAGAGAGAGAGAGAGAGAGAGAGAGAGAGAGAGAGTCGGGGTCTCACCACACAGCCAAAGTGGGCCTTAAACTTGTAATAGTCCTGCCTAGCCTCCTAGTGCTGGGATCACGGACATAATCACCAAGCCTGGCTTTGCTACCAGTCAGGTGAGCTCCAAGTAATTTCTGTTTCTTCCTGGAACGTTGAATGAATCTTGTGCTGTGGTTAGATATTTTTCAGAACATTATGAACTATTAAAACTACATAATACACCTATTTGAAAGAAAACATTACTCTAATACTCTAATATATTCTTTTCCACAGAAGACACCTGAAATTTTTATTTGCTTTTAGGTTTTTTTGAGACAGCAGTCTCTCCCACCCACCCCCTCTCTTTTTAAAGATTCATTTTACTTTATGTATCTGAATATACTGTAGCTGTCTTCAGACGCATCAGAAGGCATCGGATCCCATTACAGATGGTTGTGAGCCACCACATGGTTGCTGGGAATTGAACTAGGGACCTTTGGAAGGGCAGTCAGTGCTCTTAACTGCTGAGCCATCTCTCCAAGCCTCCAGACAACAGTCTCCCTAAGTAGCTCTAGCTGGCCTGGAACTTGGCCAGTCTGGGCTCCATCCAGCCTTGTAGCAGTCCTGCCTGCATGCCGGGACTGTAAGTGGGAGCCACCATAACCAGCTTTAGATTGATGGACTGGTTTTATATTTAGAGACAGGGTCTCATTGTGTAGCCTGGCTGACCTGAAACTCACTGTGTAGGCCAGGCTGGCTTTGAACTGCAAGATCTGCTTGCCTGTGCATGCTAGGATTAAAGGCACACACCACAATATCCCACAGAATCATCGTAGTTTAGTCTTAGTGATTTTTGTGCATAGAAAAACATCCATTGTCTACACAAAGCTTTGGAAAGCACATGTCTGTTTTCTAGGTACAACATGGTCTCTGAAGGCTAAGGTCCTGGGGCCACTTGAGAAAGAAGGAGAGACATAAAAAGAAAGATGCTCCAACCACAGACAAGGGAAGGACAGAGTGGGGACAGCCAGAAGATCACATGACCCCTGAGGGTGTGGATCTGGGTGCAAATGCTTTCTCAGGAGAAGCCTAATCAGTGATTCCTAAATACACAAGGATGCTAGCTTTGGTGGGCAGGACATATATGCACATCACATAATCATGCTGGCTTCTTGTTCCCAGATCTGCTTAAAGCATACTGATAGCTTCTGAAAACCCAGAGTCAGAGTCACTGGGTACAAAACTGCGTCCTCCCTGGTATGCGCACATGGTGAGAATTCATTCCTATTGCAGCAGCTGGGGCCATGGGATGCGTCATCCAGCTCAGAGGAGGTATCACACTCTTCAATAAAACAGGATTACAGAGATACAGTGTCCCATCAGAAGCAGCCAGGGGAGGGGAGGGTGGAGGTCAGGGAGGGTGCTGTGCTGGAAGGGGGGAGGTCAGGAAGGGCACTGTGCTATGGGGTTGGGAGTTAGAGGTCAGGGAAGGCACTGTGCTGTGGCGGTGGGGATCATGGAAGTCCGAGAGGGCATTGTGCTTTGGAGATCTGATTTGCCCCTCAGGAGGGTTGGCCGTGGAGAGCCATAGCTCCAGCCTTACTTCTGGGACACCCTTGGGTGTCTGCCAGCATTCCTTATTTTTTTTCCCAGAAGAGAAATAATAAGACAAAATTAGTTACTAATATACTGGGTTATCAAACCCCCGAGGATGGTTCCAGGAAGTTCTAAGGGAAAGGAACTGAAAAAGTTATTTAATATTTAGATTTGATAAGAAAGCCATTGATGTGATAGAGAACAGTATTAGGTCTTACTGTATAGCCGAATCTCTTGAACTCAGCCTTATTATGTATCCCAGAGTGACCACAAATTCATGGCAATCCCCCTGCCTCAGCCTCCCAAGTTCTAGGATTACAGGCATCAGCCACCACACCTTGCTTATAGAGACTGATTTTTACTGGAATAATTCTTTTCATGAAAGATTTATTTTATTTTTAATTACATGTATTTGTGTATCTATGAGAGGGGAGGCAGGTGACATCAGCGCATCCTGTGGAGAACAGAGACATCAGATCCCTGGAGCTGGAGTCACAGATGGTGTGAGCCATTCAGTGTGGGAGCTGGGACCTGAACCCAGATCTTCCACAAAAGGAGCTCCTAACCACTAAGCAATCTCTCCGGCCTTTTGACATATTTTCTAAGGAGCTAGGGATGTGGTGCCCATCCATAGTCTCAGCTTTCCAGAGGCTGGGGGATCAGGATTCTTCAAGAAAGGGAGAGGGCGAGAGGGAGGGAAGGAGGGAAGGGAGGAAGGAAGGGAGGAAGGAAGGAAGGAAGGAAGGAAGGAAGGAAGGAAGGAAGGAAGGAAGGAAACCGACCTTTATTTCATGTGTATGTTTCAGTGTTGCAGCTCTGTGCAGAAGTGTGACAAATCTGGGCTCTGTGTTCCTGATCTGACTTCCAGGCTGCAGAGGCTCTGGGTTGGCGGAGTGTCCTGGATGACTGCCCCGGAGGACTGATTTTCTATTTAATGTTGCATGTGTGCTATGTATGTGGGTATGGTATATGTGCGTGAGTGTGGCCTTGGGTGTCAGTCTTCTTCTTCCTTGTCTGAGGCACAGTCTCTTTGCTTTTTGGCTGCTGCACACCTTAGCCTCGCTGGCCTGTGAGCCTTCAAGGATTCCCTTGTCTCTGCCTTCCATCTCCCTTTAAGACTATGGGGATTATAGATGCTCATATTCCTGTGCCCGGCTTTAAGTGGGCTCTGGGGATTCAAACTCGGGACCTCACACTTGTCTGGCAAGCACTTTAGCCACTAAGCCATGTCCCCAGCCCTGTTTTGTTTATATTTCAGCAAGATCTCATGTATCCCAAGCTGGCCTCAAACTCATTCCACAGCTGAGGACAACCTCGAACCTCTGACCTCCAACCGTTTTCAGCCCTAAGTGTAGAGATTACAGATGGGGGTCACCACTCTGGGTTTATGCGCTGGAAGCCTCCAACATGCTAGGCAAGCACCCTAGAAACAACTGAATCCCCAGCCCGTGACCATGCTCTGAAAGGATTCTTTATCAAATCGATGTTCCTTGTGTCTCATTAGCTTTAAACGATGTGACAAGTCTCTTAAACCATGATCCCTGGAAATCTTGCCGCTCTCCTATACACTCTAGATTTTATTCAGAAATTTGCATATGCAATTGGGTAAGGAATGTCCTTAATGAATAATCAGTATCAAATTATGGTTGAAAGATGGTGAAGTCCCTGTGGGGATTGCTTTAACAATATACTGTGTTGCTATTGTGTCTTTCTAGGTAGTTTTGAAAGAATTAAAAAAAATCTTCAGGCAGTTTTGGCCTTGAAGGTGCTCACACCCAAATCACATTTATAGGGAAACTTGAAGATAGCATATCAACACTCTAACTTCCTGTCCAATGTGCCCCAGCGGTTTATAACCCATGAGACACATCTTATAAAACAGGCAGGACACTGAAACCACCAGAACAAATTATTGAACTTGGTGGTGCTGGCCTATAACCTCAGCACTTGGGATGAGGACCAGGAACTCAAGGCCAGCCTCCACTGAAAAGTGAGTTCAGACAACAAAGAGGCACCTCGAAAAAAACTCACAGCCGTACAAGACCAGTGTAGGATCAAGCCAGTCAGCTTTCCAGCAGGGATTGGAAGGGGTGGGGAGCTGTTGATAGTTGATGGTTTCATGGGAGGGGAGGTCAGGGTTGGTTTGTTTTTTTTTTTTTTTTTTTTTTTTTCTTTCCTTCTGTTTTTTTCTTCCCCCTGAGGGGAGCTGGTCCCTGGTCATGCCCCAGAGAATCTGGACCAGACAAACTGGACTCTGTGGGTTATTTTCTCAAAGGAGAATATGGAGTGGTGGTGAGAGATCTGGAGAGGTTAGAGGTTAGAGGTTAGAGGTTAGAGGGCAGAGTGGAGGGGTGAATGAGGTCAAAACACTGAGATGCTCAGGCTTAACAGAAAACATCTGAGAAGAACTGAGAAACAAAAGTAAACAATGACAGCTTAAAAGTTAGTTACTGTAAATCCTGGTTGTTTGTGTTTGTTGTTTTGTTTCTGAGACACGGTCTCAGCTCCAGCTCCTCTCAGCTCACGATGTAACTCAGGCTTGCCTTGAACTTTTGGCTCCCCACCCCCACCTCCTTTTCAACCCCTAAATGCGGGGATTACGCTCATGGGTCACAGCACTCGGTTTATTGGAAATATTCAGATTATAAAAGATCAAATTAGTTAACCCTGAAAGAAATATGCCCATTTAGTACTTTGTCAAAGAAAGCAGGATACCATGGCTTCTACAGTGTCATGAAGATCTGGTTCAAACACACCTGCTCTGGCTGCCCACCCTGGGCTTCTTCTGCTCCTCCCTCTCTACCCGGCTTCGTGCTCTGTTCCTGGAGTACCCCACCCCCCACCCCTCACCCCTGGCCTCCTGCTCTGGTTTTGGGGTCCTCCCTGGTTTTACCTCCCTTCCCCAACCTTGGCCTCATGCTGTGACACTACCCAAGTGGGCTCTGCCAGCCCTGCCTCACCATCCTTCCGGAGGCAGCAGCTCCGTCCGCACTTCTGCCCAGTGTTCTCCGAGTAGTACTTGAGGAACTGGGCCCCCAGCCTCTGAGACTCCTCCAAGTCCAAGAGCAGCCCCGGGAAGCGGCGGATCCAGCAATCTCTGTAGAACACAGTAGGTGAGCAGAGCCCGTGCACTGTGCTAGCTAGCCCTAGCAGAAGCAGCAGCAGCAGCCCCGCCGCCCGCATCTCTCGCTGTTGAAGGGAGGGGGCTGGAGCTGAGCATGGGCTGCTAGGGTTGCAAGGGGTGTCTTTCTGCACCGGCGGCTCCGCACCTTTTTTGTTCCTTCCCAGTTGGGCCCCGGGAGAGCTCTGGCGCTGCTGCCTTGTCTGTGAACCCTGTCCAGCAAGTTTCGGTGTTCTGACCCTGACCCTTCCTCTCTTGAAGACGGGAATGCTCCCCTCAGCTTTTCTTCTTTGTCTAGAAGTGAGGAGTCACAGACACCTTTTTCTAGGCAGGCATAAAGGTCAGGAGAAACTCTAGCCCGGAGTCCTACTGAGAAAAACAATTACCTAGTCTCTTGACATCAGATTAAGAGAGGCTCTGTTTTCAGAAACAACACATTGTTTTGTGAGGTGTTCTCTATAGGCTTAAGAGCTGATGACGATTGCATTTTTCCCCCCTAAGTTTGTTGTTCAGACTCCAGAGAAAACCAGTTCGTGTACTCGTTTGACTTTTTATTATTTTAAAAAAAATAAAACTTGAAAGGAAAAAGTAGAAATATATTTAAAATGCTCAATTTTGCCACAACTGCAAACCGAAGTCGTTTTCTTCTAAGTCTAAAAGAAACTAAGGATTCAACCCACTGACCCCAATTCAGCATGTTCATAATGAAGGGAAAATGTGACAGCTTTTAGAGGTCATATGGCTCCATCCCCAGTAACTCCACGTAAAGTAAGAGAATAGAGCCAGTGCCACGTACCTGCCTCCCTGCTGAACATCACGTGTGTGCATACATCTCACACCATGGCACCCGTGTGGTAGGCAGAGACAACTTGCTAGCGCTGGGTTCTTCTGCTCCCACATGGTTCTGAGGTTCAAACTCAGGAGTCCTCAGCAAGCAGTTTGATCTGCCCAGCCAACAGTTTGATTTGGACAGCTGGACCTTATTTCTACTCTCTCTGTCCCTCTCCCCTCCTCCCTCCCTCTTCCCCTCCATCTTTTCTCCAGACAGGGTTTCTCTGTGTAGCCCTGACTGGCCTCGAACTAAGATCAGCCTGCCTCTGCCTCCTGGATGCTGTGACTAAAGTTGTGGGCCACCACCACCCATTGTTAGGATTCTTTCTGGTTTGGGTGCTGTCATGGAGGCCCAGGATCTTGTGTGTGCTGGATAAATGTTCCCTCTGAGCTGGGAACACTGACCTTGAGAGACAGTCACTTTCAACCGATATGGTTTTGAGACATAGTATCATAGTGCAGGTGTGGCTAGCCTGGGACTTGTTATGTAGACCAGGCTGGCCTTAAACTCAGATCTGACTGCCTCTGCCACCTAAATTCTGGAATTAAAGGTGTGTGCCTCGTGGCTCAGTTTGCCAGAGAAGTGTTTTCTTGACCCCAGGCATATAGCAGATGCATAAATCAGACAGTCACTGATGGTTTACCACAAAGAATTTTATTTTAAACAATTCTTTGATATGTATAGAATTTTACCATTTATTAAGACAAAGTTTGTATGCTAATGATATGGATGTGCTTGTTAATTTGCATAAATTTTTTAGAATTAATTTACTCTGACAATTTCACACATGTATATAAAGTATCTGGAGCATACCCTCCCCTGATTAGTTCCTCCCCCAAACACTTCTAGTGAACATCCCCTCCCTACTTCAGGCCCTCTATGGCCTCTCTCTCTCTCTCTCTCTCTCTCTCTCTCTCTCTCTCTCTCTCTCTCGTAATCCTACTGGAATGTTGATCGTTCTTCTTGTTGGTTATCTAGTGTAGACTACAGTTCTGTGAGCTCATGAGTGTGATCGCCGCTTCATGTGCAGAAGACACATTCCACAGCACTCCTCCCTACCCCCCCACCCTTACGTGCTTTTAGCCCCTTTTTTTTCATGTTGTTCTTGAGCTTGTGGGGAGGGGTTGCTGCAGAAGTCTGATTAGGGCTGTTAGTCACATGTTCCCAGCACTTTGATGAACTCTCTGCTCACCAGAGACAGAGACTTCTTGGGCCAAGGCAGCACTGATCTGTGGATATGAGCACAAGTATTCAGGAAGTAACTTGACAACATATTCATTTAGCAAAGCAACAGTGGTGAGCTCTCCTAGGGCTATGACCTCCCAGGCTGTAGGCCTTTGAGCACAAATTGTCAGTGTCTAATGACCAATGACAGCTCCATGTACTCAATATGATGACACTGAGCAATGCATTCACGAAGCCTTGAAACTATAGTTCGCTACTTTGTAACAAAGGAGTTTATATGTGTTTGTCTTTATGCCCAGCTTTCTAGAACACTGTGTGGCTTACTAAGATCATTGGATCTTTTAAGACGCCCCACTATATTGTCAGGTGTCAAAACCTTGCAGGACCAGTGCCCAGTGTTGTCAGGTAACACTTCAGATTCCAGTCCAGCTGACCTCACTGTGGTAATGTGACCCTGGTTGAATTGCCTCTCTAATGAGAATCATTCTCAAAGGTTGGCTTTCTGGTTTGTTTTAAAAGGCAAGAGAATACCAGTTGAAGGCGTGTCTCTGGTCTGCAAACAAAACTTCCATTGGTAAAGATTCTAAAGAGCCAGAGACTAAGAGCCTGTTCTTCTGGTGACTCACTGAATCCTGCCTTGTTGCTGATGGAGGCTCAGACAGAGCCTGGTCCAGCCTCTTTGAAGTCGGCCTTCCCAGAAGCCCCCAGACCAATGTCTAATGGTAGCCGTGGCACGTTGCCTTGCTGTAGTCTACTAGATCCTTGCCTCTCACCTGAAACCCTCCTCATACCCCAAACACCAAGAGTGACGGATGGGGAACAGAAACCTGCCAAGAACGATTCCAGGCCTGTCAATCACAGGGCAGTTAGTGTCCTGAGTTTTTCAGAGTGTCCAAGAAAGTAACGAAGTATAGCAAACCCCAGGTCCGTGTGTTGTGTCTCTTTCCCATAGGAAGGCAGAATCCTGATAGGATGTTCTCTGTACTTCGTAGCTCCTTACCCTTGCGTGTATTCTGCAGACTATAATGACTTACAGCCCCCTCTTGGTGAAGCAGCCGACAGATATAGTAATACTGAGGAATGCAAGCTGGGACATCATGGGGCAGACACCATGCTTCACTACAGACCTTGGAATCCAGCCTTCCAACCAAGTGTCCCGCAAAGGAACACAGGAAAAATGTCCTTTCCCAACAGCTATGGCAGGGATGGGGGTAGGTTGGGATGAGAATGGGAAAGTGCTACCCAGAGGGGACAATCATCTCCATCCACTTGCCCCTTTTGCTGCCATCTCTGGTGCTGGGGTCTGAACTCTCTCTGGAGCCCCCTCCAAGCCACTGCCTGCCTTCCTGTCTGTCTGCAGGACCGGTAGTCACTGCAAGACTGTCTGTCCTGTCCATGGAGTTGATAACTCTTCTAACAAATTCGTTAGCCCCAGAAATCCGTTATTGCACCTTTGAATCACACTGCAGGTGCAAAATCTCTCAGTACTGACTGGCCTAGGAAAACTCACACAGGCAGGGACTGTGGGGCTGCGGGAAACACCAGAAGATCAAGTACAATGACTTTTGCGCAGGGGGAGAGCACCGCGAACCGACGCGTTTGTTTGTATCCTAACATTGCTTGACAGTGGTTAAGAGTGCATACTGCTGCTGCGGAGGACAGGAGGACTCGGCTTCCGCGTAGGGCAGCTTACAACCGTCTTTACCTCAGGCTGCAAGGTGATCTGCCGCCTTCGGCTTCCCGGCACCTGCATTCACGCGTACGAACCCACACAGACACAAGGATTAAAGACTCAGAGAGGCCGTTTACTTCGAGGGCGCGTGACGCACCGGCGGGGCTGAGCCCAGGGCCCCGAGCGGCGGAAGGAAGGAAGCGCTAGCGCAGGCCGGGCTCCGCGGAGGCTGTGCGCCCGGGGGAGGAGCCTGAGCAGCCGGGCGGCGGGCGCAGCGGCCCAGCCATGTCGGCCGAGGAGATGGTGCAGATCCGCCTGGAAGACCGCTGCTACCCGGTGAGCAAGAGCAAATTGATCGAACAGAGCGACTACTTCCGCGCTCTCTACCGCTCCGGCATGCGCGAGGCCGTGCGGCCCGAGGTGGGTCCGGAGGTGCAGCAGCTGCGCGGCCTGAGCGCTCCGGGCCTGCGGCTGGTGCTGGACTTCATCAACGCGGGCGGCGCGCGCGAGGGCTGGGGCCTGAGCGAGGACGAGTTGGCCGAGGCCAGCGTGCTGGCCGAGATGGTGGAGGCCGCGTCCTTTCTGCAGGTCACGGCGCTGCTGCGCTTGCTGCTGTCGCATGTGCGTCTGGGCAACTGCCTGGAGCTGTACCGCCTGGCGCAGGTGTACGGGCTGCCCGACCTGCAGGACGCCTGCCTGCGCTTCATGGTGCTACGCTTCCACCAGGTGCTGTGCCAGCCGCAATTCCCGCTACTGCTGTCGCCGCCTCAGGCCCCCGGGGACTGCAGCCTGAAGCAGAGGTTGCGGGAGGCCCGCATGCGCGGGACCCCGGTCCTGGTGGCCCTGGGGGACTTCCTCGGGGGACCCCTGGCTCCGCACCCGTATCAGGGGGAACCCCCGTCCATGCTTAGGTATGAGGAGACCACAGAGCGCTGGTTCCCCCTGGCCAACAACCTGCCCCCCGACCTGGTGAACGTCAGGGGCTACGGCTCAGCCATCTTGGACAACTACCTCTTCATCGTGGGTGGTTACAGGATCACCAGCCAGGAGATCTCGGCCGCACACTCCTACAATCCCACCACCAACGAGTGGCTGCAGGTGGCTTCCATGAACCAGAAGCGGTAAGTGCAAGGGGGTGGGGGGTTCTGCACCCTTCATTCATTGCCCTGGCCAGAGGCGATGGATGGCATCTCACTTAGTGCTGCTAAGTGCTCCACCTCTGGTGGAGTTCCCAGTGAGCCCAGGGCTTGCCAAGAAGACAAGCCGTGTATCAGCTAGCCTAGTGGTCTTCTTACATGTGCAGGCCCCAGGTAAGAAGTTTTTCTGCCTCAGAAGAGCTTGCAGAGAAGGCTATTGAGAATTACGGAGGCACTAGCAGTAACTGGTAACTCTAGCTTGTTGTTGCTGATGGCGACTTTAGATCCTTCTCACTTGGGTAGGAGAGAGTGCATCCACTCTCCCTAGGACGATGTAAGGGATCGCCATAGAGCATTCTCTTTTCTTTTCATTCTCTCTTCATTTGTTTCTTATTACCTCCTAAGACAGCAATCATCTTTGACCCAAAACTTGAGCCTGGAGCGGTCAGCTACAGAATGGGTGTGCCCTTGTCTCTCTGCGTCTGTTGTCTACCTGGGAGGCCTCAGACACCCCAGTCTGGGTGCCTGAGTCCTTTGTGACTGTAGCATTAGCATATACATATAAACCCTACATGTACACATACACCTATACATATATACATTAGCATAGAGCGTATGTATATACAACCTCCTGCATATGTTCAGGTGGTTTTCCTTTATTTTCGTATGCTCCTCAGGCTGGTCTTGCAGACCTGCCATCCTCTGCCATCCAGCCTTCAGAGAGCTGTTACTTATGACTTCGAATGTAACACATTTACCACGTCAATGGTTGTCAGATGGCATTGGTGAGGGAATGACAAAAACCAGTGTGTACTGTTCAATTTCTCCCTCTTACTGTTAGAAGATGTGTTCCTTTCCACCTCACCCATCTTTCCCATCCTTCGAAGTAAGGAAAAGAGAGAATGAAAGCAATATAGAGAAGCAAATAAAGGAAGAGCTGGGAAAGAAGACACCAGGAAGAGGAAGGGAGTAAAGGCCGCAGTCCCAAGTGGCCTGGAGGAGAGGTCAGGGCTTGTAGAGTGGGCCTGTTGCCCCAGCTGCTTGGAAGGCTGAAGCAGACAGATCCCAAGTTAAAATTCTTTCTGGGCTTCAGAGTGAATTCCAGGCCAGCCTGGATAATGTAGCAAAACCAGAAAGAGTAGGGGAAAGGTGTCTCAGTGGGAGAACGCTAGTCTAGCAATTAGGAAGGCTCAGATCTCACATTGGATGCCAGTGTCCTAGAAGTGGAAAGAGTAGCCACACAGGACAGACACACTCTTCTCTCCCCACTTCCCTCCCCTTACCCCTCTCTCCCTCCCCTTCTTTCTTTTCCTTCCTTTCTTCCTTCCTTTCTTCCTTCCTTCCTTTCTTTCTTTCTTTCTTTCTTTCTTTCTTTCTTTCTTTCTTTCTTTCTTTCTTTCTTTCTTTCTTTCTTTCTTTCTTCTTTCTTTCTTTTTCTTTCTTTTTATCTTGGAGGCATAGTTTGTCTTCATAGTCCTGGCTGTCCTGATTCTCACTCTGTAGATCAGGCTGGCCTTGAACTCAGAGATCGTCTTGCTTCTGCCTTCCAAGTGCTGGGATTAAAATTGTGTGCCGCTGCCACCCAGCTGAGGCTAGGTACTTTTTACCAGGCCCCCTGATGCCATCCAAGACCCACTGTGGTCTCTTCCAGGTCCATAACAGGAAAAAGGGACCTTTAGGTCAGAGATTATTTGCAGAAACATACCTTGTTCTGATGGCTCAGAGGTTAAGAGCGCTTGCTGTTCTGTGCTCAGCATCCGTATCTGACACCCCTTGACAGTCTTTACAGGCACTTACATACACTGGCACACAAATAGACATAAAATAAATCCTAAAAATCCTGGCAAGCTGAAGTGTGAGAGGCAGAGCTGAATGCTCCCTTCCAGAGGTACTAACTAGGGGGTGGGTAGGTTTTCACTCAGCCTCCGGCAATATGATACTTCCATGGCTGAGATGATACAGTAGCCATGGCTGAATGATACAGTAGCCATGGCTGAATGATACAGTAGCCATGGCTGAATGATACAGTAGCCATCGCTGACATGATACAGTAGCCATGGCTGAGATGATACAGTAGCCATCGCTGAGATGATACAGTAGCCATGGCTGAGATGATACAGTAGCCATGGCTGAGATGATACAGTAGCCATGGCTGAGATGATACAGTAGCCATCGCTGAGATGATACAGTAGCCATCGCTGAGATGATACAGTACCCATGGCTGAGATGATACAGTAGCCATGGCTGAGATGATACAGTAGCCATGGCTGAGATGATACAGTAGCCATCGCTGAGATGATACAGTAGCCATGGCTGAGATGATACAGTAGCCATGGCTGAGATGATACAGTAGCCATGGCTGAGATGATACAGTAGCCATCGCTGAGATGATACAGTAGCCATGGCTGAGATGATACAGTAGCCATGGCTGAGATGATACAGTAGCCATCGCTGAGATGATACAGTAGCCATCGCTGAATGATACAGTAGCCATCGCCGAGATGATACAATAGCCATGGCTGAGATGATACAGTAGCCATGGCTGAGATGATACAGTAGCCATGGCTGAGATGATACAGTAGCCATGGCTGAGATGATACAGTAGCCATCGCTGAGATGATACAGTAGCCATGGCTGAGATGATACAGTAGCCATCGCTGAGATGATACAGTAGCCATCGCTGAGATGATACAGTAGCCATCGCTGAGATGATACAGTAGCCATGGCTGAGATGATACAGTAGCCATTGCTGAGATGATACAGTAGCCATCGCTGAGATGATACAGTAGCCATCGCTGAGATGATACAGTAGCCATCGCTGAGATGATACAGTAGCCATCGCTGAGATGATACAGTAGCCATGGCTGAGATGATAGAGTAGCCATGGCTGAGATGATACAGTAGCCATGGCTGAGATGATACAGTAGCCATGGCTGAGATGATACAGTAGCCATGGCTGAGATGATACAGTAGCCATCGCTGAGATGATACAGTAGCCATCGCTGAGATGATACAGTAGCCATCGCTGAGATGATACAGTAGCCATCGCTGAGATGATACAGTAGCCATGGCTGAGATGATACAGTAGCCATGGCTGAGATGATACAGTAGCCATGGCTGAGATGATACAGTAGCCATGGCTGAGATGATACAGTAGCCATGGCTGAGATGATACAGTAGCCATCGCTGAGATGATACAGTAGCCATCGCTGAGATGATACAGTAGCCATCGCTGAGATGATACAGTAGCCATCGCTGAGATGATACAGTAGCCATCGCTGAGATGATACAGTAGCCATGGCTGAGATGATACAGTAGCCATGGCTGAGATGATACAGTAGCCATGGCTGAGATGATACAGTAGCCATGGCTGAGATGATACAGTAGCCATCGCTGAGATGATACAGTAGCCATCGCTGAGATGATACAGTAGCCATCGCTGAGATGATACAGTAGCCATGGCTGAGATGATACAGTAGCCATCGCTGAGATGATACAGTAGCCATCGCTGAGATGATACAGTAGCCATCGCTGAGATGATACAGTAGCCATCGCTGAGATGATACAGTAGCCATGGCTGAGATGATACAGTAGCCATCGCTGAGATGATACAGTAGCCATGGCTGAGATGATACAGTAGCCATGGCTGAGATGATACAGTAGCCATGGCTGAGATGATACAGTAGCCATGGCTGAGATGATACAGTAGCCATGGCTGAGATGATACAGTAGCCATGGCTGAGATGATACAGTAGCCATGGCTGAGATGATACAGTAGCCATCGCTGAGATGATACAGTAGCCATGGCTGAGATGATACAGTAGCCATCGCTGAGATGATACAGTAGCCATGGCTGAGATGATACAGTAGCCATGGCTGAGATGATACAGTAGCCATCGCTGAGATGATACAGTAGCCATCGCTGAGATGATACAGTAGCCATCGCTGAGATGATACAGTAGCCATCGCTGAGATGATACAGTAGCCATGGCTGAGATGATACAGTAGCCATCGCTGAGATGATACAGTAGCCATGGCTGAGATGATACAGTAGCCATCGCTGAGATGATACAGTAGCCATGGCTGAGATGATACAGTAGCCATGGCTGAGATGATACAGTAGCCATGGCTGAGATGATACAGTAGCCATCGCTGAGATGATACAGTAGCCATCGCTGAGATGATACAGTAGCCATGGCTGAGATGATACAGTAGCCATGGCTGAGATGATACAGTAGCCATGGCTGAGATGATACAGTAGCCATGGCTGAGATGATACAGTAGCCATGGCTGAGATGATACAGTAGCCATGGCTGAGATGATACAGTAGCCATGGCTGAGATGATACAGTAGCCATCGCTGAGATGATACAGTAGCCATCGCTGAGATGATACAGTAGCCATGGCTGAGATGATACAGTAGCCATCGCTGAGATGATACAGTAGCCATGGCTGAGATGATACAGTAGCCATCGCTGAGATGATACAGTAGCAACCCACCCACAACCACAGGGCTTAGGCAGCGGAGGCAGGTGAAACTGTAGTCTAGCCTGAGCTAGAGATGCTTTCTGAAAACAAACAGAAACAAAATAATAAAGTTATTTTTTAGTATCAAAAGTGTTATTTTAAAATATTTTTTAAGAGCTTTAATTTGAATCAACAATGGTGGTGCTCCAAGAGGAGATAGAAGGTTCCACGTTCTGTCTTACCTCTTCCCTGTGTGTCTCCAGCTCTGTCCATGTGGACTCAGCATGTCATCCGTCCTCAGCGCCACAGTCCTGACCTCTCACCCGTCTCTCTTTAGCTGCAGATCTTTGGTCTGTCTTTCTCAGAATGTTCTTTCTGTGCTCTTTACACACGGTCAAGTTGTTTTCTAGCTCCTGCCTCATGCATCTGCCTTAGAAACTGAAAAGTGAGTGTGCCTGCCTTAATTATGCTGTGACAAGCACTTGAAGCAGCTTCAGGAAGAGAGTGTGGAGAAGGCACGCTGGTAAGAGCCTGAGGTGGTGAGAGCCTGGGGTGGCCAGAGCCTGGGTGGCAGTCAGGATGTAGGGAGGAGGGATGGGGTTGCTCAGCCAGCTTTCTCCTTTGTATGCAGTCTGGATCCCAGATGGTGGGACGGGCCACCCACTTGTAGGGTAGGTTGGGTCTTCCCTTCTCAGTTAGACCTAGAACATTCCTCACAGGCTGCCTCCAGCTTGTCTCTGTGGCTCTAGATCCTGTCACACTGACATTGTTAACCACCACCACATGTCCCTGGATTACTTCATTGCAGGGACTGGCTGAGACACTAGGAAAAACAGGTGTCAGGGGAGGAGATATTTTTGGGGCCAAGAATGATGGCTCAGAATGCAAAGTGGAGCAGAGTGGTTAACTCACGACAGAGAAGAAAAATATCCCTCGTTATTGTAAAATTATATTAAAAAAATGCTGTCTTTTTACCCGCTCTAGGTCTGGCACCGCAGTGCCCCAAGATATCTGACAGATATCTTAATCTCAGTCAGCAAAGCCTCTCACCCGCTTTGCTCCATCCCATATCACACTGCCGAAGGCCTCTCTCTGAGCCTGGCAAAAAACTCTCTACCCGTCCAGTTCCCAAGGCAGGCTGCTGCCATGTCAGAAATATACATCCCAATTCCGTAGTGGCTCAGTGTCCCAGCCGCCATACACTCTCTTAAACTTAATTCGCCACATGAAAGAACACACAATGCAATAACCTCTGGTCCAACTGATAAGATATAATTGCCCACCTAAACATACAAAGCCCTCCCTTAAGAACATTCATAATAACCTGTAAAGGTACAGTGTGGAATCTTTTTTTTTTTTTTCTTTTCTTTTTTTTCCGGAGCTGGGGACTGAACCCAGGGCCTTGTGCTTGCTAGGCAAACGCTCTACCACTGAGCTAAATCCCCAGCCCCAACAGCGTGGAATCTTAATGTCAGCCTTCATGTTCTCTCTGCAGCTTCTCTGCCAGTTTCCTCCAGTCTCCCGTTCTTTCCGTTTCTGTCTCCTCTTCCCTCAAACTTTTCTCCTGCCCATCCTTCCTTCTTGTCCAGTGACAGGCCTCGTTCTATCGTGTACCTGCCTACGCCTGCGTGATGACATCATCCCACACCTCACCCCCACCCCCACCCGGGGACCTGCTTCCTCCATGAAGGTCCCACCTGCTGGTTTCCACACAGTTTCACATGTTTTATCCATGGGCTAGTGTGCTTATGAGGTCAGGGCTTTTGTGACTCAGCCCTCAGTAAATCTATGTGTGATTAATGCAGGGTGCCAAGCCACATGTATCTGTACATGCATGCCATAGTTAGGTACTATAAATGCATAGGTACTTATAGCAACATAGGTGTGACTAGCCATTCTAGGCGGGGAGCTGTGTGTGTATTTTCTCAAGTGGAGTGTATATCCATGTATTTTCACTCTAAATTTGTTATGGTACTTAATGTTTCTTCTAATTAATGACTACTGTACTTAGATTTTTTTGTATTCACAAATGTGTATTGAAATAATTTTTGGTTTTATTTTATGATACATTTTATTTTATTTATTAAAATTTTATTTATATTTTTTTAAAGATTTATTAATTTATTATATATAAGTACACTATAGCTGTCTTCAGACATACCAGAAGAGGGCATTGGATCTCTTTACAGATGGTTGTGAGCCACCATGTGGTTGCTGGGAATTGAACTCAGGACCTCTGGAAGAATAGTCGGGTGCTCTTAACTGCTGAGCCATCTTTCCAGCCCTTAAATTTTTATTTTAAACGAATAAATTATTTTATTAATTTTTTTGAGACAGGGTTTTCATGTATCCCAGAATGGCCTTGAACTTCCTGTGTATCTGAGGATGACCTTGTATTTCTTATCCTCCTGCCTCCACCCCTAAGGTGCTATGATTAGAGACATATACCAGCACACCTTTTTGAGAAAGGGCCTCACTCTTTAGCCCCAGCTGCCTTTGAACTAGAAGCAGGTCCTCCTCCTCTTTCCAAGTGATGGGAGTAAAGGTGTGAGAGCTAGCTTCTTCTGACTTGTTCCTGTTTGTGTAGTATTCTGGGCTGTTTGGTGGTATCCATTTGTCCCTGTAAACGGCGCTGTATTGGACATCCTGGTCTCTGTGTATGACTGCCTTTGGCACATATGAGTTGGTTCCAGGTTAAAATCTAGGAATCTCTGGGTGGGCAGGGCAAGGCGTGTACACATTTTATATTTTGGCTGCGTAATCGCTCGTGAAAGACTTATAATTTTCTCATAGGCAGTGTTGGGTTTTGCCAGTCCCCTCTCCTGTCAAGGTGAGATGCCCTCCCTACCCTATGCAGCGGGCAGATCTTCAATGTGGTGTCCTCTCGTCAGAACATCATCCTTTGCAGATGTTTACTGACTGTATTTTTGCAAGCAAACAATCTTTGAGACAGAGTTTTTCTGAGTAGCCCTGGCTGTCCTGGAACTCTGTCGATCAGGCTGGCCTCGAACTCAGAGATCTTCCTGCTTTTGCCTCCCATGTGCTGGATTAAAAGTATGTCTCACCACCACCCGACTATTGGCTAATCTTTTTTGAAAATGGTTTATTTATTTTTATTGTATGCATTTTGCCTGCCTGTGTGTGCACCCTGTGTGCAGTACCCACAGGTCCCAGAGGAGGGCGCCAGATCCTTATGAACTGGAGTGACAGATGGTTGGGAGCCAGGACCTGGGTGCTAGGAATCAAACCCAGGTAGTCCACAGCAGCAGGCATTGCTCTTAATTGCGGAGCCAAACATCTAGCCCCTGCTTATCACTTTCCCACTCATATTGGCAGTTTTACATGGCTAGATCTGTGAATCTCTGGCTGTTACTACAGTATTGGATGGGTTTTCCTGTTGTTGTAAAATTATAAAAATAGAAAAATGCTGTCTTTTATCCTCCATTAGGTTGGGCACTGAAGTACCCCAAGATATCTTGCCAGAAGCACACATCCGAATTCTGAGTCGGCTCAGTGTCTCTAGTCGTTATACACTCTCCCAAAGTCAAATCGCCACGTGAAAGAACACACAACACAATAACCTTTGATCCAATTGATAAGATATATTGTCCACCTAAACAAACAAAGCCCAGTACACAGCCATCCCTTAAGAACATTCATAATAACCTGTAAAGGTGCAGCATGGAATCTTAACGTCAGCCTCCATGTCGTCCCGTGGCTACTCTCCGTCTCTTCCTCTCTCCTCCTCTTCCTTTAAACTTCTCCCGCCCATCCTTCCTTCTCGTCCAGTGACAGGCCTCATTCTATCCTGCATTTTACAAATTAAATGGGAGAAGGTTCTGGTGAAGTCACCTGAGCCCTGAGTAGTGACTAGGCAGCTGTCCTTGGGGCAGTGGAATTAGCATCAAAATACAGATAACTCCAGGGCAAGCCACAACATTTTCCCACTTTTTTTTTTTAAGTGTGGTTTGAAACTGGAGTCTTAGGGAGGCAGGGCAGGTGATATCAGTGTGTAGAGTGTGGGTAGGAGCTGTGGGGACCATATGTGATATCAGCATGGGACTCCTCACCCTGGAGCACACTGGTTATTGTGTAGTGGAAGTGAGGAGGAGTTGGAGTGGCCCGGCATGAGGTATCCCAGTTTTTAAATGTTGGCAATTTAAACACGTCAACAATAGAGCAACAGAGCAAACAGAACACAGGGTTGGTCATGTAAACCCTGGGCCCTAGGCTTTGGGTTTGAGTGGCTTCTTGTATGAAACAGTTTTGTCTTTTGAGCTGGCTTTGCTGTATGTGACTCCTTTTATATCCTGTAGTAAGTGGAAATTTTTCCCGGATAATAACATATGTCTTACAATGCTGCCTTTTTTTTTTTACATTTAGACGTGAACTTTTGAAATTCCTTTTCAAGGTGTAGTGTGAAGTTATGGGCTTGAAAATGACCATAGAGGTTGGTAAGATGGATCTTAGTTGTTATGGGCACTTGCTGCCGTGCCCGATGAACTGAATTTAAGTCCTGGGACCTGCATGGGAGAAGAAGAGAACTGGTTCCTGCGAGTTGTCCTTTGACCTTTCATGTGTGCTGTGGCCCGTATATATGTTCACGCACATAAATAAGTGTAATTTTAGAAAAGAAAATGCTGTTCAAGTCCAGTATCTCTCTCTCTCTCTCTCTCTCTCTCTCTCTCTCTCTCTCTCTCTCTCTCTCTCTCTCTCGGCCCCTTTTCAGGTGTATAACACCGGTTCGTTGTCTGAACACAGATTTGACTTTTGACATGTGAAAGCCTGTTGGACCACCAAATTGCCTTCCCTCCCCACCTTAATTAGGGACGGCTCGCAGGAACTGGTCACTGACTGCAGGCGTCCTTTGTAAAAAAAAAAAAAATTAATTTCTAAGATTGTCTGTAGGGTCTTCCTCAGCTCCCGACTTGGGTCCTGTTTGTGTGAGAATGCAGCAAGGCCAGAGAGGCCTCACTGACAGCTGTGTGCTGGCAGAGGAGCCTGAATTGGGAACACTTTGAGAGTCTTTATCCTGGGCTGCAGAGCCCACCCAGCTAGGCACCAGGGAAGGAGGGAAAACGGCAGGCCTGTTTTAACCGCCACAGCCGGATTCTGACCAACAGTTGAGATTGCTTTTGAGTTTTGCTTTCTGACTTTCCCACAGGTGGTTGGTTGTACGAGCCACAATGAGTGTTTCTGTTTTCCAACTTCTCCCTTCTCCATCCTGGTCCCCAGCAGAGGTCACTTCAGCTGAGGAAGGGGAAGGAAGGACAGAAGGACTGGATGGGCCTAGGGAGGAGCTTTGAGTTTCACAGTAACAGAATTGTCTGTAGCAAGCCACTGTTGCGTTTTTTGTTTCTGGAATCCTGTTTCTGGGTCAGGTGTTGTGGTTACTTTGTTATTACTTTGAGAGTACTCCAGCATCTCAGTGAGGTTGGTCTCCTTACTGACCCCATTTCCACAGTGAGTTTAGCTTGTTTTTTACACAAAGGGCCAAGCTCAGCTCTGGTGTCACCCTTCTTGCTGTGGTTTGCAAAGCCGTTAGTCTGCGGACAGGTATTTAGAAAGGTCACATCTTTTAGTTCTTGATTTTTAGTCTGCGGACAGGTATTTAGAAAGGTCACATCTTTTAGTTCTTGATTTTTGAGACTGGGTTTTCTCTGTGTAGCTCCGACTGTCCTGGAACTCATTCTGTAGTCCAGGCTGGCCTTGAACTCACATAGATTCGACTGCCTCTGAACCTCGAGTGCTGGGATCAAAGGCGTGTATCACTTTGACCTTTCATGTGTGCTATGGCCCGTATATATGTTCACGCACATGAATAAGTGTAATTTTAGAAAAGAAAATGCTGTTCAAGTCCAGCATATCTCTCTCTCTCTCTCTCTCTCTCTCTCTCTCTCTCTCTCTCTCTCTCTCTCTCTCTCTCTCTCTCTTTCTCTCTCGGTCCCTTTTAACCTCCTGAAAAGGTTAAAACCTTGAAACATGAAAGGTGCCCAGTGACAAACCACTTAGTTTTGTGTATGTTTGTGTCAGGGTCTTCTGTATGGCTTTGCCTGGCCTCTCTGAACTCTAAGATCCTCTTGTCTCTGCCCTCCCTTTACCTCCTGCCTCTGTTTTGGGAATTGAACCTGGGGCCTCAGGCTGAGCACATTTTTCTGTAGACATCTGACTTTGCATTTCTTCTCAGGGAAATCCAGTCCTGCCTAGTTGGTGTTTCTCGCTTTTTACTTATTGCAAGGGAATCATCTACAGTTACAAAATAAAGGCTTATCTGGTATTGCGGTTACCATTCTTCCTGAACACAGTATGTCAGGGGTCAGTATGAAGGAAGAGATAATTGTGAAGTAATTGGTGGCTTTAGGGGCACACTTGCTGCTCCTGAGCTGACAAGTGTGAGTTGCTTTAAGAAGTTGGAACTGAACTGTCAGGGATTTGTAGATGAGAGCACAAACCGAAGAATTCTGGAGGCTGTGCTGTGCTGAGAAGCCAGTCCTCCTGGAGCTAAGAAAGTGGGGCTCAGGGCTGGAGAGAGGGCTCAGGGGTTGCTGCTGAGCCTGACAACCTGTGTCCACCCCTGGACTGAAGGACAGAAGTGTCCTCTGACTTCTATCATTCACTGCAGCATGTACACCCCTGCAAACATGCAGATGCACAGACGCACACATATACACAGAGAGAGACGCAATAAATAAATGTAATCAAGTTAAAAGCCAAGGGGGGCTGGAGAGATGGTTTGGCGGTGGTATAGGATGGGTGCTGCTGTTCTAGAGGACCTGAGTCAGTTCCTGGCATTCACTTGGGTGGTTCATAGTCACATGGGCACCTGTGTGCATCCGCATACACCCCTATATGCACATAGTTAAAGAAATCTTAAAAATAATACCACAGCTCCTCTTCCCTCTAGGGTAGCCTGTGTGCTCGACTCTACTGGAGAGGTGGGGAAACTGAGGCACAGATCTACTGAGCTCCAGTCGATGTCCCAGGTCAGCCAGCTGTTTAGAAGAGTTTAGATTTCTCCATACAAGCCCGGAGTTGGAGCCCTCGGGGATGTGCCTCTAAATTTAGCAATGGTTTGTTTTCAGGTGGCTAGCCCATCTGCAAGCAAACCCAACATTAATAAACATTTCTCTTGATGAGAGCTTGTGCTTATTGGGTTTGGAGGGATGAAATTGTTTACTTAGCTGCCTATCCTCAGTCTCAGAAAAAGACCTCTTACCTGCTCGCCTAAGATTCATGCAGGATGAATTGATACTACAGAATTTACTATCTGTGTACCCACCCTTGGCAAGTGAAACCGCCCTGAGTCGGTTAAGAGCTGGTTAGAGCTTGTTTATGAACGTTATTACCTTTGGTTCACCAGATCTGCACACGCAGAGAGCGGCTCATGGTTGGATGCTAAGGACATTTGGCAGTCGGGAGAGTAAGCAGCATCAATCAAGGACCGCCCAGGTGCTGCCACCAGTGCGAAATCTGTCTGCATGGCTGGATGCATTTAATGGCCTTGAGGCTCTGGATGGGGAACGCTGGGTTCACCCTCGGATCTGGAAAACAAAATGAAACAGTTCTTATGCACCCAGGCACTTGTAAAGAACTGTAATTTCTTAGTGTCGTTCTTCCGCCACTGTGCCTGGGACTCCCGCTCCCACCTACACAGCTCCTGCTGTGGCTTCGCCTTCCTTAGCTGCTTCTGCCCCTGTCTTTTCTATGATGTAATTCCTCATGGTGCTATCCTTGTTGGAGTTAGACACAAGGGCCATGCCTGGCACCTTCATTTCACAAGGTAGAAAGGTTTGGGCCGAGAATGTCTCCTGCTTGTGTGTTTAGCTACTGGGGTGAGATTCCCCTGAGTTAGAGATGAGGACCTGAAATGGAAGGGCTGTCCTGCTGGTTGTGAGGAGCTGAGGCTGAGCCAGCCTAGGGGTACATGGCCTTTGTGCTGTAGCAGGGTTGTGAACATGCCTGTGGTGTGTCTCTGCTGAGGAGTGGGGACGCCCTCCAAACAACCAACCGTTTCTTACTTAGCTTGTGTCTGAAGCTGATGACAACACTTTTATCCATAAGTAGTTATCTGTGTCTGTACCTCAGAGAGGAGGCTCCTCTACTCTGCGAGGAGAAAGCAGAGGGGCGAGTCTGTATTCTCTCATTTTAAAGGTATTTAAATGCACATCTGTATGATGGTACGACACAGGTAGGCCAGGGCCTGAGGAAGCCAGAAGAGGCACTCAGATTCCCTGAAGCTGGAGTTATCGGAGGCTGGAAGTTGCCATGTATGTGCTGGGAACTAAACTTGGGTCCTGTACAGAGCAGCCAGAGCTCTTAACCAACCAGCCCTGCCTTCTTTCCTGCACACCCCTGGAAGGCGTTGTGGTCTTTTAGCATCAGTAAGTTGTGAACTGTCCCTGTCCCCCTCCTCCTGGCGCGAGTCCTCAGCCTGTGAGGATGTTTAGTGAGGCTGTGGATCCTTTAGAGTATGGGTCTCATGGTGAGGGGTGATGCAGTCACAAAGGGTGGGATTTGAAGGGCACGTATGGCTACATCCTAGTTCCTTCAATCTGTGTCACTATGGCGTGACAGCCTCCTGCTCCTGTCACCAAGAACTCTTCAAGCACTTCCTGTCACGATAGGCTAAAATCCTTTGAAGCCGTGAGCCAGACACCCTTCTGTGAATTGTTTCAGTTGATCATGGAGACCACAGTGACATGAGCATGGTGAATGGCTGGGGACTGGTTCCAGGTCCGGACTTAAAGTGTCATGGGCCGCACATCACTCCAGTGTCCTCCTGGTCCTTAATTCATCTCGAACTGCATGTAACGGAACAGAACGCATGAGCCCTTTAGGTAGCTATTGCAGTCTCATATGAGGGGGACCTGTACAGGTCCAAGACAGAGTGTGGAGTCCTGGGTACCAGAGTAACATCAGAGAAGTCATCTCTGCAGTCACCAGGCGGAATGGCCCTGACGGGGACACTTCACGACACCTTCTGCTGGAGAGCCTACCCTCATGTCACTGCCAGAACTGACCTTGCGGTCTGTGTCTTCCTTTCAGATCTAACTTCAAACTTGTGGCTGTCAATTCGAAGCTTTACGCCATCGGCGGGCAGGCCGTTTCTAACGTGGAGTGCTATAACCCCGAACAAGATGCGTGGAATTTTGTGGCTCCCCTGCCGAACCCTCTGGCTGAGTTCTCTGCGTGCGAGTGCAAGGGGAAGATTTATGTCATCGGTGGATATACTACCCGAGGTGAGTGAGTGGCGGTCAACCGCTTTTGCATTAGCTGCAGCAGGCCGGCTGGGGCAGGACTGACCAGAGACGCTATGTATCTGAGTGTGAGTTTACATATCATATGATCTATGCTATGCTTACCTTTCTTAAACATGTGAGCCCCAAGACACGATGGGTTAGGTAGGAAGGACCTTTGATGGCCTTGGACATTGTTCACATCGGAAGAGGGGATTATGAAAGATTGTGAGAGTTCTTTGTGCTAGAAACCCAGCCTTATGGTCAGCACCTGAAACCTATCCACACTGGAGGTTTGGGTCACAGCTCAGGAAAGAAGGGTAAACTAAGTACCCTTCTCTCCCTGGTGCCACGCCAGAGCTAAGTCCTGCTTTTGCTTTACCAGATAGAGAGACCCTGAAGCCCAGATCTGGGGGGCCAGTTCCTATGCCCCATGGGGTGGAAGGGTGTGAGCACAAGGGAACTCTTTAGACCTGTGCAGCATGTTTTATCGTTTGCATGTGCACATCTGCGTGATGGACATTTTAGAGAAGTGTGGGAAAAAAAGATGGTCCCCAAGCTCAGTGCTGCTGTGCATGGCAGAGAGAGCCTAGGCATCAGGGTAGAGAGCATCATGGCTGTGTGAGAGGGATGTTGCTGGATGCAGGGAAGAGCTGTGTCCTTCCTTCTCTTTGCCTTCCTTGAGGAGGCTGCCGCCAAGTGGTCTCTTGCCCAAGGGCGTTCACTTCTGAATTTGGTGCGTCTGGTGTGCAGAGCCCACAGCTGAAGGAGAGGGGTAACTAGGTTCATGGAGTTGCTGGTGTGTTTGGCATGCAGTAGCAAGGGCAAGGGTCCCACTCCTTCATGGCGTGATGGGGCAGGCAGAGTTCTCTAGCCCTGCTGATCACTGCATGAGTGTGACTCTGGGTCTACAAGTGAACATATGCAACTGTGTAAGTGACAGACACCAATACAGTATTCAGAGAGGTGACCCATAATTGGGTGTGATTGTGCACTCCTGTAATCCCAGCACTGGGAAGGTACATGGAGGGGGGGGGAACCAATACTTTAAGGCCAGCCTGGGAGGTGGTAGAACATAACTCTAGGAGGAGAGGAAGAGAGAAAGCTCTCAGCAGGGCACTCCAAAGGCTCTAGTCTTCCTCACCTCTTCCCTCTCTGTCTGGTGGCTTCCCCATGTATGTCTTCCTGTCTTCATGTGGCTTCTTCTGTGGATCTCTGTCTAATACTGATGCTTGGAGCTGGGTTTGAGAGCCAGAACCATTTCTGTTTGGCGTATTTGTGAATTATACCACAGATGTGTTTTCAAATGAGGTCTCTCTGGTGAGTGCAGAGGTCGGGGATATGGGCTTGCTTTTGGTGGAGGGGGGTCTACTCTCTGTAGCCAGCCTGCCTATTTATGCATCTGAGAAGAGGCAGCAGCAGAGGGATGAGTGTGATAGAAGCCGTGGGCTGTTTCCCTCCTCAAATGCCGTCATTTCCCATGGCCCCCCCTGGGAATCAAGATAATTTGCCTCTGTTAGCGCCTTGCACCATTCGCACTGGGGCGTAGGGTGCAGAATCAATTGATTTCACAGGTTTAGACAGCCACGCATGGGCATCTGACATGCCTAAGTCCTATATCCTTGTTTCTGTTTTTCTAGGAAAGTAACAGCTAGGCTGTTTACCTACGGACATTTCTCCTTTCTTTCAGGCAACGCGGTTTGTGTTTTGAGGCCAGGTCTTACCCTGGCGCAGCCAATGGTGTAGAGCTCTGTAGCTCAGTCTTCTTGTCTCAGCCTCCAGGCACTGGGATTCTATGCCTGAGCCACCACCGTGTCTTAGCGAGCGATTCAGAATCCACCGTGGCTGACATGACACACACTCGTGTGCCAGCTTCTCTTCATGCAGGAGCTGTTGACTCCTGCCGGTGGCACTGTTCTTCTGGTAGATTTCCTGGCTTTTCCATGACCTTGGCTGAGTTGGGTTGTAGATTTGACCTGGAAAACCCTTCTTGTGTGTTTTGAGCTTCACGGCGACCACTAGCGTGCCTTCTTCACTTGGGCCACCCAGGATGATGTCCGTCCTGGATTCTCCATGCCAGAGACCATGCTGTGCGGTCAGAGGTGGACTGGATGGGTGTTTGTGTTCTAAGCTGACAGGGCTGGGCACTGCCTGTCCTCTCTAGCCCTCCTCTAGTCTGGCTTTCCCAGCATTTCCTGACAGTTCCTGTAGTCCCCATTTCAAACAGGTCTTCCTAATTGTTTGGGGGGAACAAACAGACAAAAACAAAAAAACAACAACAGAAGAAGAAGAAGAAGAAGAAGAAGAAGAAGAAGAAGAAGAAGAAGAAGAAGAAGAAGAAGAAGAAGAAGAAAACCAGGACTTAAGTTGGATTCTTATCCTGTTGACTTCTTAGAAGAGATTTTTGAAATTCAGTAAATAATGATTCGTGACTTTTTGACACAGGGTCTTTCTATTATGTAGCCCTGTCTGTCTTGGAACTTGCTGTGTAGCCCAACTCCTAAAGACCCACCTGTCTCCACTAGGATGAAGGGTGTACATCACCACACCCGACTGGCCTGTGACTTTTATAATAGATTTTGATTATTTTAGTTCTTTGTCAAACAGTAGAGAGATGGAGGTGCCAGGAGGTTGCCTGTCCCTGTATCGTCACATGGAAGGCCAAGGCGGGAGAATTGCTGCAACGTTGGGGCCATTATGGGCTACAATGGGGAGTTAGCAGATCAACTGAATGAGGCGTCCCAAAATCAAAACAAAAAAAGCCCCACCAACAAAAACAACAGGCAGAAATTCAGTAGGAAACCCTAACAACTCTAAAGGGCAGAGGAATCTGTTTTAACTGTCAAGACCCAAAGATTGTCTTACCAAGTCTGACTGCCTGAGCCAGTGCTCAGGGAAGAGAGGGACGGAGTTTGCAGCAGAAGACCCAAGAAGACCTACAGGATGTTGATAGGAGGAGAGGAGCTTGCTGGAGACCCAACCAGGTGTCCTGGGTAGATTAACCAACCCCTCCTTGGCCATCTGCTAGAGTGACCTTATTATCTAATCTGTAAGTAACATGCAGACCTGTGAGAGGACCAGAAAGGCAGTTCCCTTGGGCCGGAAGCTTGTGGGCACAGGGACCAGCGCATACTAAGGACCTGCTCTAGTTCCCTGGCAGCTTGGAGTCAGATTTGGCTCTGGGGCTTGTCTTTCTGTCTGTACCTCCCTTTCTTAGACAAGGTCTTACTGTGTAGCCAAGGCTGCCTTGAGTTTGCAATCCTCTTCCTCAGCCTCTGGACGCTATGATTACAGATGTGTACCACCATGCCAGGCCTGACTGAAGAGCTCTTTGCACGTAGCTACAGGTGGGGTGGATATGGGCGGGTCCTCCGCCTGCTATGGGCGGGTCAGTTACTATGGGTGGGTTCATTGTTGTGGAGGGGCTGTTGCTGTTTTGGGTCCATTGTAGTGGGAGGGTTTGTTACTATGGGTGGATGCGTTGCTGTGGGTAGATCCATTGTTGAGGGAGGGTCCATGGCTGACTGAGGGTCACTCTATTGTGGGTCCATTGCAGTAGGTGAATCTGTTGCTATGGGAGGGTCTGTTGCTATGGGCCGGTCCATTGCTGGCTCCAGACCCTGAGCTGTTTCCTCTGCTTGCTGTTCACAGTTTTTGTTGTTTGTTTAGCAATAACAAACAGAAATGTGATTTTGGGGGGTTGCTAATAACCTTACTTTTTTTCCCTCCTGCCCTGTGGCTAGACCATTTATGCTTTCCTAGAGAAGAAAATGTTTTAAGGGGGCTGGAGAGATGGCTCAGTGGTTAAGAGCACTGACTGCTCTTCCAGAGGTCCTGAGTTCAATTCCCAGCAGCCACATGGTGGTTCACAACCATCTGTAATGGGTTCCGATGCCCTCCTTTGGTGTGACTAAAGGCAGCTACAGTGTACTCATATGACTTTAAAAAGAAAAAGGAAAGAAAATGTTTTAAAAGTCATTTAAAAAGAGAAAAGTGAAGCCCTGTGTGCTGAACCTCCTGGCATCGTTGTCTGTTTTCCTTATTCTGCGATGTTGGGAACCTCACCAGGTCCTCATGCACACTAGCAAGTACTCCACAGACTTAGCCTTCCTTTTACATGTGCTTCCAGGCAGAATCTCACTGAGATGCCTAGGCAGCCTTTGAACTCACTGTTAGCACAGGCAAACCTTGAACTTGAAATCCTCTTACTTCAGCTCTCAAGTAGATGGTAAGAGCCCCACCACCACCCCCAAGACTAAACTTTCCCTCAAAGAAAGTAGTTACTAGTTTAAAAAAACAATGACAGAGAAAGCTTTTGCCTGGTCCTGACTGTTTCTGCATGACCCCAAAGCAGGCCAGAGGTGGGGCCTTGTTGTGTCTTGAGTGCTACATTTGGGAGGTAGGTCTATGAGTGAATCTGCAGGAACTGAGGCTTTCCTGTGTCTCTTGACCCTGAAAACCTGCTTTGCTGGCTGTCGGGTTTTGGCATGGTTTAGGGTTTGCCAAGACACAGGGCAGGGGGCTGGACCTATCCTCTGTGTAGTCAGACATTCTCTGGCTGTCTGAGGGTCTGAGGATGTTGGGCTGATCTTGTGGCTTAGCAGATTGCAGTGCAGGTAGGCTGCTCGGGCAGGCAGGACGGTGGAGAGAGATTTCATATGGGGCATTCTAAGGGTTGTACAGTGCTATCCTCCCCCCACCCCCCAAGCACGCATTCCCAAGCAGGCAACAATGTTTCAGTGCTGTGAATCCTGTTTGTTCAAGTCTAATCAGATAGGACACCAGTCTGGGGGGCTCATCTGGATGTCCAGGTAGATGTACCACCATTTTGCTAAGTAATAAGTTGTACAATGGGGGGTTTTCCATTTTGTGTAAAGCAGCATAGGTCACTGGGGTTCAAACCTCTGACAGCTAGAGCTTCTCATTAAAGCACAGAATCTGCTACAGTGTTGAGAGCTTGCCCCGAGGTAGGCTGCAAATCAGGGCTTGCTGAGGTTAACGCTTCTCTCAGAAGACATGGGGTCTTACTCTGAGGTACAGCATCTAAGCATAGCCATCTGTCTAAAGCAGCATCTACAAGTCGTGTTCAAATCAAAGCTGCCCGTTTCCAGGCTGCCCTCAACTCAAGATCCCCGTTTAGGATTTCCTAGTGCTGGGATTACAGGTGTGAGCCACCATGTCTGGCTTTGTGGGTCTGAGGTTCCCCCAAGAAGGGGGTGCCTGGGAGGAAGGTAGTGGGGGAGCATTCAGCTGACCTCTGCCCCCATCTGCTTAGAAAACCCCTGCCTTTCCAAGTGAGCTTCAGCCTCTTTGTGTGTTTCAGATCGCAACATGAACATCCTGCAGTACTGCCCCTCCGCTGACCTCTGGACGCTGTTTGAGACCTGCGACGTCCATATCCGCAAGCAGCAGATGGTGTCCGTGGAGGAGACCATCTACATCGTGGGCGGGTGTCTCCACGAACTGGGGTCCAACCGCAGGAGCAGTCAGAGCGAGGACATGCTCACCGTGCAGTCCTACAACACGGAAACTCGGCAGTGGCTCTACCTGAAGGAGAACACGTCCAAATCAGGCCTGAACTTGACGTGCGCACTACACAATGACGGCATCTACATTATGAGCAGGGACGTCACCCTGTCCACCAGCTTGGAGCACCGAGTGTTTCTCAAGTACAACATCTTTGCGGACAGCTGGGAAGCCTTCAGGCGGTTCCCAGCCTTCGGACACAACTTGTTGATTTCCTCTCTCTATCTGCCCAATAAAGCAGAGACCTGACTGATTCAACAGTACTTAAAAGAAAAATCTGGTTCAAGGGGGGAAAAAAACGAAAGGCAAGCCTTTGAAATATGGACTCCTGAAGAGACAAAGTGGGCTAACGTAGGTCACGTGGGGAGGACGGCTCTGCTGTAAATAAGCTTCCTTGAGCTAGTTACTTGAAAACGTGGGGTAAAGAGACCAACCGTATTCTTTCCAGATTGTTTTTTTGTACCATGGGAACAAATGTCACGAAAAGTATTCAACCAAACCGAAGCAGTCTTGGGCCAATAACTAAAACCCACCCTTAAAAGTAGACTGCCGGGGTCTGCTTTGAACGGGTCGAGGTCAGTAGCTAAGATCACAGTAGCAATGGCTTTCTTCTGTGTTTTTCCCGTTGGGAATGGAACCCAGGGCCTCACGCGAGTCCCGAAAGGATGACTTTAAAGACACTTGCTTCAGGTCACCTGCGATCTCGTCAGTATGGACTTTTCCTTTTGGTGATCAGCGTTTGACAAGCTTTAGGATCCGCCCACCTCTAGTCTCCTGTTCCCTGTCACCCAGGCTCTCTGGGCAGACATTTTATCCTATATTTGCTTTCAGAAACCCCGACGGGCGTGTCCAACCTTTTGACATTTAGAAATTATCATTCTTTAACTTTGTGCACACTTGAGTTACCTTAAAAAAAAAAAGCCTCTTAATGCTCTAAGTAAGTTCCTGACGCTGTGTTGGCTGCTACATAGCTTTCCTTGGGGCCCACAAGCTGCGGTTGCCTTGCCTGCTACAGAGATAGAGCCAGACAGAATCCACACAGGCAGCCCGTCCATCCAAAAACATGGAGAGACACCTCCTCAGCCTTTCCAGTCTTTGTGCAATTGAGAATGCTGTGTAAGGCAGACTTACCTCTTATCTCGTGTGTGGCAGATGAGGGCTCTGTTCTTAGGAGAGTGCTATAAACATTTTATAAGCTGAGTCTTAAGGGAGAGGGAGTACTGCGTAAGGAAAGATGCCTTTGTGAGTTACTTTTATTGAATATATGTGACTTAGTTCTTGTTTCAAGACAAAAAAAACCCACCCCAACTTTTGCACATTTCCACCAAGTTTCCTCCTAGCTTGGTCTTAGCCTTAGATACATAGCTGTGTTTTGCCTTTTTAAGGGAATGGTGACTTTAGCTGATGTGGTGCTAGAAAGCAGGGGAGATGTTCTTTACAGATGTGGGATGGCCTCTGCTGGCGTTTCTGAATTGAAGTGAGGTGCTGGCATCACAGCTCTCCTGCCAACTGCGGTGAGTAGCCTAAGGACCTGTCAATCATGGGCCTGTGTTTCTTAAAAGACTCAAGGGCCCACTTAGCGTGCACAAGAGGCCCCTGGGTTTAATCTCCAGCACTTACAGCAACAGCAACAAGGTCCTCACCTACAGGGATTTTGATTGAAGAGCTGCTATCTTGTAGTGGAGTCAGCTAAAGGAACCACACCAGCTGCAGGCAGCCGCCTTGCATATTTAAGTATGCTCCATAGAAAAATAATTAGAATTACAGGCAGATTTTCTCCCAGTTCCTTGCACAGCTGCTCACCTGGTGGCTGGGTGTGGGGGAGGGAAGCTGACCCCGAGTAGGTCTTCAGTGTCGATGAGGGAGTCACTTCAGGGTTTCTTTATAGCCATGCCTCTAATACAGCCTTAGAGCCTAGTTATAAAACTCTTACTTGCACAACTGTTTAGCAGCTCAGTCTTTATTTGAGGGATGGTGACGGTCCTTAGTGTCTTGTCAGGATCCAATCAACCTGCTTACAATGCTGTTGGAAGCTTATAGGCCATTTCCAGCCACATCTGTTTTCAAACACTAAGTCTGTTTCTCTCTCTCTCTCTCTCTCTCTCTCTCTCTCTCTCTCTCTCTCTCTCTCATTTTTTCCTCTTAAGACAGGGTATTGCCTTACAATCCAGGACAACTCCAAACTGGAGAATCTCTCACCTCAGCCTCCTAAGTGCTGGGACTGCACGTCTCTTGCTACTGTGCCTGCCTTTATGTATTAGTTTTCAAACTGTTTTTCTGGGTTCTTTAAAAAATACAAAACAAAACAAAAAAACAAAAACTCTGAACTGAAATCTTCACCAATATGGTACAATGGATTTAATTTATATTCACTGTGGAATTGAATTTTGGGGAGTCTGTAATTTCATTACTGCACTTTAAAATCTAACTTACGTTTGTTCCTATGCATCCTCATTGCACGCAGCCCAGTCCTGAGTTTTCAGAGGAGACTGGAAGTTGAGTTAGCAGTGGACAAAGAAGGGCAATTGTCTTGTGAAAAGCCACATCTTAAAAGCACATTATGGTGTCTACCTGTTGACTAGTTCTCTTCCTGATAGCCATCTTTGGACATATTTCCTAATGCCAGCAACTAGATTCTTGGACCAGATGAAGTTGTAACACTGACATCCAGGAAGCTCTCACCCAGACTTGACATGTAGCCAGTGTGCAGGACATGGCTATGAGGGTTTAGATGCACAGACTCCCAACAGAAGTTTGTTGTTCTTGCTGCCAGCTATGCTTGGAGAAGAGTCGTGTCATGGAACTGGATGGGTTTTAGGACATCTGTCCGCCTGTGCCCTTTACCTGTCTGGGCATTCTGGGGGCACTTGGAGTTCAACTGGTGCCAATTGCAGGCTTCAGCCAGGATGATAGCATTGGTTGAAAACCTTCCCTTCCTCGGGCAACTCCTTCTGTGATACTTTGTATTTTCTTCCCATTCTCTGTTGCCTTATCCACCCTCGGATGCTTCTGAGGGGTTCTGACTCCCACTGTGTAACAGGCAGCGTCAGGGAGTATCCTCATGGGAGCTGCCTGCCGACTGTGCACTCCTATTCCAAGAGGCTTCTTCCCTTGGCACCAGACAGGTTCTGAGATGACTGTGTAAGAACCCATAACTTCTGCAGCCTGGGCTAAGATATACTGTCAACCTAGAAGACTGGGGATGCTGGCAAGAAACAGAAAAGGCTTAAGATTAATCGTGAAACCAAAGAGACTTTGACCCCTGTTTTCTGATGTTTCTATAGCCAAGAACCCATCGATTTTAAATGCCTTAGGTTTCCATTCAAGCAGAGTGAAGGAGAGGATACTTTAGCTCTATACTGGAGGACAGAGGAAAATATTTCTTTTTAATAAACAGTTATTTATAGATCATTAGGGCTTCAGTCCTCAGATTTCCAGGTAAAGTTACAAGCCTGTTTGGCCAAAGAGGAAAATAGAAGGAGCCCTGATGTCTTTGTCAAGGTGTTTCATGAGCTTCGCTTAGCACTGCTGATCTAAGGGGCTTCACAGCAAAATGGAACATGCTGAAGGCTGCCTCGTCCTTACACAGGAGTGCAGAGTCTGTGTGTATACTCTCTCTCTCAGGAGGCCTGTCAATCAGGGCTACCCGATATCCCTGCCAGCCCACAGAGTGAAGTGAATACCAGTTCCCACCCTGCTTCAGAGATAGTCTGTGTGAAAGGAGCTGCGATCTCTGGAAGCAGTGCACTACATCAACTTCCTTCCTTGGTGACCAGAAACATTGAGTGTTGGTGTGACACAGAGCTTAGTCTGGGGACACCGACTGAGCCCCTGACCCTGTGACAATGTGTTCTCATTTCAGCCACCTGGGAATCAGAGATGCCTGCTTTAGTCAGGCACAGTGGGCTCGGTCTGGTGTCCCAATCTGCCCACTGCCTTGTGATTTAGTAATAATCCCAGGAGCTTGTTTGTCCTTAAATCCGAACGTCATAGCCTATGCTTCAGTTTTTTGTTTTTTTTTTTTTTACTGTGCGCTTTTATTTTAAAAGTTAACTACTTTTTATAATCCTTGCACTTCGCAGTTTGTGAAAACACAGAAATGATGTTGAATATGTTTTTATTTAGAACTCACTCAGCACTGTAGCCCTGCAGATGGTTCTAAAGAAGGAGGAGGGAGAGCAGGTAAAGATTTGGCACGAGCAAGCTCAGTGCTGATACATTTATGCCTTTGCCTTTAAAACTTTCGGGTGGAGGAACTGAACAATGCTCCCTTGGATACTTTGTTACTGGGCTTGGTTGAGTTTGCCTTGCTGCTGACTGTTGAGTGGTTTCCATCCTGGGTTTAGTACACGTGTTTGCTTTTCACTTTCATCAGTTTGGGAACACAACAGGAAATATATAGTGACTGCTAGCTGCCACTTGACATAGCCATATTCACCCATTCCTACAGGAAGCCCATGAGATGAAAAAGAGGGTCCATTCCGAAGAGCCCAGGGTGCTCAGTGTTTCCGTAGGGCTGCTTGGTGCTTTCCATAGCGTGTCACTGGCAAAGCAAAGGAAAATGTGATTTGTTGTATCACTTCAGGGTGGGATGTTTCTCTGTCCCTCCAGTGTTTTCTTACCTAGTTATTTTTTATGGAAAAGGATAATTCTCGAATTATACTCTGTTATGACTAACACTTTTCTTCGTTTGAAAGATTGTACTGAGTCCATAGTTTGGAGTATGGCATTGACACACACACACACACACACACACACACACACACATCAGCATTGTCGCATATCCATAACAGTGTTTGCGCTTCTGACACCTGTGAACCACGGAGCTGTGTTCATTTTGTCTTTTTGGACGATGGAAGGAAATGTGTTCAAATAAAATAGCTCTCAATCAGCTTTTGATGTATGTGTGATGAACAAAGCTGGGAACCAGGGGTTTAGAGTTCTTGGGGGAGCGGGGTCTGGGAGCTTCTGCTGGGAAGCTGGGAGGGGGTTGAAGTCTAAGGATTTCTGGGTCAGTCTTCAGCCCCTGTGTCCACATCTCTGAGTCTCTGGAATCCTGACCAGAGTCAGCCTGGCTGCTGTGCTGCACCATTGCGTGGTGCCTCTCTCTTCCTGACATTCTTCTCCCTTCATTCCAGGAAAGTGGAAACACACGGTTCCTTGCTCTTGTATTGATTTAATTGTGACTCTAGTGACGAGGCTGGGTCAGCCCCTTTTTGAGAAGCTTCTGGTTGCTTCATGTGCAGGGAAATGTGAATGTGCGTATTTAAAAGATACTACTTGGTTTGCTCACCCTTATTCCTGACTCTGTGGAGCATCTGTGGCAGCTACTGTGTCAAAAGACAGTGTGATTCGCAGACTCCCAGGTCCAGGGATGTTAGGGAAATCAGCTCCTCATAGGTGGCTAGTAGGGTCTGACGGTCTACAAATGAGCGAATAACTGTGTATTACACACCCACAGCATAACAGTGGAGAAGAAAGACAGCAGACACAAAACACCCAACACTAGTTGAGGACCAGGAATTATTAACCATCAGAATTAGCCCTCTGGTCCCAAAACTCAGAATGAGAGCACAAGACTCAGGAGGCTCCTTCCAGAGGAGAAAGATGGCAAACACGGGGGAGAGGAAGTTCTTCAGTGGATCGACCTACAAGCCGTGTAGCTTTTGTGAGTAATTCCAGTCACCCATCATGATCCTGCAATCAACTTCAGTAAATAAGCTCCCCGGTTCACCACGTCTGGGTGGAATCGTTTCTCTGGCATATCTTTAGGGCCCTATCTGGGATGAATAGATTTTATTTTTGTCTACGTTAACAGGTAAATATAAATAAACAGAAATGTTTTCTTCCCCTGTGGAGAATTGTCAGCTGGACTTTGTGGGACCTGTGGCTCTACTTTGTAGCAATATGTCCTATGGCTGGGAGAGCAACCTGTCCCTACATGGCAGCCTTGTTCCTGTGGCTATGGGGAAGCCTGGGCACCTCTGCTGAGGCCGAGGGATCACTAGCATTGCCTAGAAGTGACCTGTTTGGAAGCACAGTGAGATGATGCTGGCCACTCTGCAGACTACAGCCCCTTCTCTTAGCAAAGGCTGTTACTGTCCTCCCTACCCCCACCTCCCGCCCAGTTGGATGGTACCATACCCTCCTCCATTGGCTTTGGGGAAATTTGAAACAGTCTGGACACTATACTGGAAACAATGTTACTATACTGGAAACAATTACCTCTATGTGGCCCCAGGACCCCAGGGAAGGAAATGTCACTTTTTCTTTTGCTCCCCCAGAAGATGTAGACCTACTCTGTTTCCCTGACTGTTCTTGTATGTTCTTGACTCTCACAGTTCTGAGGGCTGTTGCTAGCTGTTGACTACAAGTGGGTTTCAGAGCTGGCCTGGGGCTTTTTTTACTGTGTTGATTCCCAGCCGTGCAGTAGGGGTTGGGGGGACTCACTTTCCCTCGGCCTCTGTTTATTTGTGAAACAAGAACAAGCATATCTGCTTGCTTATGGAACTGTAGCCAGAACGGAGCAGAAGTCCCTGTGAAGTCTACTGACTCCACCAGGCAGACTTCTGGCAGGTCATAGGGACACAACCAACACAAGCTGTCACTAACAGAGTAAAGTGTCAGCTGTCCCAGGCCTTCATACACCCAAGCTAGGCTGGAAGCAGGTGTCTTGATGTAGTCGGTACAAGGTTGCTAATAAAGAGCTGGAGAGCTGCTCAGGGGTGAAGAGCACGTGCTGCTGGTACAGAGGACCTAGGTCCTGTTCCCAGCACCCACCTCAGGCAGTCTACAACCACCTGTAGCTCCAGCTCTAGGGGATCTAATGCCCTCCTCTGGCCTCATGGAACAAATCAGTCTATTGCATCCCCATCCCCTCTCTCTATCTATGTATCTATGTATCTATTATCTATCTATCTATCTATCTATCTATCTATCTATCTATCTATCTATCATCTTATCCATCTATCTATGAATCTATCAATCATCTATCTATGTATCTATCAATCATCTATCTATCTATCTATCTATCTATCTATCTTTGGGACAGTAAAGATAAAATATAGATTTAGAAGGCATTAAACCAAGAATACTGGAGAGAAATGTATGCTAGCCACAGGGAGGATTAGAAATGCCCAGCCATTGAGTTAGTCAAGGCAAATCAAAATTAGCAGGTGCATGCCTGTCTTTCATTTTCAAATCCAAAGAGAGCTTAGGCAGGTGCGCGCATGCGCCCTGCCGGGAGCCAAAGTGGTTTAAGTAATTCACCGGTTCAGATGGCTCTCCAAGTTAGGCACAATATTTAAGCCGGCTTGTCAGAGTGCTCTGGCAGGTGGCTGGAATGGCGACCTGCTGAGAGCATGAATTTAACTAATTCACTACTGTTTTTCAGGCATCTAGTTCAGGGCCTCAAACAGGTTAAGCAAATGCTATAACGGAAACCCCTTATTTGTTGAGCTTGGAAGCTCTTTGAAGTTTCTTTGAGTTTTCTAAATCATAAGTGTTTGGTTTATCTTGCCTTAAAACTCCATTATAAGAAATATGCCCTAAATTTTTATTATAGAAAACAATACAAAGTGTTTTCTCTTTTAAGATGTACGTCTATGTGCACCTGTGTGCCCATGAGGGCTGTTCCCTCAAAGTCCAGAAGAGGGCATCGGACCTCTGAGGCTGGAGCTGCAGGCAGTTGTGAGCCACCTGACCTGGGTGCTGGGAACTGAACCTGTTCAAAGGAACTCTTTTTTTTTTTTTTTTTTTTTTACATTTTTTTTTTTTTTATTAACTTGAGTATTTCTTATATACATTTCGAGTGTTATTCCCTTTCCCGGTATCCGGGCAAACATCCCCCTCCCCCCTCCCCTTCCTTATGGGTGTTCCCCTCCCAACCCTCCCCCCATTGCCACCCTCCGCCCCCCAGTCTAGTTCACTGGGGGTTCAGTCTTAGCAGAACCCAGGGCTTCCCCTTCCACTGGTGCTCTTACTAGGATATTCATTGCTACCTATGAGGTCAGAGTCCAGGGTCAGTCCATGTATAGTCTTTAGGTAGTGGCTTAGTCCCTGGAAGCTCTGGTTGCTTGGCATTGTTGTACATATGGGGTCTCGAGCCCCTTCAAGCTCTTCCAGTTTCAAAGGAACTCTTAACTGCTGAACTATCCCCCATATTATAGACTTTTGTCTGCCTGCCTGCCTGTCTTCCTTCCTTCCTTTTTTTTTTTTTTTTGAGACAGAGTCTTACTGAGTATCTCTGGCTGTTCTGGAACTTTCTCTGTAGACCAGGCTGGCCTTGAACTCAGATTCTGCCTGTCTCTGCCTCCTTAGCGCTGGAATTAAAGGTGTTCACTACCACCATCCAGCTTATGTGTAGTGTTTTCTCAGTAAGCATTTATTAGGTGAACCACTTTTCTGCTGATGGACGTAATGCACCAGGCAAGGGGAGAGATTGCAGCTTGTGGCTGTGGTGGGAAGGGACTCCTCCCATAGAGAGCACGCACGCTATTAATCCCGGAGCCCAGTATCAATGGGACCTGGGCTCACACTCTACCCTCGCCTTGTCAGTGCAGTCCATGTTGGGGCTTGAGGCTGATGTTACTAGTTAAGCCCCCTCCCTCATAACACACACACACACACACACACACACACACACACACACACACACACACACACAACCTCAAAGACTGTAGAATTTGAGTGCCAGAGAGAAAGAGAAAACAAAAGCTTAAGGGTGCCATTTCCAGGAAGTGTCCTGGGTCTGCGACAGAGTGGTGGCTCCAGGAGGGGAGCTGACCCCTCTCATGTCACCTTGATCCCTGGTTGATTTCCAGGTGCTACTGAGTGGGGAGATGAGAAATCTGAGACAAGGAGACCTGCAGACTCTGAACATAACCTGTGGGAGGTGATTCTCTTCCCGAAAGGTGTGTGTGTGTGTGTGTGTGTGTGTGTGTGTGTGTGTGTGTGTGTGTGCACGCGCGCATGTGTGTCTGCTGGTCTTGTTTTACTGACATTAGTGATGTCCTCTGACAGTCAAGGGGATACTGTCTTAGGTGTGATGATTTGGAAGGGAAAAGTCTCTTATGGTCTCATGTGTTTGAATATTTTGTTCCCCAGATTGGTGGTGTGTTTCAGGAGGTTCTAGGATTTTTGGGAGAGTTGGGATCTAGCTGGAGGAAATGGGTCTCTGTGGATTGGGTGTTGAGGTTCATAGTCCCAAATACCAAGGATAGATGCCGTGAAAGAAAAGAACATGTTCAACCCTGTAGCAGAGACATTGATGCTGAGGCTGGAAGAAAGGGAGGAGCCAGTCAGAAAACTCAGATAGCCAACAGCTGGAATAGCATGTAGATTGCAGGGCTTTGGTGATGGGGTGGGATGGGGTGGAGGGTGGGGGGACAGGGATGGGGATGACAGAGTCCAGAGAGGTGAGGCTCTGCTTAGTTAGGACAGTAGACTGGGAGAGCAGAGAGTCTCCTTTAGGCCACACAGGGAAGGCATTAGCCTTTTTAGATTCTTCTTGGAACTGGAGAAAAGCACTTCCTGTTTCTAGACACAGAAGGGGAGTGCTTCTTATGTGAGTGTGTACATGTGTGTGTGTGAGTGTGTACGTGTGTGTGTGTGCATGGTTTGTCTACACACCTTCACTTGCTCAGAGCCCAAAGGCTTTTGATTTGTAAGTGTGTGCATGTGCATGGGCATGTGTGTATGTGTATGTGCATGTGTGTATGTGTGTGTGTGTGTGTGTGTGTGTGTGTGTGTGTGTGTTTGTGTGTGCATGCTGTAGAGGCTGCCTTGGGTGCCTGCCTTGGTCCCATCAGCAAACTCATTGAAGCCCATGACTATGAGATGGTCATTTAGGCATTCGAGTCCCACAACATGTTTCTTAGATGCCGATGAGCCACAAATGCATTTAGCAGCTGTTGAATGAGGAATTAGTGAAGTTTAGTCTTAAAAACATGAGTTTTTAAAAAGTGCTTGGACCTGTGGCCCTTTCTGTATGCTACTCTTGAGGTAGCGTGGGCCGTTTTGAACTTTAAAAGAATAGAGAATTCAGTAAGAAGGGATAATGGGAGCTCTGAAGCTACTTTCAGAAAGGTTAAGACAGCTTAGCTTGAATACCTCATCCTGAAGCTGAGCCCTTCATGATTCTCTGCTTTAAAATGTAGAGATATGAGGAGTCGATGGCAGGAATTAGAAATACATGGCTTTTTTTTTTTCCCGGAGCTGGGGATCGAACCCAGGGCCTTGCGCCTGCTAGGCAAGCGCTCTACTGCTGAGCTAAATCCCCAACCAATACGTGGCTTTTTAAAATATTCTCTGAGTCTTTTAAAAGGAGGAGGCAGAAGGTGAGAAACTATGATATATATATATGTATAAATTTACATATATATATATATATATATATATATATATAAACAATTTGAGTGAGTCCATTCTCTCCTTTAACCGTGTGGGTCCGGGTATTGAAGACAGGTACTCTAGGTCTCTATCAGACCATAAACCCTTAAAGATTGGAGAGATGGCTCAGTTGGTAAGATGTTTGCTGCTGAAGCACACAGACCCCTCTATCGATCCCCAGAGCTCACATGTAAAAACTTGGCACCTACTTTAATCCCAACCCAGAGGAAGCAGAGGCAGGATGATCCCTAGTGCTCACTGGCCAACAAGCTTAGCCTAATAGACAAGTTCCAGGCTATTGAAAGACCCTGTCTCCAAATGACATGGTGGATTGCTTGTGACCTCTGGTCTCCGCATGCACACACTGACACACACGCAAGTGTGCCACACCTACATGCACACTTATAAAAAATTACATGTAAAGTACTTTCCCAAGCTCTGGCCCCTGGGGCTTTAGGTCACAGCGCACTTGATAGATTAGTTCTTCTCTCCAGGATGGGCAGATGTCCACACAACACGGTCAGTGCTCTCTGATCTCAGTTCCTCAGTCTTTTTATCAGCAAATCTGGAGCCCTGACTAGGACAGTGTTGCTCCTGAGGGGCATTTGGGAAACTATCAGGGTGTCTGTTGACACTTCTGACATCACGCCAGATGTTGGAGGTTTTACAATAAACAGAGCAATCCTGATTGGATTCTCCAGAATCCCGAGTAGCCTCTGTGTGTTTCAAAGGATCTGGTGTCCCCTTCTGGCATCCACAGGCACCTGCACTTACATTTGCACACATGAACACACAATAGTAAGTCTTTAAAATACTCTGTCAGTATATTATTCAAGATAGATGAATGGATAGGTAGGTAGGTAGATAGGCAGATAGATAGGTAAATAGATATATAGATAGATAGATACATAGATACAGGGTGTCCTGTAGCCATAGATAGATAGATAGATAGATAGATAGATAGATAGATAGATAGATAGATGGATGGATGAATGGATGGATAGATAGATAGATAGATAGATAGATAGATAGATAGATAGATAGATAGATGGTGTCCTGTAGCCCAGGCTGGCCTCAAACTTGTAAACTTCCTGCCTCATCCTCCCCAGTGTTGAGATTCTAGGTCTTTATCATCAGGCTCAGTACCTAACTTTTTAAAAATTTTATTGATTTTTTTGAATGAATTTCCCATCATGTACTCAAGTCTTTTTAACAAGTAGGTACCAGCAGGGCATGGTGGCATACACTTTTCATCCCAGCACTTATGAAGCAGAAGTTGGTGGATCCCTGTGAACTCTAGGATAGTCTGGTCTACAGATCAGCTCCAGGTCTACAAAGTGAGAAACTGTCTCAGAAAAATCCCCAAACCACCACCGCAAACCAAATAGGCACCAATCATTACTGTGATTTCTGCATGCTGTAACTCTGCGCAGACGTTTCCAGGAGTGTAACTGCTCTGCAGTAAGCCAGGAGACGTTTATACTTCATTGCACTCAAGATTTTGCCAAAGGCTGAGAGATGATGGCTTGGCCAGTAAGTAAACTCTTTTGGTCCTGAGCCTAACAACTTTAGTTCAATCCCTAGGACCTAGAGGATGGGAGGAGAAAACTCAGTCCCTACAAGTTGCACTGACAGCGTCTGCATTTGCACCATGGTGCACTCACCCACCCACCCACATATATATAATAAGCATGTAATTTAAAAGGATTTTGTCAAACTTTGCTTACTGTGGTAGGGGTCCTCTCCATCACTGTCTGGGTAACCTGCATACATTTTCTTGTCAGCCCTTTATAATAGTCACATCTGTGTCAGGTTGTCCTCTAACGCCTTTATCTTTATCTTTTTTGAGGTAGAGTCTTGCTGTGTCTCCCAAGCTGGCTTATGATCCTTCGTCACTGCAGGTGGATGGCCCTCTGCCTAAATCACATTAATTTCTTGGCAGGAGACTAGGAAGACCTTTTCTTATACACTCGGTCTCCAAGTCCACAAGTGGCCATCACAGGATACAGTAAAAATGAAGAATTAGGTTGGACAGAGCCCAGAACACAGATTGGATGATTCTCTTAGCACCCAGGGTTCACAAGTGCACAAAAGTCCAAGTGAGTGGTTGGAAAGTGCACCCGAAGGAGTACTTGAGGACAAGCAAGTGTGTCTACTCTGAGTCTCCTGACTAGTTTAGGTCACCTTCTGGATAGAACCTAGAACTCAAGCATGCTGAGTAAGAGTCCTTCCCTCTAGCTGTACCCCCAAAGTATTATTATTGTTATAGTTTTTTTTCTGGTTCAGGGATTAAAATGTCAGGGGTTAGAGTAGAAAAGGGTTTCTTAGAGAAAGAAATTGTCCATGATTGGCCATGGGTGGTGGATGGGTCATTGGAAACAGTGACAGGCAGAACAAATCAGCCCCCATTCTCCTGGACACCATTCCCAACAGTTCCAGGCCAGTGAGGAGGTCCTTTGCGGTCAGGCTGTCTCGGGATCTGTGGAAGGAGAGGCTGCAAATGATTCTGATTTCTGACACATTTGGGGCCTGACTATTTCTTCACAAATACAAGAAGAAGAAGAAGAAGAAGAAGAAGAAGAAGAAGAAGAAGAAGAAGAAGAAGAAGAAGAAGAAGAAGAAGAAGAAGAAGAAGAAGAAAGAATGAATATAGGAGAAAAAAAGTTAATGTTTTCCTCCTAAACATCAGAAAAAGTGAAACAGAGACTACTCGGCAGCAGTCAACAGACATTGGATCCGAGTGAGACAGACATCGAATCCCTGCCACCAGAAACGTCTGTTTGCCCCATCAGACCAGTTACAGACTCTTAAAAATAGGAGTTAGCTTTTACAAAATGCCACAATGAAGTGGGATTCTGTGTTATAAACTTTTGTTTTACTACGTTGGCTTAGTATTCTCTCACTCTGCTTAAATACCAAAGCCTGTTTCTGTGGTGCTTACAGTTCCTACCTAAAATTGTAACTTTATAAACTTTATAAAGTGGATCAGCTCTGGAGAAAGCCTGCTGGCTCTCCAGAAAGCCTTTAAACGGTATCGCCAGCATTCTCGGCCACCTAGCGGTAGAAATCTGAATTGCAAGCATCGCGCCAGTGTTGGGATGCTTATTTTAAACCACGGTTGAGGAGCTGGCCAGCAAATTCCAGCCTCCCAACCACAGTGGCCATGTGTGGTCGACTGTGGCTCCGTCATTCCTCTGGGGGGTTTGAGAGACCCAGAGAATCTTGACTACTTATGACTGCCTTTGTGGCTGGAGTGAACACAACTCCATTCCTTTAGAGCCGTGTGTACCAGAAAAATAGTGTACTCTATAAAACTTGGTTCAGAATGTTTTCTAGTTTTCGAATAGGATGAATATGAATCTCCCTCCTCCTCTTCTCCCCTCCTCCCCCTCTTCCTCCCTTTCTTCTTTCTTTCTTTCTTTCCTTCTTCCTTCCTTCCTTCCTTCCTTCCTTTCCTTCCTTCCTTTGTCTCTCTGATAAATATTCCAAAGAAGCAATTTAGGGTTATACTGTGGCCCCATCATGACAGCTAGCATGAGCGTGAGGCTGGTTTTGCATGTCTCAGGATCTGGAAGCTTTCTCTCTGGTTTTGTTTTGCTTTGTTTTGTTTTTGTTTTTGTCCAGATTTAATTGAGTTGACATAAAACTTGCCCATGATAGAACTGAGGAAACAAAGCACCGAAAAGCTCTGTTACCACCAGAAATCTTACACAGATCAACTGAAACCATAATAAAAAATCATGCAAGGAGGGCTCAACCAATGTTTCAGACTGTAGATTCCCATTTATAGCTTCTGGCCAAACAGTACTGTGATTCTAGATATTGCTTTGGCCATGAACAAACTTGGCTGTGGACATTGGCAAGCACTCCCAGCCTCAGTTTCTCTACTCTTAAAATCGGAAAGTGTCTGGAGTGCAGTACGAAATTAAATAACTTGCGGGCCAGATTGCGGTTTTGGAGCGGAGGTGAGGTGGCATTGTTCCCTTGGTTCCTCTGTTTGTAGGCACTTAATACCTCTGGAGAATGTGCTCACAACACCACCTGGGTGCATGAGCTCAGCCTTGAGTCACAGGACAGATCAACTCTGTGTGATTCACCTTCCTGGGGCTCCTTAGTCATCTATACTGGTCCAGACAAGGCTGCCCCCGCTGGGACTGCTCAAGTTTGCTTTGAGTCAAGTTGTGCTATTTACTGATAGTCTTCCCTAGATGTGTGGTGTTTGTGTATGGACCCGTGTGGCCAAGGTAACACACATGTTCTGGAGAAAGTTGTGAATCGCCAGAGACCTGGAAACTACCGTTCAGCTTGGAGGGACAGAGGCTGGTGAGTTTTGGGGTGCTCTCCAATATCTGCCCTTGCCACTGCAGCATCAGGGCTGCTACCAGCCATGAAGAACAACGTCAGCGGGTCCCTAACACTTTCCCTAAACACTAGACATTTTGGTAATAATGGCAGCCATGTCATAACTGTAAGCACAGTGTTGCTGTACTGGTGATGGATTTCCGTTGTGTAAATTTGACTTACTATTTGAACAAGCATCAAACTCACAAATTAGCGCTACTCTTTTATTTTTCGAAGAAGGGATTTTGAATTCACAGTTATTCATTGTGCATGTCAACAGGTCTCACTGTGACATTTCCACATAAGCAAGTGGGCTTTGGTCATAGCCACGTCCCCCACCCCCACCCCCAGCTCCCTTGTTCTTTTGTAATCACCTACTACACTCAATATTTAAATTCTGGCTTGCACACACAACAAGAAGGGGTGATGCTTGTCTTTTTCAGGCAGGACATTTGATTCTTCTGTCACCCCATGGTATCCAAGGAGACCCTTCCCCACAGATCACACAGCCCTCAGACTGTCAGGTTTGTGAATAATATGTCTTAGAACCTACAAACAACCCCCTGAATACTTTAAACCATCTCTAGCTGCTAGTGATGCCCAAAGAAGGATGGAGACACACAGTTGTTACAGTGTCATCTAGGGGTAGGGTAGGATACACAGTTGTTACACTGTCTTCTAGGGGAGGATGGAGATACACAGTGATACACTGTTATCTAGGGGTATGGTGGGATAAGGAAGAGTATAGACAGGTTCAGTAGAGTTGAATAATTTTTATTCAAGATCTTTTTGATCTGCAGTGATGGATGTATGTGGAATCTGCAAGTGCGAAGGACTGAGGGTGCACAGTGGTGAAAACCTTAGTTCTTGCATTCAGGTACCCCACCCACCCATTTCATGCTTAGCAGTGTCCCAGTCTGGGTGATAGACTAAAAAGACAATCTATTCTTCTAATGCCCACACCACTGCCTTCAGGAGACATCCACACGCACATAGTAAGTAGCCAGTGGCTATGAAGGCTTCCTTCTGACAACAGGGTCAGAGCCAGGTGACAGAGAGAGTAAATAAGGTAGGCTCTGGAGGTTGCCCGGGACTTTCTAGAATATCTGAATGCTTGTATGAAAACATATTTTAAAGATATAACTCCTCCTCCCCAGTGTAACTGTGGTTGGAAATGGACCTCTGTTGGAGGAGAGCTTGTCCACCGTGCATGAGGTCCTAGGTTAAGTTTCCAAATAAACCAGGCTTGGCGGAGAATCTTTCCATCCTAGCACTTGGGAGGTGAAGGCAAGAAGATCAGAAGTTCAAGGTCATCCTTGGCTATGCAGAGTGAGTTGAAGACTAGCCTGGGCTATGTGAGATCTCACCTCAAAAACAAACAACAAAAATCATAGGGGCAGTGAGATGGCTTTATGGGAGTGCTTCCCTGCAAGCCTGATGACAGACTCACATGGTAGAGAGAGAGAGAAGCAACTTCCCAAACATGTACACATTACACACACACACACACACACACACACACACACACACACACACACACACACACATATAAAATAAAAAAATAGAAAGAAACAGAATTGCTTTCTTGCCTCCTCCTGTCATATACACTTAAAGCCCCAGCAATACAGAAAAGCACAGGCACCTACATGGTACCCCAGAGTGGCCACCTGCAGTTGAGTTGCCCATCTGCAATGCATTCTCTTACTGGAGAGATGAGGAGGATGACCTCCCTCCCCCAGGTGCCTTCAAGGAAGGCCCTACTGTGCAATAAATGCTAAATTGCAGTTATGATCACAGTTACTGCTGGGCTCTCTGAACACATGTTGATTTTTTCATTTAGCCACTATACAGAATGGTTTCTTAACCACATTTGTAATAAACAAAAATCCCCAGTCAATATGGAAATGTGAGTTTTCTGAGGGGCCTCTATTCGAATGTTGTTCTTAAGCAAATAAGTCTGGTCTCAATAAGTCCAGACGTGGGACCATCGTCCTGGCTACCAGGGCCTGGTCCTTCCAGGTGGGGCTTGGGGCAGTCTGGGTGTGTGGGAGGCCATGGGCAGAACACTGGCATTGCTGTTTGTGGTGTACCTGTTCAGTCATAAACAGAGAGCCTTAGTTTCCACCTGGCTCCCCTCACTGGCTCTGCACTGAGAAGTAAGAGAGAGAAAGAGAAAAATGAACAGGAGAGACATCTCAACTATTCCAGGGACAGGGTCAAACCCAGACCCGTCCCACGTTGCCAGGTTCTAATGTGGTCAGAATGAGGCAGGAGACGGGCTTTCTGAAATTAAGAGAAAAAAAATTCCCCTTGGAGGATGTATGTGGACCGTGCATACCAACTCCAGTCTGTTCTCAACAAGGAGTGTGAGCCGAACTCTAGTCAAAACATCCCAGGGAATGGAGCGAGGGCTGCTGACAAGACCCTCCCTTTCCTGTTGCTTTATTTAGTTCCAGCCCTGTCCCAGCGTTTTGTCAGGCAGACACTATGGAGATGCCTCCTCCTCTGTCCTCACTGTGATGGAAACGGTGACTCAGAATCTCACTCTTTTGCAGCATCCCTCCTCTTCCCAGCTCCACCCGACTTCCTGTCCTACTAGGTCTGAAAACTCCAGTCTGGGGACCCACTGTTTAAACTACTGTGATCCAAATGCCCTGTTTTGTCCCCTCTGCCTTTTGAGGCCGTGAATTGACTAAACCCAGTACCCTCCTGACTCTGGGTCTAGGGATCATGGAAACACACATTACCTCCGTGCTCTTTGTGGCTTGAGTGTGAAGTGTCCCCAACAGTCTCATGTGCTAGAACCCTGGTCCTCAGCTGGTGTTGCTGCTCTGGAAGGTTGTGCAGACAGACCTTTGAGGTTTAGAGCCTTCCTTGCCCCCTCCACTCTTCCTGTTCCATCAAGACATGAGTCGTAATTGTTCCTGCCCCAATACCACCATGATAGACTTGATGGACAGCATCCCCCACACCGTGAGTCCAGATAAACTCATCCTCCCTTACTCTTGTTAGGAATGGTCACAGTGACCAGGAAAGTAACCCCTCTACCCCCTTCAATTACAGAGCTGTTTTGGCACCAAATCTCTATCAATAAAAGTTTTCTCTTTGCACAGTGTTAAGGACTTTCTTGAAAACCAACAGGTCATAAAGGGCTATCTTTTTCTGGGAATGACAGCTTGATTCTAGAAACCATTTCTTGGCATTTGTGTCTCTTACAGACAGAGTGAGTGACACATGATGACCAAGTCTTGGTGACTGTACTTCATGTATCTAATGTACTGCATTAGATAATAAATGCAGTGTTCTGTTCAGTCAATGACAGGCCACCTATGGGGTAGCCATCCCATGAGGTCACATCTCCTTGAGATGCTGTAGCCATCTGAGTTTGCTCTCTGATAGTCCTAGGCGGGAAAACCCCTCTGATGCTATTTCTTAGATTATGTCCCATCTATAAGCAATACCTGACTTTATATAGCTTTAACAGAATAGGCGGCTGTTATTTTTATCACACTGTTGCAACAGCAAGAGGAATGTTTCTGGTACCGGGTGGATCATCTAGTTGGCCAAGTGTTTGCTGTGCAAGCATGTGCTCCTGAGTTTGCATCCTTGTCACCCACGAAAAGGCTGAGTGCAACTGCACTCCTGTGTGTGAGCGCTGGGGAGCCAGAGACAGAATCCCAGAGCTTACTCCTCAGCCAGTGTGGCCCAACCAGTGAGCTCAGGTTCAGTGAGCTTGTCTCAAAGATAGATAGATGATAGATAGATAGATAGTAGATAGATAGATGATAGATAGATGATAGATAAATGAATGAATGAATGAAGCAGAGACTGAAAAAGGAAGACAACTGACATGACGTTCAGTCTTCATGTGCACTCATGTGTATTATTCGCAGACCTCAAAATGGCGCCAGTACATGTGGAGATGTACGCACATGCACACACGTGCATATTCATGTTATTCTGTTGAGCTGTCTGCACTGGTTATGTATCTATACTGCTAGAAAGACTCACTCTAAACCTCGCCATGTCAGTAAACAAATCTTTGTTACTTACATTCTTCATGAGGGGCCGTAACCCAGGAGCGACTTTGCTGGATGGTTCTAGCTCAGTGTCTCCTGGGGAGTTTCCGGTGTTTGATGGCGTTGCTGTTGTGTGAAGTCCCAACCTGAGAAGAGGATCCACCTCCAGGCTCGATGATGGCTGTTGGGGGCAGCCTTTGATTTCTCACTATGCCCGTCCTCTCACAGGGTAGCTCATGGTGCGCCTGCTGCTTCCTATGGCACAGTCAGTCTCGGAGAGAACGGATTAGTGCACGATGTTCTTTTCCTCTTCTTTTTTTTTCTTCCGGAGCTGGGGACCGAACCCAGGGCCTTGCGCTTGCTAGGTAAGTGCTCTACCACTGAGCTAAATCCCCAGCCCCGGTGCATGGTGTTCTTATGCTCCAGTCTTGGCTGTGGTAGTGCGACAGACACTGGACACATGGAACACTTCTGGCATATTGTAGTAGGGGACAGAGGAGGGTCAGAATCTAACAGGCTATCCTGACTGGCAATCACAGTCCAACTCTTAGACTCTAATCTTTACATCCCTTCTACATGCAAAATGCATGCAGTCCCTCAAAACATTACCCTAAATCTCACCTCATTACAGTTCTTCCTCAAAGTCTAGGAAGTTGTTATCCATGTTAAATCCACATGCATTGGGCTCATCTGGAAGTGTCCTCTGTATCAAGTGTGAGAGAAGGCTGCATGCATGTACGCGTTAGTCAGGGCATGCACGCGTGTGCGCGCGTGCACACACACACACACACACACACATTCATTTATTAGAATGCTTTCAGGATGTGGTTTGAGTAGGCCAACAATGGCTGTCTCCTGATGGAAAGGCCAAAGATCTGATAGTTGTTCAGTCCACGAGATGGGATGTCTCCATAATCCTGTGTGGTGCTAGAGTACTAGGCCTGTCCTAGAAAGCTGCCAGCTTTCATCTGTGCTAGAGAAGTAGCCTCTAACATCAGGGAAGGAGTGCTTCAGCAGTGAAGTAGATGAGCTTGCCAGCAAGAGTGAGGGAAATCAGGCAAAACAGCGTAAGCGTCCCTCTTCCACATCATTTTACTGGGCTGCCACCAGAAGGTGTGCTCACATCTAGGGCAGGTTTTGTGAACTCAAATAATCTAGCCAAGGAAGATCCCTTCCTTCCTTCCTTCCTTCCTTCCTTCCTTCCTTCCTTCCTTCCTTCCTTCCTTCCTTCCCTCTCCCTCCCTCCCTCCTTCCCTCCCCCCCCTCTCCTTCCTTCCTTTCTTTTTTTGGACAGGGCCTTTCACTGCCAGGTAGGCTCGCCTGACTGGCCCTTCAGCCCCAGGGATGCCGCTGTTCCCACCTTCCTGGAGCTGGGGTTACAGGCTTGTGCCACCATATCCAGACGTTTAACTGTCTGACCTTCTGTTTGCGTGGCAGGTGCTTTAGTAACAGAGCCATCTCCCTACCCCACCTTTTTCTAATAAATTTTGTTTGGATTCAAAGAAATAGGTCTCATGCTGACGCTTTATTTTGACTTAGTTTTTATCCACCTCCCCACCAGCCTCCCTGCCTTTACTGTGGGCTCTGTACAGTTCCCCTCTGCTTCTGTTATATCTGTGTGTTTTCTTTGATCCTGTCTTGCTCCCATCATTCCTCTCCCTGTGTAACCCATGAGCCATAAGTTGTTTCCCTCCTGGATAATGGTCCTAGCTGGTCCTGTTCAGAATATGGGAGGTGGGCGGCATATAGAACCCAGACAGCCCTGAAACTCAGTGAGGTGAACGTGGGCCTTCCCTGAGACTGCCACAGCCCTAGCTGGAGGTCCTAAGCATCACCCTTGCCTCTGCCTCTTGGGCACTCTGACCTCTAGGCACTCTAACCTTTAGGCACTATGACCTCTGTGCACTCTGACCTCTGTGCAATCTTACCTCTGTACACTCTGACCTCTGTGCACTCTGACCTCTGAGCACTCTGACCTCTAGCACTCTGACCTCTGGGTATTCTGACCTCTGAGTATTCTGACCTCTGTGCACTCTGACCTCTGAGCACTCTGACTTCTGGGCACTCTGACTGGGTATTCTGACCTCTGGGTATTCTGACCTCTGAGTATTCTGACCTCTGGGCACTCTGACCTCTGGGTATTCTGACCTCTGAGTATTCTGACCTCTGTGCACTCTGACCTCTGAACACTCTGACTTCTGGGCACTCTGACCTCTGGTTCATCTCCTCTCTCCATGACAGTCCCAGTTATAGCTGAGTACTTTTCTCATTCTGTTTCTTTTTTCTTTTTTTTTTTGTGCCATAGAAGTCTTGAGTTTGTGGCTTTCCATTTCATCTTTCCAGTTAAAGCTTTGAGTTTCTCAGCCACCATTTCTTAATAGCTGGTATGGGTCTTTTGTGACTCCTTTTGGAGTTTACAGCACTAGAAAACATGCATAATAAATTTAAACATGGCCCCTTAAACTGTAAATTTCCGATGAGAGAGAAAATGTCTTTAAATTCTCAAAAGTCCTATTATTTCAGTGAATGAACTCATGGCCCAAACCATAAACCCATAGAGTGTTTTTACCACAGTGCACACTGTCTCCTTTAAGTGTCTTGGGTTTGATTCTCATTATATGTCCTTTTCTGAAATGTATGACCTGTATTTAATGGCTTCCTGTCTAGCAGTCTCTATTAGTAAAGATTCTGTAGAGAAAAACCTTATAGAATGAATATATATTTATTATATATATATGACATGATATATGAATGTTAATATATATGCTTATGTATATAAACCAACATATAAAATATATATTAAGGGGATTTATTAGAATGGTTTACAGGCTGTGGTCCAGCTAGTCCAACAATGGCTGTCCACCAATGGAAGGTACAAGAATCTGGTAATTGTCCAGTCCAGGAAGCTGGAGTTTCAGCCGGTCTTCAGCAGATACTGGACTTGTGAAGAAGTAGGCTCTAATGGCAGTGAAGGAATAGACTGGCCAGCAAGGGGAGAACAAGCAGAGAGTGAGTGTTTACTTCTTCATGTTTATGTAGGCTGACAGCAGAAGATGTGGCCCAGGTTAAAGATGGGTCTTCCCGCCTCAAAGATTTGAATTAGGATTTTGTCTTCCCACTTGATTTAATTAAGAAAAAAAAATCCCTCCCAGGAGTGCCTAGCCATTTGGGTTTTGGTTAATTCCAGATGTACTAGAGCTGACAACCAAGAACAGCCATCACTCAAGTCTATCACATACCAGTCTGGTGTGGTTCGAGAGTGAATTGTCCCTCACGGGCTCGCCTCTAAAATACTTTGTCCTCAGCAGATGACATGGTTTTGGGAGATGTGGTCACTAGGGCCCGACTTTGAAGGCTATACCTGGTTCCAAGTTTGTCTTTCTCTCTGCTTCCTGTCCACCGTGAAGTGAACAGCCACCTTGTCTACCACAGCGCTGCTCTGCTTCACTAAGGGCTTAGAGTCAATGGAGCTATGGATGGGTGGAAGTTCGTGAAGACATAAAATATGTGCGTTCCCTTTAGGATGTGTGTCAAGTATTTGGTTATAACTACAAGAGAACTGAAATACACTGTATTGGTTATTGTCCCTAGGAAGAAGCTGGTTAACACTTAACCCTGGCTGCCATATTCTCCGCTGGGCCACTCAGCTCACTGGCGACCTTTCTTCCCAGCTGATTTCCAGTGGCTATGAAGCTCTCTGTTTCTGTCATATAAACCATGTGCTCACTGAACTTCCACATTTCACTAAAGCTTCCCTCAGAATCCTCTCCGCTCCTCCAGTTTCCACCCATACTCTGTGCCAAAGCCATTCCCACATTCGGGTGGTTCTTATGGTCTCCACTCTAGATGCCAAGATCTTGACCGCACTCCTTCCAGACGAATTCGTCTATTTCTTGTGTATCCTCAGCTCCACTTGCTAGCAGGAAGTGTGGAGGGCTTGGAACTCGAGTTTTCACAGTGGGACATAGCAGCACCGGTGCTGAAATATGGGAGGGCCTGACTTCCAAGCACCTCTTTCTCCTGACTCCAGGCCATCTTCGGAGAAGAGACCATTTCTGTATTTGCTGTCTGGAGTCGTTGAGGTCTCGGCAGCAGCAGAGTCACAGTTCTTGTAGTGCCTCTTCTCTTGCTTTGCTGATTTCTGGATGTAGAGGTTCTGGCTTTTCAGAAGAAACCAAGATTATTGCATTATTAGGGTCAGGGATGATACAGGTCTTGTCTAACACCCAAAGTCTGCACTACCAGGGTTTGATTCTGAATTGTCCCACACAGACACCTGTTCTAAAAAGTTGGCCATGTTATTTAGGAGGCAATGGGCTCTTTAGGAGATGGTATCTAGTGTTTCATGATAGGCAAAACTTGGAGAGAGTTGTAGCCCTGCCCCTGACTGGCCCACACTCTGCTCTCTGGTCCTGTGTCACGATCAACCTCTCTTCCTGCTCCTTTGACCGGGGATAGAGTTCTCCACTATGTCTTCCCTGTTTCTGAAACCGTAGCCAGAACAAAGCTTCCGTCCCTGTTTCTGTACAGGGACATACATTACCGGCATTGGTATTGAAGCCCAAGGTGTCCCAGTGCCCAAGGAAGGACTGAGAGGAACTAACCACGCCACCTTAAGCTGTCTGCATCTAGGGTGCCTTGGGTGAGAAGTATCATGGGGAGTTTCTCCGAGGCGAACTTGTACAGACTGGATGAGGCAAAGCAGGGAGCTCAGCCTGGTGTAAACGCCCACTGTCTGCCCTCCCACGCAGACTCAGGAGGTTCGCGTTCCAGTTCTAGTCCCGGAGTTGTCTGAACTATTCTGGGTTCGGCTTCAAAACAGAGATGGGGAGGACCTGCTGTGGATGTCACCGACATGCTGAGGAAAACCAGAAGAGTTCCATGATGAGTTTCTCAGCAGAAAGCTATTGCAGAAGTCTGGCCTCCGGCATCACCATCTCTCTGGGTATGAAAGAGCCTCATTCTGAGTCCCTAATGCCCCCTTGGCTCCAGGCAGGGCCTACGCTTCATTAAATCCTGCGAACTGTGCCAATGTGTCTGGGGCTTTATGAGGTACATGAAAGGGGTCCCGGAAGCAACTATTGGGTCTGCCCTGGCTCAGGCTGGTGTTTGCCCCCAGACTCGTGTGGTGAGACCACAGCTCCGGCTCCCTCACCTTGCCGCAGGCCTGGCTGCTCTCAAGGGCCAGGGCATTGATCTCGCCCCCAAGGTTTGGAATGAGGTTCGGCCTTATGCTTAGGCCTCTTGAGGCTACACAGTCAGCCTCACACTTCCACGGGTTTATTCCTGGTGGTAACCAGCCTCACAAAGTAGGAAAGTATGAATTTGGGGCTTTGTGGTCAGTTTTATGTAACAGTGTTTCAATACATAAGATGTTAGCATTGGGCTTTCTATGCTTTCTAAACGGTGTCTGTAGTTTGATTTTTACTGTGCTCCCGAACAAGGCGGTCTGCCAGCTCTGGCCGAATCTGGTTACGAGGCGCTCCTGTACCTGGAAAGGGTCCCTTGAGAAAGCACTTCAAGTCATTTATCCAGCACTGGCTGTGTTGGCTCTTGGCTTGGATGGTCAACTTTCCACCAGCCTCGCCACACAGAAGAGCACAGCTCTTAGAGAGGGGTGCGGCGAGGCAGTCGGAGAAAGCAGGTTGCAGGAGCCATGGCTGGAAAGCCCATGCTTCTGGGTGAGGCTGGGATGCGAGTACAGTAGCTTCGTTTCAGCCTCCAAGGTGGGCCGCAAGTCTGTGGCCTAGAAGGCAAGCTGCTCCCGTTTGGCCGAGTCCGCATCCTGATCATCTCCAGGCGGAGAACACTTCATCTGGTGTGTGAATTTAGAAATTGGGTCTGGAAGGAACCATGTTTGATGAGATGCAACATTTGAGGCTCAGCTTGAAAGCTGTCAGAAAGACACCGGTCAGGAGCTCTGGGCCAGGAGTCTCTGTTTCAGGGCCACCCAGTTGCTACTTTTTAACCTTTTATTTAAGTCATGAGTCTTATTAAATAAAAAGGAAGGGAAAACCAGAATCCAGCCACGGGGAAAATGGTATACCACCAACCAGTGGGCCAATGTTGCTAAGTCAGTGTCAAGGAGCACATATGGAATATCGATTATATGCCAGGCCTCAGATTCCTATTTGGAACCTTGGGTCATCTCCCTGGCAACTTCACTCTGAAAGAACATCTTGGTCAATTCAGTGTCCTTCTCTTATCAACACCTTTGGGGTCTGCTGTAACTCCAGGCACATGGCAAAGGAGCCACTACACAGTGGACACTTTCTTAGATTTAGATTTCCCTCCCAGAGAATTAACGTAAGGTTTATTAGCTATATTTCTTATTGAAATGATCAAATAACAGCCAAAAAGGTGACTTAATGGAAGGAGGGTTTGTTTTGGCTCGTGGTTTGAGGGGATACACTCCTTGATGAGGGAGAAGGCACAAAGGGGATAGGAATAGCTAATGGTTGTAGCAGTTGGAGTATAAGGCCTATTCACCTTGGTAGACAAGGTAGAGCAAACAGGAAGCAGGGCAGACGAAAACCCAGGCCCTCCTTCAGTGGCAACCAAATGGAAAACAAATTATTGACATTGGGGTGATATGTCACGTTCAACAACAACATAGGGATAATTCTGTGACTTTGATTTTGACCATATTTTGGAAAAAGTTACCCTGCATCATCTAGGGCTCTTGTCAAACCTCCAAGCACTTTGGAAGCCACCTAACTCAGTGGCTTTCCTCGATGCTCCTTTCTTTCCCCAGCCTCTCACCCATACCTCTGTTCATACTATATATTACCTTAGGACAATATAGTCAAGTGCTAGGTAATTAATTTTAAAGAATCATACAAGAAACCGTGTTAAGAACAAATTTATCTCACTAAGCCGTGTTTGAAAATCCAAAACAGAAATCAGGTGAATATCCATGATTCCTGGAGGTTTAACATGAGGCTTGTGGTGGTTTGAATGGGAAATGTCCCCACAGGAGTGTGTGTTTGAATACCTGGTCCCCAGCACTGGAACCATTTTGAGAGTGGTAGAGTCTTTAAGAGATGGAGTCTCACTGGGGGAGGTGGGTCTCTAGGCCTTGGGGTTTTGTAGCCCAGTCCCCTTCTCTTCTGCTCTTTGCTTGCTGACTACAGGTGAAATACCAGATACCTTATGCTCTTGAGACCATGTCTTTATCACTAATACAGAATATCCACTGAAACCTTGAGCCCAAAGAAGCCCCTCCTCCTTTATGTTGCTTCTTTTCAGTTTGTAGGTAGTAAGTAAGTAATTAAGTAAGAAACTAAGCTGACACAGGATACAGTGTAGATGGAGACCAGTGCCCAGAAGATACACTGGAGAGGGAGGTGGTGTTGCTTGTGGACTTGTCTGCTGTGCAAAAATTACCTCTCTTAAAATTATATTTATGCTATGTGTGGTGGCCAATGGCTTTAATCTCAGGGCTCAGGAGGCAGAGGCAGATGGCTCTCTGAGTTTGAGGCCAGGATGGTCTACATAGTTATTCCAGGTTAGCCAACATAGTGAGAGTCTGTTTCAAAAACAAAGCAAAACAAAAAAACAAAAACAAAAACAAAAAGAAACCAATTTTATATTTATCATTTCTTTCCCATTTTTTGACCTTATGAAAATCAGGACCAGCTCTGGGGCTTTCTTTGCCCCCAAATCCCCACCCTGAGACAGGGGTTCATGTACCTTAGACTGCCTTTTGTTATAGCTTGTTACCATAGTTGAGGATGACCTAAAAACTCCTGATACTTCTGTCTCCATCTCCCATGTGATGGGATGAGAGGCACGAGCTCACAATACCAGGCATCTGGATTTGATCCCATTTTATTTCTGGTGTCTGAGATTGAACCCAGGGGGTGCCAAGCATGTGCTTGACCACCGAGTCCCATGCTCAGCTTCCCCCAGGGACCTTTACCTTAAGGGCAGTGCACAAACTTGTTCTTTGGTCTTTCCTCCTCAAGGGGTTTTCTGTGGCTGTTTCATGTATGCATTAGAGGACACCGAGTCAGGCTGGAAGCTTGAACACACCTATAAGACACGTTCTTAGCTTCCTAAGCTTTAACCATGTTGTGTCAAGCCAGGCACCGTGCCGGGTGCCTCATTCATTTGGCACCTCTTTCCTCTTCTCTGCAGGGTAGGTCGTTTATTTGAGGAGGCATCTCTCTTGGATATGACCTCATTAGCTTCATGGTTGGGTCTAAGTTAGGCCCGTGTGGTTATCCTTTTCAGATATAAATAAATGGAAACCAGAGGGAGTAGTGATTGTCCCAGCTCTTGGCAGAAACATTTCCAAGAGTTCACGGCCAGCCTGAACTACATAGTGAGCTGCAGGCCAGCATGGGCTATGTGTAAGACTGTCTCAAAACAGAAACAAAATCAGTGGATGAACCCAGTAAAGATAGGGTCAAGGTGTGGTAGGAGGGGAAAAGGGTGCTGAGCCCAAGGTGGATGAGGCAGATGCTCAACTCCAAAAGCAGCTGCCCAGGGACAGACTCACACTGTGGAGGCATTTGATTGACATGGGTAGCTGGAAAGGTAGACTTTCACAGTGACCCTCAAAGGCTGCAGGGAAAATACCACTTGTACCCTAACTTTCTCGGTGGCTTCATGTGTACTATGATTCTGTGTGCTGTACAAATAGGCGTTAGGTTGACAAGCATCTAACACAAGAAAGTGAGGGACAGAGGGTTTGGAGAGGCTGAGAGGTCATGAGGAACTGTTGGCTGGCCCAGCTCAACTCTTTCTCTCCTTTTCTTCTCTCTCTCTCTCTCTCTCTCTCTTTCTCTCTCTCTCCTTCCTTCCTTCTTTCCTTCCTTTTTCTTTTCTTCCTTCTTTCTTTTCTTCCTTCCTTTCCTTCCTTTTTTCTTTTCTTCCTTCCTTCTTTCCTCCCTCCTTCTTTCACCCACCCATTCTCCCCTACTCCTCCTAGTCTCTTTCCCCCTTCCCTCCCTGAGATACACTCTTCCTTTTCCCTTAAAAAAAAAGAGCAGGTTCCCCAGGGATGTTAAAAGAATATGACAGAACAAGTTACAATAAGACTAGGCACAGACCCTCATATCAAGGCTGAACAAGGCAACCCAGTAGGAGGAACAGTGTCCCAGGCAAAAAGAAATACCCCCAACTTCTACTGTTGGGAGTCCCACAAGAGCACCAAGCTACAAAATCATAATGCATCTGCACAGGACCTAGCCTAGACTCATACAGGGTCCCTGTTTGTCACTTCAGTGTCTGTGAGCCCTTATGAGCCAGCCCTGCTTAGTTGATTCTGTGGGGTGTGTTCTTCAGGTGTCCTTGATCCCTAACTGGATCTTTCTATTCTGTTTCTAGGAAGCGGGTCTCAGTCCCTCTTAGAGCAGCTTGTAGCAATGTGCTGGGCAGTAAGTATCCAATGGTCACATTAGGATTCAGAGGTATCCCTTTCTGTGAGTCCACATGGCTACTGCCTTTAGTTTTCTCTAAGTGATAGTTGCCACATAATAATCAAACATTTCTTTCTTTTTCAGTCTGTATTTTCTGATCCTACTGGATATCAATATCAGTATCAGATAAGAGCGATGTCTTGGCTAGTTTTATGTCTACTTGATACAAGCTAGAGTTGTCAGAGATGAGGGAATCACAATTGAAAAAGATGCCTCCACAGGAATTGGCTGTTGTCAAGCCCGTAGGGCATTTTTTAAATTGGTGATTAAGCAATCCCCACTGGGCTGGTTCTCGGGTTCTCTAAGAACGCAGGCTGAGCAAGCCATGGGGAGCAAGCCAGTAAGCAGCATCCCTCCACAGCCTCTGCATCAGCTCCTGCCTCCAGGTTCCTGCCCTGTGTGAGTTCCTGTCCTGACTTCCTTCAGTGATGAACAGTGATGTGGAAGAGTGAGCCAAATAAAACCAAACTTGCTTTGGTTATTATGTTTCACCACAGCGACAGAAACCCTAACTGAGACCAACGGCATCTATAAAGTAACATTTGATAATTTACTATTTTATAGATAAAGGTAAATTGTTCAACTACAGATATAGAAAAACTGAAATCTGGTCTGCAGAGCTCATGGCTCTTACCTCTCCTGTCTACCCTCCTCAATCCCCACATCTCTTCTCCCAGTCCACTCCTTACATTCTTCCTTTCACTCCCTCCCACCTCCCTCCCACCTCACTCTTCCCTCCCTTCCTCTCCCCTCCCCTCCTCTCCCCTCCTTTCCCCTCCCCTCCTCTCCCCTCCTTTCCCCTTCCCTCCTCTTTCCCTTCTTCCTTCCCCTCTCCTCTCCTCCCTTCCCTTTTCTCTTCTCTCCCTTCTTCCTTTCCCTCCCCCTTTCCCTCTTTCCCCTCTCCTCCCTCCCACCTCCCCTTTTCCTTCCCTTCCCCTCCCTTCTTCCTTCCTCTCCCCTCTCCTCCCTTCCCTTTCCTCCCTTCCTTTTTTTTAACATTTCTTGTTTTTTCCTTCTCTTTTTGAGGGTCTCAGAATATAGCCCAGGCTCTCCTTGGGCTCACTGTAATCCAGGCTAATTGCTCTGATTCAACTTCCCGAGTGCTGGCATCACAGCACCAACACAGCAGCCTGAGTTGATCTTCCCCTGGGCATTGTGTAATACATTCTCAGTACTCTAGTGAGTTCTGCTACACAGTCATCCTCTAAGTATCAGACAGTCCTCTTTACCTCGATAGTGACATTTTTCAATTAAGAAGCTGAGGCCCAAAGTGATTGTATCTCAAGATTGAGAAGGATAGTTCATTCTTTCAATCAAAATGAAAAGGCATGGCTATGCATGGTTTACGAGTCTGGACAGACCCAGTGTGCTGAACACAGTGGAAACTGGGCTGTGGTATTGAAGCCCTGCTGCAGTGCGCCTCATGTGATGTGTGTATGTGATGTGTGTATGTATCTATGAAATGTATCTCTGTAATGTGTTTGTGATGTGTGTATGTAATGTATGTGTATATGTGTAGGTGTGTGTGTATAATGTGTGTATGTGTGTAATGTGTGTATGTGTATGTTTCTGTGTTTCTGCATGTATTCACATGTGCATGAATGCAGGTGACACAGGTGCCTGTGGAAGCCAGAGCTATGGGATCCTTTGGAGCTGGAGTTCTAGACAGACGGTTATGAGCCACTGACGTGGGTGCTGGGAACCAACATGGGCCCTCTGGTATTGCGGCAAGCTCCTAACAGCTGAGCCCTCTCTCCTGCTCCATTATTGACCATTTTTATACAACAATATAATGGAAGACCCTAGTGAAAAGTGAAATAAATGCAGATTGGATATTTTCATTACGCTCCTATAATCTAATAATGCAGCTTTCTACTTATAAAGATACTGATTTTAATTCTTAAAAAGTCTTTGAATCCCCAAATCAGTTCATGCATCTCATTGTCCAAGTACTGTCCAGTCAAAGTGTAGAAGGTACCTGCTAGTAGGGCTATGATGACAGGGTTCTTTCGATCACGATGTCAGAGAGCTGGGAACCCTGGGCCCTGGGTCACAGCTTTTGTTCTAAGAGCTGCAGTTTTCGTGTCATAAAAATCGTTGTCCTCTCAAGATGTCAGCAACCTTTGACCTAATGTTGATGGATGGGAAAGGTAATTTGGATTTTAATCAGAGAATTATCTGCAAGTAGCTAAAATGTTAAAAAACATTTAGTGGCTCATCAGAGATACCAAAATTGCTTATTTCCCATGCCTCCCTCTCCTGTTTCCAGAAGAGCCATGCTGAACTCTTAGATAGCTGTCTTTCAGGAGTGACCGTGTTCATCGGTCTTTTAATTGATTATTTTATTCATAATATATTGACTCCTCTCTATGTCTCAGGTTTCAGACTCCCAGTCTTTCTCACCAAGAAAAGTTGTTGGAATGTGAATGTCCCCACAGGGTCATGTGTGGACACTTGGCTCCTGGCCAGTGGTGCTGTCTTGGGAGTTTCTTGAACCTTCAGGAAGTGAAGCTTTCTTGAAGAAAGTGGGTCAGTGGAGGTGGGCCTTGGAAATTGTGTGTGTGTGTGTGTGTGTGTGTGTGTGTGTTTGTGTGTGTGTTTGTGTGTGTGTGTTTGTGTGTGTGTGTTTGTGTGTGTGTATACATGTATGTGTGTGTATGTGATGTGTGTGCGTGTGTATGATGTATATGGTGATATGTGTATGTGATGTGGATTGTATGTGTAGGTGAGTGTGTATGTGATATGTGTGTGTTGTATTTGTGTATATGTGTTTGTATATGTATGTAATGTGTGTGATGTGTGTATGTGATATATGTGGTATGTATAGATATGTGTGTGTGTATGTGTATGTGATGCGTGTATGTGTGTGCGTCTGCATGCACATTAATACAACAATAGTGGTGGGCTACAGTTCCTGCTGTGCATTTCTTCTCCCTGGAACACATTACTCCAGGATGACTCCATCCATTCCTCCATCTTTCTAGTTCTCTGAGATCACATGATGAGGCCTCCTAGATCACGTGACGGGATCTGATCTCTCTTATGGTCCTTTATGTGAGCTTGTGTGTATATTCGCCTGTACCAGAGAGCCTGCCAGGCACGTTTAAACTTCTATTCTCACCCCCACCTCAGGGAGGGGAGAATCTGAAGGAAGCCCTGTCTGTCCATCATGCAGAGCACCCTTCCTTCCGCCGTGTGCCGCTGGAGTCTACTAGTTCAGTTTCTCCAGGAGAGCCTGTGGTGGGGGCAGAACTAGGGTCTCACTGAGACTGTCAGGGAGGCCCTTGGTATCACAGGAGCCTTGAAGTCTGGGATTCCAGTGTGTCTCGAAGCTGTAGCTCCCCTTTGAAAGCTTCCTACCTTGACTGTTTTGAGTGTGTCCTCCCACCTCCAAGCTAAATTTACAGTTTTTAAATTTTATTTACAGTTTTTCTGTCCCTCCAGAGGTGACTTGGAGACGGAATGATATGAAAATTATGTCGATTTCATAAAATGTTTATTTTTCTATTCCCCACTTAAAATATTTATTTGAAATGTATTTATCTGCATGTGTGCATGCATATTTGTGTGTGTGCCCATGGAAGCCAGGAGACAGCATCAGATTCCCCTGGAGCTGGAGTTATAGGCAACTGTGAAGTATGTGATATGGGTTCTGGGAGACCAGGTCCTTTGTAAGAGCAGAGAGTATTTTTAACCACTGAACCACCTCTTCTCCAGCCTTTTTATTTCCTATTGTTCTTATTTTGAGAAGGGATTGGAAATTCTTTTGCTGTTAACACATGAGACTGGATCTCTCTGTGTGTCTCTCTCTGTCTCTCTGTGTCTGTCTGTCTTTCTGTCTCTGTCTGTTTCTTTCCCTCTCCCTCTCCCTGTCCCTGTCTGTCTGTCTGCCTCTCTCTCTGTCTGTCTCTCTGTCTCTCTCTGTCTCTCTTTGTCTCTGTTTGTCTGTCTGTCTCTTTCCCTCTCCCTCTCCCTGTCTCTGCCCGTCTGTCTGCCTCTCTCTCTCTCTAAAACATATGTGCATTATATAGCACACATGCAAGTGCAGGTGTATGTACCTATGCAGGCCTGCAGAGGCCAGAAGAGTATAATATACCTGTGAATATCGGAGAAGAGCACATAGAATCTTGTCTATCAGGCTCTGCTATTTTGAGGCCGAGCCCCTCACCAAGGCCATCAAGCCCCAGTGATACTCCTGTCTCTGCCTCTCTCAGCACTGGGGTCAAAGGCCTGTGAGTGACCAAGTTTGGCCCTTTATTCAGGTGCTGGGGACTTGAACTCAGGTCCTTAAGCTTGCACAGTGAGCACTCTTTACGTTTCTTTTCTGGTCAGCACATTTGCGTGACTGTGAGTATTCAGCTGGGGCTTCACGTCATCCCTCTGCCTTTCCATCGGGGCTCTTTGTGGGAACGAACGCAGACCAGTTCTGGTTCATTTGAGGTCACACGCTCAGCAGCGGGGTCTCAGAGAGGGCACATGGGAGGAACAGGGAGCAGCAGGTTCCTGAGTGTACCACTCGGAGGAGAGTTTCATCCAGTCCTTCCGGCTTATTTGTCTCCTTAACCAAAGCCAGATTCCGAGTGCAGGAAGCCAGGTCGTCCAAGCTGGGACGGTGTGTGCGGTGCTTAAACTGTTCTGGGTCAAAAGGAAGGGGAAGATCATCTAAAGGACAGCCCTCTGCCCGGGTGATAATTTTATAGCATTGGAGAGGTGAATGGACTCCTGGCTTTGCTTTGAGAGAGAGAGAGAGAGAGAGAGAGAGAGAGAGAGAGAGAGAGAGAGAGAGAGAGAGAGAGAGAGATTGGTTTAAGGAAAACTTCTTCCTGAGCTGTGCCAGGGCCTCTGGCAGGCCTCTTATGACAACGTGCCTTACTGGTACAGGCTGTCCACATTAGGGGAGAAACACTTGCCACCTAACATTCGCCCGAATCCTCTTCTGGGAAAACATCCCTAAAAATGCTTTTCATGGGATGTTTTGGGAAAGAATTAAGAAATCTCTCTAGGAAGAAAATAAAATGCTCCCCCAGCCCCTTGCTCTGTCTTTGCCTTCTCAACTCAAGTCTGAATAATTTCTTTCTAAGAAAACTACCTAGATTAATTATTCATTTTTTCCCCCAGTGGAGAAACATTTAGTTTTGTAGTGTAGGTTCCCATGAGGACACGGGGTCGGTCATACATCTCAAATGTGCAGGGTGGTCAGAGTGATTTAAAGCCTGTAGCTTTGGAGGTCAGCTGTTGAACACTTGAGGCTGAGAGAACCGTCAAAATGTTTTCCTAAGTCCTTCTCTTTGCAGATCGAGTTGTAATCTTCCCAGCCAAGCACCCATCTAAAACAACATCCATATTTCAGTCTCAGGGGCAAAAGGCCTCAAAAGTTTGCATATTGTCAGGGTAATTAAATCAAGACTTTGGCAACGCACAAAGAGATTTCCCAGAAATCTCGGGCCCCAAAGAGGACTCATGTCAAACAGAATTGGTTCAGCCTTCTCAAGAAAAGGAAAATTACAGTAATACTTACAAGCAGGATCAGCACAAATCTAATGTTTTCCTAGAGTGATCAGGTCTCTGACTTTGCCAGGAGCATGATTTGTATAAATACTGTGGAGTTAATGTCAGTTTTTGATGTTTGGATAAGATGAGCCCCAGGAACATCACTTCTTCCTGGAAGCCCCTTCAGGTACTATTTCTGAAGATGGGTCAGCCAAGCAACGTGAACTTAAAAGGGAATAGGTACGCACCAGGAGTGTACTTGGCCATTTTCCAAATCTCACCAATCTAATGCATGCACTTCTGTTCTCTCTGTAACATGAATGAAAGTCTCATATTTGAAGTGCTGCTGAGGTCAAGGCCTAGGGCTTGTAACCCACGCACCATAATGGTTTGCAAACCCCTTGGCCATTAGCGGGTTGGCTTGGGATGTCCTAAGCAAGATGGCAGTACCAGCCATTTCCCCACAGCTCAGCATGAAAAGGAAGGTGAGGAACAAGGATTGGTGTCAGGAAGGATGCATAGGTACTTGTGTGTCTGTCTCTGTTTGCACGTGCGTGTGTGCATGTGCACATGCATATGTGTATGTGTCTGTGTGTGACTGAGTGTGTGTGTGTGTGTGTGCATGTGTGCACTTGGGTGTGTGTCCATGTGTGTCTGTGTATGTCTATGTCTATGTGTGTGTACATATGTGTGTCTGTGTGTGTGCGCGCGCGTGAGAGTGTCTATTTGTTTGTGTGTGTGTGTCTCTGTGTGCATGTGCGTGTGTGTGGTGGTTTTGGTGATTGGGTGCACAGCTAAGAGGACTTGGATTTGTAGTTCTCCCTTGTCTGAAAGTGGGGCCCTGGAGCCTTACTTTTGAGAAGGCAGTTGCTACTTGACAGAACATGACTGAAAGTGATGGACTGGATTCAGTAAGGAACCTGAGTAGATTGTAGTGTGTAGTTTCTACTACTACCCCACTTTAAGCTCTGGGCAGCCTGCACTACCAGCCCCTGCCCAGTTCCCTTGGACCTTGGAATGAAACACACACACACACACACACACACACACACACACACACACACACACAGCTTTTTTAAAAAATATGCTTTTTAGCACAATGGCCAGGTACTTCTAAGCCTCCTGTGGCTAATGTATCCTTACCTTCACTCCCAGCTCAACATCTCTAAATCTTCCCTCAACTTAGTTGTGTTTCTAGTCTCCTGCCTGCTATCTCAGGCCCAGTTGTGGATTCCGCCAATGGCCACTCCACCTAGATCTCACATGGCTGGTGGCTCTCTCTCCCTCTTAGGCATGGTGAATCTTCTTTCCCCTCCAGCATCTCCTAGCCTGCCTGCAGGAACCTGGAAGTCCTGCTTTTTCTGCCCAGCCATTGGCTGCTAGCATCTTTATTGAGCGATCAAGAACTAACTGGGAAACAGGACCCTCAGCGTTCACAAGCAGATTCCCTATCAAAACATCAGAACCACCCCTTACAGTAGATTGTTTGGCCAGGGAGATAGTCCAGTTAGCAAAATGTGGAGTCTTACTTATATCCAAGACAGGAAGTAATTTTGTGTTTTCTTACTGGTTTTAAAAGCTAATGGCAGTACAGGGAGGAGAGGATTTTTGATCCATGTATAAGCTAAGAGACCCTAAAGTGGGGATTATTAACTAGGATGGCAACCAGCTATTGCAGGGTATCTGTCCCCACCGAGGTCTGAGAAGCCTAAATGGAAAACTGTCCTATTTCATCAATACAATAATGTTGGTCCAGGTTGGCATGGGTGCACCCACTTTGTGCCCAGCCCAGTTGTGCCGTGATACTGCGGTGTGGTGCAGATGACATTTTCTGAGCACCTCCAATGCTTTAATTAACCCCACTGTTTGTATCAATGCTTCTAGGCTGTATCATAATAAATTCCTTGTGAAACATCGCAGGCAGGTCATTAATTGCTTTAAAGTACAGTTTAACGCAATGCTTCACGGCAGGAAGTGAGTAAGATCATAAAGACCTTTATTGCTGAAAACCACTCTTCATATTTTTTTTATGGCCCCGTTGGCCTGACAAAGGATTCTCTGAGTCATCCCTTCAAAGCGAGGTCTTAGGATTTATGAAAGACAAAACAGCAGTCCAAGCCCATGGTAGAAAGGCCCATGGGCTTGAACTGCTCAGGCAAGACCTTTCTAGCATGAAAGAAATGCCTAAGAGAAAGACTACAAAAATGGTCTCGGGAGACATGGGGCCAAAGGTATTCACTGCAAGTCTTTCAATCACGCACATGCACATTGTACACACACATGTGTGTGCATGGGAGCACATATGCATGTATTTAGAGGCCAGCCTTACTTTTGACTTAATTTACTTATTCACTTTACATCCTGGTTGCAGCTCCCCTCACAAGGCCCCTCCTTTCCCCCTCCTCTGAGAAGGGGGAGACCCCTACCAGGTATCACCCCACCCTGGCACATCAAACCACTGTAGGACTAGGTCCATTTTCTCCCACTGAGGCCAGACAAGGCAGTCCAGTTAAGGGAACGGGTTCCATAGGCAGACACCAGAGTCACGGACAGCCCTCCTACTCCAGTTGTTGGGGACCTGCATGAAGACCAAGCTGCAATCTGCTGCATATATAGGGGAGCCTAAGTCTAGCCCATGCTTGTTCTTTGGTTGGTGGTTCAGTCTCTGGGAGCCTCCAAGGGTCCAGGCTACTTGACTCTGTTGGTCTTTTTGTGGAGTCCCTATCCTCTTCAGATCCCTCAACCACCCACCCCCAACTCTTCTGACTCCCTGTGCTCCACTTAATGTTTGGCTGTGGGTCTCTGAATATGTTTCTATTGGCCACTGGTTGGAGCCTCTCAGAGGACAGTTATGCTAGGCTCCCAGAACCAAAAGCACATGTGTGGTATGCACTCACTCACTTTCTTTCTTTCTCTCTTTCTTTCTTCCTTTCCTCCTTTCTTTCTTTCTTTTTTTTCCCGGAGCTGAGGACCGAACCCAGGGCCTTGCACTTGCTAGGCAAGCGCTCTACCACTGAGCTAAATCCCCAACCCGCACTCACTTATAAGTGGATATTAGCCATAAAGTATAGGATAACCACGCTACAATCCACAGACCTAAAGAAGTCAAATAACAAGAAGGGCCCAAGGCAGGATGGTTGAATCTCACTCAGCAGGGGAAATAAAATAGACATTGGAGGTGGATGGAGGGAGGGAACTGGGTGGGAGAGGAGGAGGGGAATGGAGTGCACTGGGGAGAGAGAATGGAAATCAGTAGTGGGCAGGAGTGGGTATCTCTAGGACTCACCAGAGACCTGGGGTGGGAAAGGCCATGGGGGTGAGTCGGAGACTCCTAGCAGTGGGGGATATGGATCCTGAAGTGGCCACTTCCTGTAGCCAGGCAGGACTCCCAGTGGAGGGATGAGGACACCAACCCATGCAGAAAGTCTTTGACCCGAAATGTGTCCTGCCTACAAGATTTGTAGGGACAAAGACGGAGCAGAGCCTGGGGGAGTGGCCAACCAATGACTGACCCATCCCATGGGTAAGGACCAATTTCCAACACTATTAATGAGACTGGCATGCCTAATTTTATATGTGGGTGCTGGAGATCGAGCTCAAGTGGGTGCTTGGCAAATGTTTTACCCGTTGAAGTATCTCCCAAGCTCATTGACTGTATTTCTCATGGCTTAGCTTTTGTGCATTTTTCTGAGTAAAGTAAGATTTAGATGGTCTTGTTTCTTTATAAGCTCCGGAGGGTTGCATGACACCACTGGTGATGTGTTAGTGTGGTCACATGCAGGACAGCTTCCGACGATGATGATGGTGGTGGTGATGGTGATGATGATGATGATGGTGATGGTGGTGGTGGTGGTGATTACTTATTCAATTTACACACCTCTCATCACCCCCTCCTGGTCACCCCCTTCCAAAGCCCTCCCCCCCTCTTCCCTCCTCTTCTTCTCCCCTGGTTTCCCCCACCCTGGCACTTCAAGTCTCTGTCTCACCTAGATCTTATCACCTGTTACTTGAAATAATTTCCTTGCTTCTTTAGCTTCCAAAGGAACTGGATTCATAGACCATTTAAGTTGTTCACGGAGGCATTGGAGAGATGGTCAGAGGTCAAGAACACTTGCTGCCCTGCCAGAGGACCTGAGTTCAGTTACTAGAACTTGTATAATAAGGTGGCCAAAACACACAAGTGCCTAAAACTCCAGTTCTGGGAGACCCGCATCCCTTTTCTGGTGTCTGTAGGTGCTCACGTGAAGTTGGGCATACCAACATACACAGAGACACATAAAGACAAGCATACTAATCCTAAGATATTTACTGAGCACATCCCAGGCCCCAGACACTGCTGTAGACACAGGTGACTCAGTGGGGACAGGCAGAGCCCTGACTGAGGCAAAGCGTGGTGCTGCCGGCTGCCTTCACACCACAGTCTCTCATGTGAACCTACCCGCCAGCCTCTCTGTTGCTCATCTAGAATTTTCCGAGCTTCCCCAAGCAAGCCAGTTATTAAGGCTAAGTGTTACCATCTGGCTTTCATTGATTCCCAACCACAGGCCAATCTCTTCTCTCCCGGGCTTGCTTGCTGTTCTAAAGGTGTGCACAGTTTCTTGCTTCTCCTCTTCGTATTTCCTGAAAGAGAAAAAAGTCAAAGGCCATAAAACATCAGAAAACCCACACATGCACAGACACCCGGGTTGATCTTCTTATCTCTCTTATAATGAGAGAGTTTTGTCTTTTTGTTTTTTTGTCTTTTGTTTTTTTGAGACCTGTCTTCTTATGTGTCTCAGGCTGGCTTCCAACTTAGGAGCTACCTGCTCCAGCCTCTGCGATGGTGGGCTTTCAGGCGTGCACCACTGTGCCTGATGGAATAAAAACATTTGAGAACAAATGCTTGACATGCTTTGAAATGGGTTCATGAACTCATACAAAAAGCATTTAAGCTTGTGCATTTGTCTATAGAGATGTCAACTCAGTGAAGAGGCCCAAGACAGGTTTTACCTGCATTGAAATCTTGGCATGGATGTTTCTGGTCTTGCATTTAATGGAGAACTTTGCAGAAGCAACTATATCGGTTACATTTCTTTTTTTTTTATTTTTATTTTTTTATTAACTTGAGTATTTCTTATATACATTTCGAGTGTTATTCCCTTTCCCGGTATCCGGGCAAACATCCCCTTCCCCCCTCCCCTTCCTTATGGGTGTTCCCCTCCCAACCCTCCCCCCATTGCCGCCCTCCCCCCACCAGTCTAGTTCACTGGGGGTTCAGTCTTAGCAGGACCCAGGGCTTCTCCTTCCACTGGTGCTCTTACTAGGATATTCATTGCTACCTATGAGGTCAGAGTCCAGGGTCAGTCCATGTATAGTCTTTAGGTAGTGGCTTAGTCCCTGGAAGCTCTGGTTGCTTGGCATTGTTGTACATATGGGGTCTCGAGCCCCTTCAAGCTCTTCCAGTTCTTTCCTCTGATTCCTTCAACGGGGGTCCTATTCTCAGTTCAGTGGTTTGCTGCTGGCATTCGCCTCTGTATTTGCTGTATTCTGGCTGTGTCTCTCAGGAGCGATCTACATCCAGCTCCTGTCGGTCTGCACTTCTTTGCTTCATCCATCTTGTCTAATTGGGTGGCTGTATATGTATGGGCCACATGTGGGGCAGGCTCTGAATGGGTGTTCCTTCAGTCTCTGTTTTAATCTTTGCCTCTCTCTTCCCTGCCAAGGGTATTCTTGTTCCCCTTTTAAAGAAGGAGTGAAGCATTCACATTTTGATCATCCGTCTTGAGTTTCATTTGTTCTAGGTATCTAGGGTAATTCAAGCATTTGGGCTAATAGCCACTTATCGATGAGTGCATACCATGTATGTCTTTCTGTGATTGGGTTAGCTCACTCAGGATGATGTTTTCCAGTTCCAACCATTTGCCTACGAATTTCATAAAGTCGTTGTTTTTGATAGCTGAGTAATATTCCATTGTGTAGATGTACCACATTTTCTGTATCCATTCCTCTGTTGAAGGGCATCTGGGTTCTTTCCAGCTTCTGGCTATTATAAATAAGGCTGCAATGAACATAGTGGAGCACGTGTCTTTTTTATATGTTGGGGCATCTTTTGGGTATATGCCCAAGAGAGGTATAGCTGGATCCTCAGGCAGTTCAATGTCCAATTTTCTGAGGATCCTCCAGACTGATTTCCAGAATGGTTGTACCAGTTTGCAATCCCACCAACAATGAAGGAGTGTTCCTCTTTCTCCACATCCTCGCCAGCATCTGTTGTCCCCTGAGTTTTTGATCATAACCATTCTCACTGGTGTGAGGTGAAATCTCAGGGTTGTTTTGATTTGCATTTCCCTTATGACTAAAGATGTTGAACATTTCTTTAGGTGTTTCTCAGCCATTTGGCATTCCTCAGCTGTGAATTCTTTGTTTAACTCTGAACCCCATTTTTAATAGGGTTATTTGTTTCCCTGCGGTCTAACTTCTTGAGTTCTTTGTATATTTTGGATATAAGGCCTCTATCTGTTGTAGGATTGGTAAAGATCTTTTCCCAATCTGTTGGTTGCCGTTTTGTCCTAACCACAGTGTCCTTTGACTTACAGAAGCTTTGCAGTTTTATGAGATCCCATTTGTCGATTCTTGATCTTAGAGCGTAAGCCATTGGTGTTTTGTTTAGGAAATTTTTTCCAGTGCCCATGTGTTCCAGATGCTTCCCTAGTTTTTCTTCTATTAGTTTGAGTGTGTCTGGTTTGATGTGGAGGTCCTTGATCCACTTGGACTTAAGCTTTGTACAGGGTGATAAGCATGGATCGATCTGCATTCTTCTACATGTTGACCTCCAGTTGAACCAGCACCATTTGCTGAAAATGCTATCTTTTTTCCATTTGATGGTTTTGGCTCCTTTGTCAAAAATCAAGTGACCATAGGTGTGTGGGTTCATTTCTGGGTCTTCAATTCTATTCCATTGGTCTATCTGTCTGTCTCTGTACCAATACCATGCAGTTTTTATCACTATTGCTCTGTAATACTGCTTGAGTTCAGGGATAGTGATTCCCCCTGAAGTCCTTTTATTGTTGAGGATAGCTTTAGCTATACTGGGTTTTTTGTTATTCCATATGAATTTGCAAATTGTTCTGTCTAACTCTTTGAAGAATTGGATTGGTATTTTGATGGGGCTTGCATTGAATCTGTAGATTGCTTTTGGTAAAATGGCCATTTTTACTATATTAATCCTGCCAATCCATGAGCATGGGAGATCTTTCCATCTTCTGAGGTCTTCTTCAATTTCCTTCTTCAGTGTCTTGAAGTTCTTATTGTACAGATCTTTTACTTGCTTTGTTAAAGTCACACCGAGGTACTTTATATTATTTGGGTCTATTATGAAGGGTGTCGTTTCCCTAATTTATTTCTCGGCTTGTTTCTCTTTTGTATAGAGGAAGGCAACTGATTTATTTGAGTTAATTTTATACCCAGCCACTTTGCTGAAGTTGTCTATCAGCTTTAGTAGTTCTCTGGTGGAACGTTTGGGATCACTTAAATATACTATCATATCATCTGCAAATAGTGATATTTTGACTTCTTCTTTTCCGATCTGTATCCCCTTGACCTCCTTTTGTTGTCTGATTGCTCTGGCTAGAACTTCAAGAACTATATTGAATAAGTAGGGAGAGAGTGGGCAGCCTTGTCTAGTCCCTGATTTTAGTGGGATTGCTTCAAGTTTCTCTCCATTTAGTTTAATGTTAGCAACTGGTTTGCTGTATATGGCTTTTACTATGTTCAGGTATGGGCCTTGAATTCCTATTCTTTCCAGGACTTTTATCATGAAGGGGTGTTGAATTTTGTCAAATGCTTTCTCAGCGTCTAATGAAATGATCATGTGGTTTTGTTCTTTCAGTTTGTTTATATAATGGATCACGTTGATGGTTTTCCGTATATTAAACCATCCCTGCATGCCTGGGATGAAGCCTACTTGATCATGGTGGATGATTGTTTTGATGTGCTCTTGGATTCGGTTTGCCAGAATTTTGTTGAGTATTTTTGCGTCGATATTCATAAGGGAAATTGGTCTGAAGTTCTCTTTCTTTGTTGTGTCTTTGTGTGGTTTAGGTATAAGAGTAATTGTGGCTTCATAGAAGGAATTCGGTAGTGATCCATCTGTTTCAATTTTGTGAAATAGTTTGCATAATATTGGTATGAGGTCTTCTATGAAGGTTTGATAGAATTCTGCACTAAACCCGTCTGGACCTGGGCTCTTTTTGGTTGGGAGACCTTTAATGACTGCTTCTATTTCCTTAGGAGTTATGGGGTTGTTTAACTGGTTTATCTGTTCCTGATTTAACTTCGGTACCTGGTATCTGTCTAGGAAATTGTCCATTTCCTGAAGATTTTCAAGTTTTGTTGAATATAGGTTTTTATAGTAAGATCTGATGATTTTTTGAATTTCCTCTGAATCTGTTGTTATGTCTCCCTTTTCATTTCTGATTTTGTTAATTTGGACACACTCTCTGTGTCCTCTCGTTAGTCTGGCTAAGGGTTGATCTATCTTGTTGATTTTCTCAAAGAACCAACTTTTGGTTCTGTTGATTCTTTCTATGGTCCTTTTTGTTTCTACTTGGTTGATTTCAGCTCTGAGTTTGATTATTTCCTGCCTTCTACTCCTCCTGCGTGTATTTGCTTCTTTTTGTTCTAGAGCTTTTAGGTGTGCTGTCAAGCTGCTGACATATGCTCTTTCCTGTTTCTTTCTGCAGGCACTCAGCGCTATGAGTTTTCCTCTTAGCACAGCTTTCATTGTGTCCCATAAGTTTGGGTATGTTGTATCTTCATTTTCATTAAATTCTAAAAAGTTTTTAATTTCTTTCTTTATTTCTTCCTTGACCAGGTTATCATTGAGCAGAGCATTGTTCAATTTCCAAGTATATGTGGGCATTCTTCCTTGATTGTTATTGAAGACCAGTTTTAGGCCGTGGTGGTCCGATAGCACGCACGGGATTATTTCTATCTTTCTGTACCTGTTGAGGCCCGTTTTTTGACCAATTATATGGTCAATTTTGGAGAAAGTACCATGAGGAGCTGAGAAGAAGGTATATCCTTTTGCTTTAGGATAGAATGTTCTATAAATATCCGTTAAGTCCATTTGGCTCATGACTTCTCTTAGTCTGTCTACATCTCTGTTTAATTTCTGTTTCCATGATCTGTCCATTGATGAGAGTGGGGTGTTGAAATCTCCCACTATTATTGTGTGAGGTGCAATGTGTGTTTTGAGCTTTAGTAAGGTTTCTTTTACATATGTAGGTGCCCTTGTATTTGGGGCATAGAAATTTAGGATTGAGAGTTCATCTTGGTGGATTTTTCCTTTGATGAATATGAAGTGTCTTTCCTTATCTTTTTTGATGACTTTTAGTTGAAAATTGATTTTATTTGATATTAGAATGGCTACTCCAGCTTGCTTCTTCTGACCATTTGCTTGGAAAATTGTTTTCCAGCCTTTCACTCTGAGGTAATGTCTGTCTTTGTCTCTGAGGTGTGTTTCCTGTAGGCAGCAGAATGCAGGGTCCTCGTTGTGTATCCAGTTTGTTAATCTATGTCTTTTTATTGGGGAGTTGAGGCCATTGATGTTGAGAGATATTAAGGAATAGTGATTATTGCTTCCCATTATATTCATATTTGGATGTGAGGTTATGTTTGTGTGCTTTCATTCTCTTTGTTTTGTTGCCAAGATGATTAGTTTCTTGCTTCTTCTAGGGTATAGCTTGCCTCCTTATGTTGGGCTTTACCATTTATTATCCTTTGTAGTGCTGGATTTGTAGAAAGATATTGTGTAAATTTGGTTTTGTCATGGAATATCTTGGTTTCTCCATCTATGTTAATTGAGAGTTTTGCAGGATACAGTGACCTGGGCTGGCATTTGTGTTCTCTTAGGGTCTGTATGACATCAGTCCAGGATCTTCTGGCCTTCATAGTTTCTGGCGAGAAGTCTGGTGTGATTCTGATAGGTCTGCCTTTATATATTACTTGACCTTTTTCCCTTACTGCTTTTAATATTCTTTCTTTATTTTGTGCGTTTGGTGTTTTGACTATTATGTGACGGGAGGTGTTTCTTTTCTGGTCCAATCTATTTCGAGTTCTGTAGGCTTCTTGTATGCCTATGGGTATCTCTTTTTTTAGGTTAGGGAAGTTTTCTTCTATGATTTTGTTGAAGATATTTACTGGTCCTTTGAGCTGGGAGTCTTCACTCTCTTCTATACCTATTATCCTTAGGTTTGATCTTCTCATTGAGTCCTGGATTTCCTGTATGTTTTGGACCAGTAGCTTTTTCTGCTTTACATTATCTTTGACAGTTGAGTCAATGATTTCTATGGAATCTTCTGCTCCTGAGATTCTCTCTTCCATCTCTTGTATTCTGTTGGTGAAGCTTGTATCTACAGCTCCTTGTCTCTTCTTTTGGTTTTCTATATCCAGGGTTGTTTCCATGTGTTCTTTCTTGATTGCTTCTATTTCCATTTTTAATTCCTTCAACTGTTTGATTGTGTTTTCCTGGAATTCTTTCAGGGATTTTTGCGATTCCTCTCTGTAGGCTTCTACTTGTTCTCTAAGGGAGTTCTTCACGTCTTTCTTGAAGTCCTTCAGCATCATGATCAAATATGATTTTGAAACTAGATCTTGCTTTTCTGGTGTGTTTGGATATTCCATGTTTGTTTTGGTGGGAGAATTGGGCTCCGATGGTGCCATGTAGTCTTGGTTTCTGTTGCTTGGGTTCCTGCGCTTGCCTCTCGCCATCAGATTATCTCTAGTGTTACTTTGTTCTGCTATTTCTGACAGTGGCTAGACTGTCCTATAAGCCTGTGTGTCAGGAGTGCTGTAGACCTGTTTTCCTCTCTTTCAGTCAGTTATGGGGACAGAGTGTTCTGCTTTCGGGCATGTAGTTTTTCCTCTCTACAGGTCTTCAGCTGTTCCTGTGGGCCTGTGTCTTGAGTTCACCAGGCAGCTTTCTTGCAGCAGAAAATTTGGTCTTACCTGTGGTCCTGAGGTTCAAGTTCGCTCGTGGGGTGCTGCCCACGGGCTCTCTGCAGCGGCAGCAACCAGGAAGACCTGTGCCGCCCCTTCCGGGAGCTTCAGTGCACCAGGGTTCCAGATGGCCTTTGGTGTTTTCCTCTGGCGTCCGAGATGTGTGTGCAGAGTGCAGTCTCTTCTGGTTTCCCAGGCGTGTCTGCCTCTCTGAAGGTTTAGCTCTCCCTCCCATGGGATTTGGGTGCAGAGAACTGTTTATCCGGTCTGTTTCCCTCAGGTTCCGGAGGTGTCTCAGGCAGGGGTCCTGCCTCTCCTGGGCCCTCCCCCACGGGAGCCCAGAGGCCTTATACAGTTTCCTCTTGGACCAGGGATGTGGGCAGGGGTGGGCAGTGTTGGTGGTCTCTTCCGCTCTGCAGCCTCAGGAGTGCCCACCTGACCAGGCGGTGAGGTCTCTTTCCCAAGGGGTCTGGGAGCAGAGAGCTGCTGCGGGCCGGGATCCGCGGGCGTGGGACCTCCGGCCTCGGTTACATTTCTTGTTGCTAGGACCAAACATCCGACGAGAAGCAACGGAAGGGAGGAAGGGCTTCTTTTGGCTTTTAGGTTAAGAAAGGATACCATCCATCGTGGTGGGCATCCTAGTGTGTGTTCTGTTGCTGTGGTAAACACTGTGATCAGAATTAACTCTTGGAAAGGGTTAATTTGACTCACAGGTTGCAGTAACAGTCCATCCCTGAGGAAGCCAGGGCAGGAACTCAAGCAAGGCCGGAACCCGGAGATAGGAACTGAAGCAGAGGCCGTGGAGGAACACTGCTCGACTGGCTTGTGCTCTATGGTTTGCTCACCAACCTTTCTTATACACCCTAGGACCATACACCCAGGGTAGTTACCCACATCAATTATTAACTAAGGAGATTCCTCACAGGATCGATCGCCTCTAGACCAATCTGGTGGAGGGATTTTCTCAATGGACAGTCCCTCCTCCTGATTGAGCCTAGCTTGCATCTAGTTGACAGAAGACACGGTGTCAGGATGAAGCAGCTCATTGCTTTCGGGAAGCCATAAAATATCCTGGTTCATCCACAGTGACTCTCTTCCTCCTAAAGGTTCCACACAGCGTTCCCGGCTGGGGACCACGTGTTCGAACACGTGAGCCTGTTGGCGACTGCCACGGCACTGATGACTTAACGCCCACAAAGCACAGCAGCCGACTTCATAAAAGCACCTACTGGGTGCTTCGCTGTATTCAGACCTAGGAGAGAGGTTGGTTTCTGTGGAATTTCTCCAAGCACCGCTCAGGGCACAGATGAATGGTTCCCTGTCATTCTCCTTGCAAGGTCCTCTTACTCGGTGCCCACTTGAGGGTCCTTACCATCCAGCCACAAAAGCTTGTCTGTGTACCCATGAGCACAACCCAGCAATGGCACTTCTGTTATCTAGAAAATATCTGGGTGTGGGTTTGGCGGTTGGACTCCCCTGAATTCAAAGGCTCTTGAGAACCGGGACTTGACCGCACATGATTAAAAACACACATACCCCCCTGTAACACATGCATACTCCATTGGCTAAAATAATTAAAAAATATTGTAAATAAGTCGACTTTGACAGTGATTGCTCCTAAGGGTTGGGGGCGGGGGCTGGGGGGACAGCAAGTCATATCTAGGCACTGCCCCAATTTCTCCCCAAGTCGTGTATCCCGGAAGTTTATCAAGAAAAACCTCTCCCACTCATTTGAGCCTCTGGCCGCTTCTTTCAGGAATCCCCTGTGTCTGACTTCAGCTCTGAGAAGTGGCCTCCCTCAGTGGTAGTCCCTTTGCCTGGACTGGGGCTGTTGGGAAGGCTGGCTGATTGCCACTGCAGCCTGTCAGCCTTAGCTTAGTACAGGACCAGACATGTTTGGTCTACCCATCCCCCCTGCCCAAGTGGCAGCTGCTCGCAGAGCTGGTCACAGCAAAAGTCCTGATTGCAAGTCCTCCTTTGATTTCAGGCCAAGAGTTCTCAACAGCAGGCCTTTCACAGCTGGGGAAACCCCAGCCCGACCTGTTGGGCATGCCACATTGCCCCATGTGGCTCCCCTCATGTCAACAGAACTGATAACCAAATGGGGATGCTTGGCTCTCCGTCCCCAGTGGCCTTGCCAGCCCGCTACCCTCCAAGTTCCAGTTAATAGGCAATGGTGCTCTAACCAGAAGGCAGGAGCTGAGGGTTTGTTTACCACATAGTTAAGGGGCAAATACAACTTAATCACAAGGAAAGCAGCTTTTATGAGGACCATGGCTAGCCGACAACCCTATTAAAGAGTCCAGAGAGCTGAAACCTAGACTTCCCTTCGATCTTGACCCTGCTGTAGGAGAGGCAGGCAGGGACAGGCAGAGTGGCCTGCGGTTTTACTTTCTTGGTCATTTGCATCTGCCAGCGTAAGTAGACATCTGCTGAAGCCCCCTTGTGCTCGCGTGATCCTGCTGGGTTGGGCTGCAGGTGAATGTGCAGAGAAACACATGACAAAAGACTCTCCTAACTTTCAATGAGGTTCTGCTGCCTGCCAAGTGGTTCGTACCGACCCGTGGAAGACCCCCGTGGAACTCCTTCATAAAGGAGAAAAACCGACCACATGCACTTCGGCAATTATGGAAGGCTGCCCATTTTAAGTGTTAAAATAACTCTTGAGTCCAGGTCAGACTATGTCTGAGAGGAGATTGGACCTGAACGTCGGAATTCATAAACAATAACATGAAGCTCAGCGGGGTCTCTTACATCAAAGATTCAGTTGTAGAGTGTGGTTGTATGCAGGTGTAATCCCAGCACTTGGGAGGCTGGGGCAGGAGGATCAAGGGTTCAAGGAAGGCTTGGGTTACATAGTGAGAAGATGCCTTAAAATAAACCCAACAATGGAAAAAGCAACAACCACCGCAGCCCCTCCCCTGAGGTCCCTCCTCTGAGGCCCCGCCCCGAGGCCCCGCCCCCTAGGCCCCTCCCCCGAGGCTCCTACCCTCAAGGCAGTGACCTCTCTGAGGTGTGACTTATCCAGAGGCCTTTGAGTTGGAAATTGGGAGTGGGCATTTTACGGGGGATTTTTGACTTTCTTAAAAGACTGGTATATATTTTATTCAACACATTTTAAGATGTTGATATTTATCAATAAAAATTAAATCTTCCGATTTGGAATTGAATCGGTGCAGATGAAATATAAACCTAAAGAATGAAACATGGAGGGAGAGGTCTGCAAACGCCATTACTATGCTGGCATCAGTCTCTTCTTACCACGACCTTCGTTCTTCTACTCTCTTACAAATTACTGTGGCTAATTTTGGTTATCAGCTTGACTGACTGAACGACACGTGCCTAGAAAACTGGTAGTGTCTGCTCTTGTGTGTGTGTGTATCCCCAAGGGTGTTTTCAGAGGTGGTTGGCATTCAAAGACAGGGTGAAAGGTACCTACTTGCAACATAGACAGCAGTACCCCATAGTCTGAGGGCTCAAGTGGAGCAACAGATAGGTGTGGGGACACCCTCGGAGGGGTTTGACACTTGCTGTTTCCTGTGGACATCAGACTCCAGAGTCTTCAGCCTTTGAATGTGGACTGGTACCAGCTCTAGGCTCTATCTTTCTCTAGATGCTAACAATCATCAGGGATGGTCAAGGTGACAGGGAAGGTATGTTACTTGACAAAAAGCAACTTAAGGAAGGGAAGATTTGGCCTCACAGTTAGAGGGGATACAATCTATCTTGGTAGGGAAGACAGGAGTGGGAGGCAGCTGTCTGGTCACATTGGGTTGACAGACAGGAAGCAGACTTTGGATAAGAAGTGGGGCTGGGCTCTCAAACCTCAAAGCTGGCTCCCAGGGATCCCCCTTCCAGCAAGACTTCACTGCCTACAGCTTTATAACTGGACCAAACAGCATCTTTAGACCATGTAACATGTTAGCCTTTGAGGGACATTTTATATCCAAATGGCAACAGAAAGTCTTACATGTTTTTTTCCTGTTAAAATATATTTTATTTTTAATCATGTATATGAATGTGTCTGTGTGTGGGTCTGTGCATACACAGTGTTTGTTTGTTCTCCTACAGTTGGAATTACAGGCAGTTGCAAGGAGCCCAATGTGGGTGCAGGGAAGTGAATCCAGGTCTTCAGCAAGAGCAGCAGCTTCTGCACCATCTCCAGGTCCAATTAAGACATTTATTTCGGCTAAAGTCAAAGTTACTTTTGGCTTTTTTATACCTAAGTATCCTGGTGGTATTTCCTCCAGATTCAATAATTTCCTCCCGGAGGGATTAGAGAGGCTCTCAAAACTTTAGAGAATTGGAAGACCCATAAGGCTGCTCTAATATAAGCAGTAAACAGTTGCTAGGAGAGGAGATTCTCAGGCGGAGTTGCCTGTTAGGTGTGCAAGGATAAGTAGGGAACTCTGGAATACAGCTTTGATGAGCTATTCATGCTAGGGTGGGCTTTTCCCTAATGTAACTGCCCAAGTTTCCCACACACCTATAAGTAACCCTTCATGTACGTCCCTGTGAGCAGCTCTCTAAAGTAACTGGTTCCCCAAGGTAGACTTGGTGGGTCTATGATTGTTGCCCCATCTATGGAAAATAGGCATCTGTTCATTTCTTTCCAGCAAGGGAAAAAAATAACCATAGAACACTGGCTATTAATGCAAGGGGTCATAGAGACCCAGGGAAACCAGTTAGGGGAATTTCAGCTTTGAACTAAAGGAAGTGAAAAAAAACATAGCTAGAATAGAAGAGATGTGTTCTGGTTCTATTTATGTTGCTCTGATCCAAAGCTACTGGGGGAACAAGGAAAAAGGATTTATTTGGCTTACACTTCCAGGTCATAGTTCTTTATTGAGGGAAGTTATGGCAGGAACCCAAGTGACAACCTGAAAGCAGGAACCACAGAAGAATGCTGCTTCCTAGCTTGTTCATGGATTTACACTAGCTAGCTTTCTTGTACACCCCACAACCACCTGCCCAGGGAATGGTGACGCCTATAGTGGACTGGACTTTTGTACATCAATTAACAGTCAAGACAATTTCCCATAGGCCAGTATGATTTGGACAATCCCTCACCCGAGTCTCCCTTCTCAGATGAGTCTACTCTGTGTTGAGTTGACAGATAAAGCTAAGTAGGACAGTTCACACAAAAAATAGAGAATTAGATAATTATAGTATGATTTGTAATAATCTGAGACAAAGGAAGCATGGAACGCTACTATTGCTGAAGAAAACAAAGAACCCAAGAACACCAGCAGCCACAGGTTTAGAAGGTCAGGTAGAGGCTCCAGTATCTTGAAGGAACATGTAAACCTCAAGTTCTCGAACCCACTTAGAACCCACTGCCTAAAACCCAGGGAATTTCTATGCATGTGCTGAATCTGTTTATCCTTTAAGCCATAGAGTAGCTGCAAATCAAAGAGTTTTATAAGATAGCTTGCCAAGGAATATCAACAGTTGAATTTGAAACTCTAGAAGGTTTCTTATTTGATAAATAGGTGTCTTTAATTATTGAGAATAGTAGGATCCAAAAATTAGGGTTGGAGATTTAGCTCAGTGGTAGAGTGCTTGCCTAGCAAGGGCAAGGCCCTGGGTTCGGTCCCCAGCTCTGAAAAAATGAAAAGAAAAAAAAAAGGATCCAAAAATTAAAAGGTAATTTAAGGTAGATTGAATGTCTAACCTCAACTAAACTCCATTTGTTAGCTGCAGTAGGGAAAATAATCCTCCAAACTTGACCTGTGTCCTAATTCCCGGAGTGTGAAGGGACTTTGCTGTTGTGACTCAGGTTGGAGACCTTGAGGTGGGGAGAGAACACTCTCAATTACACAGGAAGCCTGATTTAATCTTGTGGATTCTGAAAAGCAAAGAGGAAAATATGGTTTTGGAGGAGAGGTCAGGCAGAGATGAAATACTGTTGACTCTGAATGTGGAAGAAAAAGCTACAGCCAAGAGGTGAACCTGGCCTTCTAGAATCTAGAAAAGGCAAGAACATGTTCTTTTCCCCCAAAAGATCATGACAAGGGCCCAGGGGATTGGGCATAAATCATGCTTTCTTGACCCTGTAAGTTCTCCTTTGAGAAATAGTCTTAGCCAAGCTACCATGTTCTAGTCAGGACTGACAGCCCCAGCATGCCACAGCCAGTCCCTGTGGTCTGCGCTGCCCTCTGTGAAGTGATCTGACTCTCAGAAGGAAGCATCTAGAAGCCTTCCGTCATTGAATGGAGGCTTTAAAGCAGGAATGAGTTTGAGTAGGCTCTGGAGACACAACTGAATAGCATTCATTTGTGTTTACCCTTTGTTAAGGTCTGCTCCGGTCTCCTAACCACCACCTGCTCAGTCTGCATCGGTGACATCCTGTGGAATCTACAGGTGTCAAGTGGCTGAGGAGGAAACAGTTTGTTTCTGGCTTTAGGTGACTTTGCCCAGTGTGTTAGCATCAAGTAGAAGTGAGGTGTCCTGGCACTGTAGTCCCCTCAGCCTTTGGCTGAGAGTGGGTGAGAGAAGGGCCCATCTTCCTTGAGGGCTGTCTTAGGGTTTCTATCTCTGAGAAGAGACCCCATGACCACAGCAATTCTTATAAAGGAAAACACTTAGTTGGAGCTGGCTTGCAGGTCCAGAGGTTTAGTCCACATACTCCTGGTGGGCAGTGTGGCAGCATCCAGGCAGACAAGATGCTGGGGAAGAAGCTGAGAGTTCTACATTTGGATCAGGAGGTAGCAGGAAGAAAGACAGTGACCCACTGGCCAGGTTTGAGCTTCTGAGACCTCAAAGACCACCCCCACAGTGACACACTTCTTCCAACAAGGCCATACCTCCCTATAGTGCCACTCTCTATGGCCAAGCATTCGAGCACATGAGTCTGGGGTGGGGTCATTCCTATTCAAACCAACATAGGAGCAGAGTGTGAGACAATGTGCTTCACATTCAGTCAGTTTGTTTGGAAAGACAAAGGCTTAAAGAAAAGACTTACACAGATCTGTGAAGGGAATAAGAAAAGCCCAGGAGACCTTACTCCCTTCACTGATTCAGCCAGTGATCAGACCACATAGAATGGTAAATAGGTTTACCTAGACCAAGGTATGGAGGGGAAAATAGAAATATAGATTAACCATCAGAGCACACAGTTGCTTCAATTCCCCTATAGGACATACTTGAAGACAACTAGACGCCTCTGGGCTACCACCGTCTTAGGGAAACTAAGTAGATACCAGATGTTTACCTACCGGTTCCCCTCCTGGGATCTGACATACTTTATCTAGGAAGGCTCATAGGATGGCAGTCGGTTTGAGAAGAGGACCTTGCTGGAGAGCCTGCAGGCTGGTAAGAGTCAGAATAAAGTGGTGGTCTGGGGCCTTAGAGACAGGAGAGACTAAGGCACAGTGCAGGGAGTGAGCTAGGGTCTCAGGGTGACTCCTGTTTTCAAGCCAGCAAAGAAGTGTTTCTTGACCAAGACTAACTGGTTTCTCACAGTGGAGTAGCAGCTCTCGGGGGAAGGTCGTGACTAGAATTCTTAAAGCAGAGCCAGAGTGTGTACCACGATGAGAGAAAGATCTTAGCAGACAGAGGGACCAAATGATTAGAGCTGGGGCCACCATCAACTTCCTTTTCCATCTCCCCTGATGCAAGTCTGAGGGTCTCATGAACTAAACAATCGGGGAGACAGTGATGGAAGCTTTGGGGAGTTGTAGATTCAACCAAATGGTCTTTCCTTCTCAGGGAGACCTGGCAAGAAAGCATCAAAGTGACAGAGAATCTGGAGAAGGCAAGATGGACCCAAAGGTGCCTGTGAGGAGGATGGTATAGACATGGTGACAGGATTGGTGAGGAGCAAAGATCCTTGGAAGTTTCTAATTTGACTGGTAGATGGATGGTTCTGTCACTGATGGGGTTAGTGGAGATGAGGAAGAAATGGGTTCGGGAGGAAGAGTGGCTAAGGTACATTGAGCAAAGATGCTCTAAGCCCTGTGGAAATGGTGCATGGAGCATCTGGAAATGCAAATCATCACGAGTCAAAGATTCAAGCAAGCTGTGAAGAATGAGGAAGCTGACTTGGGAGTTTCCGGGAAGCTAAGTGTGGTGGCTCATACCTGTAATCCTAGCACTTTAGACCCCGAGGCAGGGGGAAGCTGCAAGTTTGAAGTTAGTCTGGACTATATTGTAAGCTCCAACTCAGCCTGGAATCAAAAATGAATTCCCAAGCAAGTAGACACCATTGTTAAGAAGAAAGAAAGAAAGAAAAAAAGAAAGGAAGAAAGAAAGGAAGAAAGAAAGCAAGAAAGCAAGAAAGCAAGAAAGCAAGGAAGGACAAAAGAAAGGAAGGAAGGAAGAAAAAAAGGAAGAAAGGACAGAAGGAAGGAAGGAAGGACAGAAGGAAGGAAGGAAGAAAGAAAGAAGTGAAGAAAAGGGGCTTCTTATAGGGTTCTTCTGGTAGTTCTTTCCAACCTGACATAAGGGGGAGTCACCTGGGAGGAAGGACCATCAATTGAGGAATGGCCTCCATCAGATTAGCCCACAGGCAATTCTATGGGGACATTTCTATTAATGATTGGCATCAGAGGGCCAAGCCCACTGTGGTGATGTCACCCCTGTTCAAGTAGTTTTGGGAGGTATAGGGAAGGTAGTTGAATTGTGAGCCTGGAGAGGAAGTCAGTAAGCAGACTGGCCCTGCTTTGACTTCCCTTCATGACAGACTGTACTCTGTAAGATTGAATAAGTCCTTTCTTTGCTCCTAAATTGCTTCTGGTCATGGTGTTGATGACAGCAACAGAAGACAAACTAGGGCCTTCAATTGATATGAACCACTTACTAGTTAGGACTGCTGGGAGCTTCCCAGCACCTTGCGAGATGTCTACACATCTTTGTCTCTTGCGGCAATCTCCTCAATACTCTGTGGTGCAGGACACAGCAGTCGTAGGGACTGGTGACTGGTGACTGGTGTGACTTCCTGTGCATGGGAGGCTAGGCTAAGTGTACCCCAGAGCCAGTGTCTCCTGAGCACCCTCAGGCTCCATGGATGAATTCTCTTCCTCTCAGGAACGATATGTGACCCTATGTCCCAGAACTGCCTAGCAGGGCCTCATGACTCACAGGAGCAGACACTCGTGTTGTGTGCACTTCCTTATTCATTTCCCATCCCTCCCTTTCCCCTTTCCCTTTCAAATGAACTACTTTGACCCAGATTGCTGCCTTGGGATCTGTTTCAAGGTGACTGTGCATTAAGCCAGCCTTCCTGTTCACCCATTTGGAATGTATAAACGGCTTCTATCTTTTCTCTGATGCAGAAGACACCAAGGGCTGGAGACCTCTGCAGAAAAAGTCCCTCATCTGTGCATGGGAACAGGTGTGACAATACATGTTTTTTATTTACACATCTTCCTTTCAGGGCTGCAAAGTGCTCCTTGTGTGTTCCCTCATGTGTGTGGGCAAGGGCAGGGCCAGCATCTAGCAGAGAAGTCAACTGTGTGAAGTGTAAATCAGGTGAGACGAAACTCTCAGGACCACTCTGTTTCTGACCTCTTTAGTGGCCTCCGCATGTTCTTGGGAGTTTTGGAGCACAGGCCCCTCTCTGCCAACCATTCTCACTCACCTGGCCTCTTCCCACAGTGGCTCCTTCTTAACCACTCGGCTGAAGGGACAGTGGTTCCCGTTAGTCTTATGACATTGTTTCTCCCTGAAATGCTGGCATCTCTGAAGGTTCACAAGCAAGAAACGCCCCCAGTGGAAGCCAGTGATGAGTCTCCATGTTGAGAACTTCCAGTCAAAGTAAGTCTGAGGCCTGTTCATCTGTGTGATTTCAAATGGAATGATGGGGACTCTCACGGGGACACATGCTGACGGCCCGGGGAGTCATTTCTGTTTCAGAGATCTCGAAAAGGCAATAATGGGGACCTGGTTCAGTTTGTAAAGTGCTTGTGGTGCAAACATGAGACCCCAGTTCAGATCCTGGCATCCGCTGAAAAGGCCAGGTGTGGTAACTGAAAACCCTGTGTGGGTGGGCAAGGCTGGCAGAGACAGGCAGTGACCAGACAGCTCCGGTGAGCTCTGGGACTAATGGGGAACCCTTACCCAAAAATAAGATGGAGGATGGTGGAAGAAGATACCCCTCCACACACACACTCACATACACACACACACACACACACACTCACAGACACACACACACACATACACATACACAAACACACCATGCACATGCTATGCACACACAGATGCACTCATACAAACTCACATGCAGTATCCACATACATGTGCACACCACACACACACTCACACTCATATATACTCATGCACACACACTGTACACACACTCATACACACTCACATGCATATACTCACACACTGTGCATACACATATACACACGCTGTCTATACACATATATACACTCCACACACATACACACACCACACATATATATTGTACACACACATACTTACACATACACTATGCACACACACTCACACATAGACTCATATACATTGTGCATACGCACACACACACATACACACACATACTCACATACACACATACATACACACACAGACACACACATACACACATACATACACACACATACTCACATACACACATACATACACACACAGACACACATACACACATACATACACACACATACACACACATACATACACACACATACATACACACACAGACACACACATACACACATACATACACACACAGACACACATACATACACATACACACACACACACACACACACACACACACACACACACAGAAAAAAGCAGATGGTGTGGTGCAGGTCTTTAATTCCAGCACTCAAGATATCAAGAGACAGGCAGATCTTTCTGAGTTCAAGGTAGGTCTGGTCTACATAGTTCTAGAAAGTCAAGGCTATACAGTGAGACCCTGTCTTCAAACAAACAAACAAACAAACAAACAAACAAACAGCAGGAAAAAGAAGGAAGGACAGTGGTGCTGGTTGAAATGGCTCAGTGGTTAAGAGCACTAGCTGCTTTTCCAGAGGTCCTGAGTTCAAATCCCAGTAACACATGGTGGCTTCCAACCATCTGTAATGAGATCTGATGCCCTCTTCTGGTGTGTCTGAAGACAGCTACAGTGTACTTATATATAATAAATAAATACGTTTTTAAAAAGAAAAGAGAAAGAAACATAGCAAGGTCGACTGTTTTCCTCGCCCCTCTGCAAACGTGAAACATCGAGACCCGATGATTGTGGCTTCAGCTCAGCCACACAAACAGCTCACCCAAGTGGGAATTCCCTTGCCTGGGGGAGCAGGCTCCTGTGTGTGCTGGGCTCTGGGAGTCTTGGTGTTCAAGGCAAACATAAACTGCTCAGGCCTGGACCAAACGCTTGTCCTGCTCAGTGCCCCCAAATAGCCCAGCTGAAAATGCATTAGCAGTGTTTAAAGGCCAGTGAAGCAGCCTGTTCCGGGGCCTTCTGTACCCTCAGACCAAACTGTATCAAATCCCAAGGAAAAAAAGTACCCCCCCAACCCCAGTGACCATAATGACTATTTCCATAAAGACATCCAGATGTTTAATTTTTTTTTCCAAAAGAAATTTTTAACAAAACCAAAACAAAAGTGACTGAGGAAGGATCAGTTTTCCGTTGACTCTTTAACCCAAGTGCGGCTGGCTGGGTCGGCCGAGACCACAGATGTTGTTCCCTGACCACTCTTTCTCCGTCACTGTCCCTTCCCCGACACAGGTGACTTCTGTCCTATAGTCCTGCTGGCCAGCACTGATGACTTCTGTACCAGTGCCTAAAGTGCAAGAAGCTTTGGGTGGCTGTGAGTCAGCCCTCTGTTCTCCAGCCCTCTGGGCCTGCTCTAGTGTACAATCTACCTCCATCAGAGCTTTCCTGTCTGTGAGGAAATCCCCTCAGATGATGGCCTGCAGATGGGAAAGCAGCCCTAGAGGGAATGGGGGGTCACACAGGCACAGCACCATCCCTTTTGTGAAGGGCCATTCTGGACCTGTGAGAACACACCAGCTTCCCTGACCAGTCCACAACCAGTCATTTATAATGGCACCGACCAGTGCTAAAGCCACAGCAAGGGGCTGTTTATTCCTCTCTCTGAAAGCCCCAAAGCCTGAGTTTAGGAGGAGTGTCTCCCTCAGAAGTTTCTAAATGTCCTCTTGATTTTTTTTATTAAGATAAAGTTGTGTGGAAACAGGGAGATAACAGGCTTCTGTGTGAGCAGCAGTGGATGCTTGAATGCCTACCTGGGCCTTCCCACCTTGGTCAAGAACCATTGAAGTGAGATCCCTGTGTGTGTCCATCCCGTAGCTTGTTTGGTTAACGCACTGGCTCGTAACTAAAATGCCAGTTCAACCACCAGTTTGTTTTGCTGGTGTTTGGTTTATACATAAACATGAGTGGGAAGGGACCAGCCTTCTTTTTTTTTTTAAGTACAAATTTTATTTTTATTATGGCTGCTTTGCCTTTTTGTCTCAAAGGGATGGCAGGGGCAGGGTACCACAGCTGTACTCAGCCCAGCTGGAAGGCCCCGGATTCTGGACTTCAGTTCCTTAAAAAGGCGTTGTGTGTCGAACATTCAGGCGTTGTTAACCATGTCTGTTTTATTTTCCCTGAAGCTCCCTGTGGAGAAGAGTCCAAGACCACCTTGAGTTCACAGTTGGGAAAAGGCAGGGCTGAAGAGCTGGCGGGGGAGGTTCAGACTAGGGTGCCACAGGACGAGTGTCTTCGTCCATTTCGTATTGCTGTAATAGATGACCCTGGGCTGAGAGAGTTATACACGACAGAAGTGTATTCAGCTCAAGGTGATCGGCAGAGGACCGCTTTCAGGACTCAGCTCTCTCCTGCTGGCTTGGTTCCAGGGCTTGAGCTCAGGTTTTCAGGCTTGGGGGCAGGTGTTTTTACCTGCTGAGTCACCTCACCAACCTCTGAAATGCTCTCTTATTTCCCCTTGTTCTTTTGTGGTAGAGCCGTTTATTTTTTTGATGGGTCTTCTTGCTGTCATAGTATGAGGGAAGGCAGCACACACGGAGAGCTCAGGAACTGGCTCAGATCTCTCTTCATGAAGCCTCTAAATACTGTATACTGTTAACACAAATGTTGGGATTATATATCAAGCGCAAGAACTTTCCTGGGGCACATGCAAACCCTCGCTGCCCACTAGACCCCTTACATGCTCCAATTATCCCGTTGGAATTTAGTGTGTGTTCCTCTTGGCTTCTCCATGCCTTGTGTGCTCCATCTTGGAGATATAACTGTGTCCAGGCTGGACTAGCTTCTCATGTCCATCAAAGTAGAGTAGAGTGAAGCATTCACAGTTTGGTCATCCATCTTGAGTTTCATGTGTTCTGTGCATCTAGAGTAATTCAAGCATTTGGGCTAACAGCCACTTATCAATGAGTGCATACCATGTGTGTCTTTCTGTGATTGGGTTAGCTCACTCAGGATGATATTTTCCAGTTCCAACCATTTGCCTACGAATTTCATAAACTCGTTGTTTTTGATAGCTGAGTAATATTCCATTGTGTAGATGTACCACATTTTCTGTATCCATTCCTCTGCTGAAGGGCATCCCTCACATGTGGCCCATACATATACAGCCACCCAATTAGACAAGATGGATGAAGCAAAGAAGTGCAGGCCGACAGGAGCCGGATGTAGATCTCTCCTGAGAGACACAGCCAGAATACAGCAAATACAGAGGCGAATGCCAGCAGCAAACCACTGAACTGAGAACAGGAACCCCATTGAAGGAACCAGAGAAAGAACTGGATGAGCTTGAAGGGGCTTGAGACCCCATATGAACAACAATGTCAAGCAACCAGAGCTTTCAGTGACTAAGCCACTACCTAAAGACTATACATGGACTGACCCTGGACTCTGACCTCACAGGTAGCAATGAATATCCTAGTAAGAGCACCAGTGGAAGGGGAAGCCCTTGGTCCTGCTAAGACTGAACCCCCAGTGAACGTGATTGTTGGGGGGAGGGCAGCAATGGGGGAAGGATGGGGAGGGGAACAACCATAAAGAAGGGGAGGGGTGGGGTTAGGGGGATGTTGGCCTGGAAACTGGGAAAGGGAATAACACTCAAAATGTAAATAAGAAATACTCAAGATAATAATAATAATAATAAAAAAAGTAGAGTCGAGTGTCCTGCAATTCTGGTGTATATAGAGCAAGCACAAGATAATGCGAATGAATTTTAGGCCTTTCTTAGGTAAAAACTAAACATACACTATTACTTCCTAAGGCCATTTTTATCTTTTTTACAAAGATCACACACAGAAGCCTACCCCAGGTGAGAATCCCCAACGTGCGTCTGAAGCAAAGTGTAAATGTTCCTCCCCGAAGACTAGCGCTCATGGTGCCACGCAGTCTTCTGAGGGAGGAGAGCAACCAATAGTTCTTCTCAGCTGTGATGCCTATGAGCCACGACAAAGACCAGCATGCAATTACATCCCCAAGAGTGCAGTAGTGGCGTGCATGCCTTAGTGGTAACCAGCAGTTCTCTAGCTGGACTAAAGGCCATACAACAAGAGGGAAATCAAGCCCGGACTGGAAACCTAGCCAACTGCGAAAGTGACTATGTGGTGCCAAGACTCAACTGATACTTCGAAATCCCAACTGCTACACGGGAGGCCCAAAGTAGAAGGGGTGGGGAGACTGTGAGAGCCAGAGAAACAGGAAGTTCATTGTGAGATTTTCGTCTCCTAGAAATACCAGAAAAGCTAAACCCAGGTCTCATCAACATGGCTCCGTAAACCAGACCTAAACCGTGAAGATGCCGATGACGTGCTAGCATGGAAGCGGAGATCTCGTGGGGCTTCGGCTCAACACAAACAACTGTGGACAAATAAAGACTTCTGGATGCAGGGAAAACAGAATTCCCCAGGGAAGAGCCTCCAAATTGGTTTTCCAATACCATGGGGTCAGCCCTGAAGTCATATACATGAAGTAACACCATACAGACTGGATACACTCACCTTATAACAACAACGAAAGAAATAGAGATTATGACTTTAGAAAGAACAAGGTAGAGGGAGGGGGTGAGTGGGGAGGGTTTGAGGGAAGAAGGGAAAATGGTGTAGTTATATTTTAATTTCAATTTTATAAAAATGTGAGGTGTGTGTAAGCAGCAATGAATTCTTTTCCTTGGTAAATAATACATAATGTGTTTAAATTACTTATACATTTAAACTATATATTGTATATATTTAAGATGGCGTCTCACTATGTAGCTCTGGCTGGCCAGGAACTCCCTATGTTGAGCAACCTGGACTTCAACTTATAGAACTCTTCCTGTCTTTGCCTCCTGAGTGCTGGGAGTAAAACTGTGCCCCATCATGGCTGGCTGGGTTAAAATGTTTATGTCATTTTTTTTTCTTGTGGTTCTGAGAAGCTCTGTATCAGGATGCAACTCCATCCCTTAGGTCAGCTTTTTATCAAATTAAAATCCAGTGTGCTCTTGAGTGAAGGTTGTCATTCTAGAGCAAAACCCAGTTTTTAAAGATTTTTTTGAACAAAAGAAAAGATTAGTAACCTTTTAGAAGATTAATTTTTTTCAAAATGAATTTTTATCATTTTTTTCTAAAAGAACAGGAACTCTAGTTTTCTCTGGTCCTCCTCCTCCTCTTTCTTCTCTTCCTCTTCATCCTTCCTCTCCCCCTCCTTTAGTTTCCCCTCCCTTTTCTTGGACAATTGGGTTTAAATATATTTTAAACTTGATACTTAAAGGTACAAAGTAGCATATTTATGAGGTGCCGGGTGATGTTTCAACTCAAGTCTAGAATGTTTCTTTTTTTCAATTTCTTTCAACTTTATTATTGTGTGTGAATGTGCTGTCTCACCTGGAACTCAGGGAACAACTTTGTGGAGTTGATTCTTCCCTGAACTCACATTGTCTGGCTTGCTTTGCAAGTGCCTTTGCCGATTGAGCTACCCCGCTAGCCCCAAATCTAGGCTATTTCTTGACTATAGGTCTCATATATAAATCACGAACGGGCTTTTAAGCCTGAGTGTAACATTTTCTGAAGAAAGGCAGAGGAAGGTTTTCCTAGTGAATTCTCTATTTGAGAGGAAAATCCTATATGCACATGAATGAAAACCCCAGAGTTTGGGCTACAGTGCCCTCAATAGAGAATACATGACAGGATTCAGGAGTAGCCTGAGCTGAGAGAGGGTGACAGCAGAGGCATTTCATCAGGAGGTGCTGGGTGTCTTCCTAACGGGAGCTGTTCAGAGCACCGGCTTGTTGTGAGGGCCTTAAAAGATGTTTCTAGGAAAGCAGACTGGAAAACTGATTAAGCAAGAGTAAGAGAAGATGAGAAGAGTGACCAGGATCACAGGAGACAGTCTTCTGGTAGCAGTCCAGCCTAGCACCCAGAAGAGATAACTTCTATTCTCCCACCACTGTGGATTGCTAGAAGGCCTGGGCCGTCTGGGTACAGTGCTAGGAGCTTGAAGGGGAGCTGGTCAGTAATTCCCATGGGGAGGAGTGAGCGTTGATTATTTTTTTTAGACATTTGTGTGTGTGTGTATGTGTGTGTGTGTTTGTGTGTGTTGGTGTGTGTGTAAGTGTGTTGGTGTGTGTGTGTTAGTGTGTATGTGTGTGTTGGTGTGTGTGTATGTGGGTTGGTATGTGTGTTGGTGTGTATGTATTGGTGTTGGTGTGTGTATGTGTTGGTGTGTGTGTTGGTGTGTATGTGTTGGTGTGTGTTAGTATGTGTGTGTTGGTGGTTGGTGTGTGTATGTGTTGGTGTGTGTGTTAGTGTGTGTGTATTGGTGGTTGGTGTGTGTGTTGGTGTGTGTGTGTTGGTGTGTATGTGTTGGTGTGTGTGTTAGTGTGTGTGTGTTGGTGGTTGGTGTGTGTTGGTGTGTGTGTATTAGTGTGTATGTGTGTATATATTGGTGTGTGTGTTGGTGTATGTGCTAGTGTGTGTGTGTTGGTGGATGGTGTGTGTATGTGTTGGTGTGTGTGTGTTTGTGTGTTAGTGTGTGTGCATGCATCATGGTGTATGTGTGGAGGTCAGAAGACAATCTGTAGGCTTCAGTTTTATGTTTCTATCATGTGGGTTCTGGGGATCAAACTCTAATTGTCAGGTTAGGAGGCAAGTTTCTTATCCACTCACTGAGCCATCTCTCTGACCTCTGAAAATTTATTTTCTTTCATTTGATTCTTCTTTGGTCAAGTTGTTTATTTTTTGACATGCAGAAAAGCTATGTTTTTATAACACAAACTGAGGAGCGGGGAGAGAAGAATCCACCCAGGAAACCATTGCTATTACGAACACAGGGAGAAATATCACCTAATGCTGGTCTCTGTCTCTCATTGTCATTTCTGGTAAGGACACTCACCACAGGTTTAATCCTCTCAGGCAGTTTCTAAGTGTGTGATCCACACTTGCTGACTCCAGGAAGTTTACAGAGCAGATCTCTAGAATGTGTTCATCTCCATGACTGAGAGCTCATACCTCTGGACTTTTGTATGCCCCCATGTTCTCCCCTTGCAGCTTCTGGAAACCATCATTCTATCCTGGCTCTATGAGTTTTATTAATTATGGTAATTTAGTTATTTGATTTTTTAAAAAAATTATATTTTTAAAACATTATTTTATTTTTATCTATGTATAAAGTGTTTATCTGCATGCATTTATGTGCAGTTCTCATGCAGTGCCCTCAGAGGCCAGAAGAGGGCATTAAGTCTCCTGGAACTAATTTACTAATGGTTGTGAGCTGCCGTGTGGGTGCTGGGACCCAAAGCTGGGTCCTTTGCAACAGCCCCAGCCCTCATTTGATTTTTATAGAGAGTTTTTCCTCCACTACAAATCAGGAACTTTGTCAAGTGCTGAGATATGTCAGGTGGAGATCTGGATTTCATTTTGCCTAACTCCAGCAGTGGTTGGAGCCTTGAAGGTGGAGCTTGGAGGTGCCGACTCATGGATACATTTATGAGTTTTTACATTCATAGAATTTTTTCCTGACATGAACGTATTAATTTCAAACTATTTCATCAACCAATGGCATCAACAGGAATCCAATTCTGACCACAATATGTACATTATATCTTATTTTACTTCTTCGTTGGTTTAAACTTAAATACTCCTGTGTTGTTCTCGGATTAGAAAAGAAATATGATCATTAATAAAGTAACTCCACACTAAAGGTCTATTATTTCAAACATCAGATAATAACTGACAAATCGGGCCAATCCACACAGGACTCATGCAGCCAGGTTTGGGCTAAAACATGGACAGGACATAGCTTTGTCTATGTGCCAGAAATGGCCTTGCCTGGTCTTTTAAGCACATCTGCTTTTGCAGGACTAGAGCAGGGTGGAACTTGGGCTGGGGACCCAGACCCATGAAGCTCCAATTCTTTACTGTCTAGCTCTTTACAAAGTGAGTTTGGCCACACAGGGAACCCACAGTGGCTCTGGGGAGAGAACGCTGGGATGAGACAACCCCCAGGAGCCAGTGATGACAGGACCGTTTAATCCACCATCTCCACCCCCTGGTGGGATTGCAGGAGAGTGCTGCCATGTCTGGATGTATTCGATGGAGCCCATGCTGTGCTCAAACCCTGTCAACTGAGCAGCACTTTCAGCCTGACACTGCCATGTTGGGGGTTAGTATTGTGTAACTGGGATGGTGTGTATGTACACCTAGATGGCTGTGGCATTTCCATCTTTCTTTAAACAGTTATTTTATGCATATGGGTGTTTTGCCTGCATGCATGTGTGTGTACCACATGTATGCCAGGTACCCATGGGGGCCAGAAGAGAACATCAGACTCCCAGGAACTTGAGTTACAGACGGTTATCTGTTATAATGTGTGTGCTGGGAATCAAATCCAGGGTCTCTGGAAGTGCAGCCAGGGCCCTGCAGAACCATCTCCGTAGTCCTGAGCAATTCTATCTTTTAAAGAGGAAAGTAAGAATTTACAATGAATTCTTGTGGAAAAAAAAGGGAGTCTGGAGGGCCCTGGCATGCAACTGTTGTTAAGTATACAGACACATGGAAACCGTTTTCAGGAATTCTTCAGAACTTTAGAAAGTGTAGAGGTTGTGTTTGTTTCCTGTGTTTATTAGATGAGGTTTTCTTTTACTGTCTCTGCTCTGTCTGAGCTTCTCAACTGTCTACCGCATTTCCTACAGGATCCCAAAGGGCTTGTTAGAGGGAAGACATAGAAGAGAATTGGAAACCTGGTCCCCCATCTCCCCTGAAAGCAGCCGGGAGTCAGCGCTTCTTGACTGGGAGGGGCTCCCTCTTCAGCTTGGTGATTTAAGATTCCGTTGTTGCATCTGTTTGTTTTGCTTGAAGCCAATTCATGTTGGTTAAAGAAAATGTCAGCACAGCCTGAGAGGAAACACTGGAAAGGCAGAGGAAGGAAGGCTTTGGGATACGGTAATCGAGATAATGACTTAGGAAAACAGAAGCTCATCTGCATCTGGGATAAGTGCAGAGGCCAGAGGACAGAGACATAAGAGGAGAGGGAGATGGAGGAACTCATTGTATCAAATCTTGTTGAATAGGTCTGAACCCAGTCCAAACTGCCCTCTGCTATCACTCCAGTACTGTGCAGACCCTTTGCAGTGTCAGATGACATGGGCCAGAGTGGAATGGCCTGAGGCCATCAGCCACAAGGAAGCATCTTGCCTGTGGGGTGGAGGGGGATGAAGCAGTGCCAAGCCCACCAGATGCTGGTCTCTGATGCAGCACGAGTATGAATGAAGGCAGGGCTGCAGATGGATTTTCCTCAGCAGAGTCCATCTCTCCTTGGTTTCTTATCATCCTTTGGAAATTTGTAGAGGGCAGATTTTTTTTTGCCAGGAAATATGTTTTATGTTACTTTATTTGCTTATTGAATTCTCAGTCATTAAATGACTTCCTTTTCCTCTTTGGTCCATGTCAAGGTAAATGCATGAGCTGGCATTCATCTTGCTACTCCCAAGAAAGTCCAGATGACATCTGGGAGAGAGCCAGGGCAATGATTGAAGACAAGGAAGTTATTTCCCAGTGGGGAGCAGGAGAGAGAGAGAGAGAGAGAGAGAGAGAGAGAGGGGGGGGGGGAGGGAGGAGAGAGAGAGAGAGAGAGAGAGAGAGAGAGAGAGAGAGAGAGAGAGAGAGAGGGGCACTGTAGAGGCCCTGGGCTCAAAGGGTTTATCTCTGTAATTACTTGTTTCTACTTATGAGCAAGCTGGGATTTCACTTGTTCAAATCAATTTGGCTTTTACATTTTTGCTTGTGAGCATTCAACAAGTCCTTTAGTCATTTGGGTTAGAAAGTAAGGATTTCTCCAAAATATGGGAAGGGTTTTGCTAAGTAGCCAAGAGCCTGAAGGTTAGACACTCTCCTCTTGACATATCTTTATACCTGGAGTACCAGGGCCAGTGCTGTGTGTGGCCACCAAAGCCAGTTGGCACACAGGGTCTATCTTCCAAGTTGTGCCTTATTCAGAAACTTATCGGCCTGAGAAAACTGTAGATTAATAGCCCCAGGGTTAGCTTTCTGTGCTGTCAATCATTCCAGCGTTGGGCCCATCCTCTGGTCAGGTGATGAGTGCTGTCTCTGGGTTTCCAGCATTGGTGCTTGCCTACTTACCATCAAATGTACTCTCCCTCCTCCGTTCAGTCTTCCAATGCAGCAGAACCTTGCATTCCTCTTGCAGTGCCGTCCAGGCTGCAGGCTATCGGAACGACGCACCCATTTGTGTAGGTAGATTCCTTCTTACATCATGTAGTGTAGGCTTGTACTTTTCAAAACCTACTAAGGGTTCTTACACGCCTTAACCTCCCTTCCAGCCTACCGCCAGCCAGAGGTAGTGGAAAGGAGAGGTTAATAGGGCAGAGGGGGATGTGGACCTGTTTAGAAATAGTTCTTCGGAGTCAATCCAATCTGTGTTATCGGGATATCAGCCGTTCAGTTTTCACGAATCAGCAGCAGTGGCTCAATCCACTAGCAAACACCATTCACAAATCAGCAAGAGCAGTTCCATCAGAAGAAACTGAGAGGCTCCGCCAATCTGCCTGAGTCTGCCAGAATGGCAAGAAGCCGCCGGAAAACCACCAGAAGTTCTTTGATGGCGTTTCTCTCTATGAAGTCATGACAAACGATGACCAGCAGAGTGGCAAGGTGTACCAATGCCACAAAGCATTGTCAGTGAAGACCAGCGTCAGCAAAGCCCAATGATGACCAGCAAAGAATGGCAAGGCGAACCAATACCACACAGTGTTGTCCACTGTCTGTTGGGTTCTATCCTTTCCAAACATCATGTGTTCTCTCAGGGATCTGCTCTTGCAAAACATCACATGCTCCTTTTCCATGCTGCCTCCAGAAAAACACCACATGTCTGTTCTTGACAGAACATCCTCCCACATGTCTGCCTCAGCAAAAACATCCTCTTATAAGACAGTTTCCAGAAAAACATCACATGACACAATCCAGTCTCCAGAGAAACCAGAAATTTCCACTTCAGTGTAGTACAAATGTGTTCTTATACTACAGAATACGAAGGTGTCTCCTGCCATCTCCTACACTCATCTGTAACTTATAGGATCTGTACTCCGTAAAGATAGGCACCCATTACCTCCAGTCTATCTTATGGTTAGCCTGGCTTTTGTGCATGTGTGTGTTCATGTGTGTGTGCCTGTGCGTGCGTGCGTGTGTGCGTGTGTGTGTGTGTGTGTGTGTGTGTGTGTGTATGGTTGTATGCAGCAGCCAAAGAATAAACGTGGGTATTGCCCTCAATTATTATCTTCTTTCTTCCTTCCTTTCTTTCTTTCTTTCTTGTCTTTTTTTTTTTCCGGAGCTGGGGACCGAACCCAAAGCCTTGCGCTTGCTAGGCAAGCGGTCTACCACTGAGCTAAATCCCCAACCCCTCTTCCTTCCTTCTTTCCTTCCTTCCTTCCTTCCTTCCTTTCCTCCTTTCTTTCTTTCTTTCTTTCTTTCTTTCTTTCTTTCTTTCTTTCTTTCTTTCTTTCTTTCTTTTTGATAGACTTTCTTTCTGAACCCAGAGTTTGCTGATCTAGCTAGGTTGACTGGCCAACAACCCTCCTGGATCCTCTTATCTTGGATTCCTCAGCTCTTGGATTAAAGACCTGTCATTCGCAGCTTTTTATAAAAATATATCTTTGTAAATTTTATACATATATCTTGATTATATCTACTTTATATTCCCTTCCTCAAATTCCCCTTTGCCCCCCATCATGTCTCCCTCTCAACTTCAAGTCCTGCTTTTATATTTATTTATCTGTGGAGTCTAATTGTTGTTACTCATATGCACATGGGTCTGTGGCCATCTACTGGGACATTGGAACCTACCTGTGGTCACACTCCTAAGGAAAAAATGACTCTCCCTTCCCCAGCAGCCACCAACTACCAATAGCTCCTCAGTTAGGGGTGGGACCTTGGGTGCCCCGCCCCTATCCACACTGGAAACTTTAGCTGGCTTGCTTTTACTTGGATCTTGTGTAGGCAATCACAGTGGCCACGGATTCATGTGTGGAACACTATGTAATGTCCAGAAGGCAGGGCCTTCCTCTCTAATCTCTGGCTCTTAACTTCCAGCTCTGCCCCATCTCCTTGATGTTCCCTGAGCCTTGGTGGCAGGGAGTAGAGTTTGACACAGGTATCCCATCCACCGCTGAGTATCACAGTTGTTATTCTCAGCATTTTGAGCAGCACTGCATCCCTGTGTTAACCTCTACCACTGACGTGAGAAGCTTCTGTGACCAGGCTTTGAAGTAGCACACATTAATAACTATAAACAAATATTTAGAAGGTAGGTTCAAAGATCAGTATCAGTATGCTCTCCTCTAGGGCTTATGAGTTCCTTAGCCATGAATTTTGACCATGCTTCTGGTACCAAGCTTGAACTCCCACCCATGAGTGATTGGTTAGCCCAGAAACAGTCTTGCCACTATCACGCCAGTGAGCAGGTCCTGGTTAATGAGTAAGTGTTATAGGTATACCACACCAATGCTGGTTAAAACTACTGATATTTTTTTTCTGCCAGTATTCCTCATAATGCCTTCCAGCTAGCCAGCAGGGAGAGTTTCCAGGCTATTCTGAGACTGGTTTCCCTGTATCCTGCAGTCAGAGTGTGTGGTGTCTTCAGCGATGTAGTTTTGGGGACCAAGAACAATGATATTAGCCTGTATTGCTTTGGATACCTTTGAGACAACTCTCACAATAACTCACAGAGAGGTAACTGGATCCACGGCTGGCTCTGGGGATCAAACTCAAGTCTTAGGCTGAATCTCTTCCCAGATCCTAGAATAGCCTTTTATTTATTTATTTATTTTAATAGAAAGTGAGTTGTGAGACACAAAGCTGTACATGCTGGGGCACACATATGCGACAGCAAGGAATTATTCTGAGAAGGAATGAAAAAAAATGTAAACCTTGGTGATAGAGAGATGGGTCAACAGTTAAGAACATTTACTGCTCTTGCAGAGGACCCAAGTTGAGCTCCCAGCATCCACATGGCTGCTAACAACCATTTATAACTCCAGTTCCAAGGGATCTGACTGACACTTTGTTCTAGCCTCTGTGGGTACCAAGCACGTGTGTAGGCATGCTCATACATGGAAAAACAAGAATAAATGTAAATCTAGGACAGACACACTGAGGCTTACTTCCTTGTCAGGCTCAGAACATGGGAAAAGGCAGGCTAAAGCCAAATATATGAAAATATCTACCCCCTAAATCAGAGACCATTGGGAGATGAGATGCTTTCTTTTTAATTGGATATTTTTTATTTATATTTCAAATGTTATTCCCTTTCCCAGTTTCCCGGCCATAAGCCTCCTATCCCATCTCCCTCCCCTTCTTCTATAAGGATGTTTCCCCTCCCCAACCAACCCCCATTCCCACCTCCCCACTCCCCTGATGTTCCCCTGTACTGGGGTTCCAGCCCTGGTAGGACCAAGGGTTTTTCCTCCCATTGGTGTTCAACAAGGCCACCCTCTGCTACATATGCAGCTGGAGCTATGGGTCTGTCCATGTGTACTCTTCGAATGGTGATTTAGTCCCTGGGAGCTCTGGTTGGTTGGTATTGTTGTTCTTATGGGGTTGCAAACCCCTTCAGCCCCTTCAATTCTTGAGCTACTTTTAATATCTCTTCTCCTGCCACGTGCACGATGTATAAGAATCTCTCCTAGACAAAACAAGAAATCCCACTTTTCATGATTTGTTTCTTATTTCCAATCCTGGAAACATTCGAACTCTAGTTTAAACCAGAGGGTTCTGGGAACAGACCTCCAGGATATCCTTCAGTCAGTGAAGAAGGTGGAGTCATTCAGACCGTGAGAGAGTTCAGCCTGCATGGTGAGCTCTCCTGGGAGAGCTCAGCTGCACGGTGGGTTCTCCACCAAGGTCTCACCCTACAGCTCAGACTGGCATGGACATGTGAACTTCCTGTCTCAATCTCTGAAGTGCGTGGGTGACAGGTATGGGTGGTCACAGTCTGCCAGTTCTTAGAATTAATGACATTCTTGGACCTTACATTGGGGCAGCTTCATTTGCGCCATGTGGGAGCTTATCTCTCTGGAATCCTTGCTCTTTCTCTCTTTCTCCTTTGACCCTGTTCTCTATGCCCCAAATATTATTTAAGCAACTACTATTGGCACAATCTGGGTAGGTGCAGGGGACACAGATATGGCTCAGTGAAAATGTACTTAGAGAACTCACTATCTACCCTCTTAGGTTTTTTTTTTCATTTATTATTAAAGATATTTCACACATACATCCTATTCAGAATCCTAATTCTTTGAGGATTGATACCATTTTATGTAGAGGATGTGGTCAAAATAAACATATATATATAATGCTTATAGTTATTATTTTCCAACTTGAGCTGCAAGGAATCTTTAATTATTAGGCGCTGTCATGTTGATTAAAGAAGGCAATTTTATTTAGTATGTAAAGGCATATTTTAATATATTTTCCTTTCATCTGACGTGGTTTGAGTGGTTTCCAAATGCGAGCTGAGGGAGGGGTTTTGTGCGTCTTTATCTTTAGAGGTTTGCTCCCAGGAGGTGCCTTCTTAGAAAGGCCACTATGTTACAGACAATAAGGAATAGCTTGGGGGACAACATTCTGTCTATTTTAAATGTTAGGGGAGGAGAAGACATTGTATCCAAGACTACAATTTTCTGGATGACTCCGTCTTGCTACAGTTATCATCTTGTGCAGAGCATTCATGGGGCTCTCACTGTGAATCCTGCAGGGAATGTTCTTCCGGAGAGCCAGTGGGAATGGGGACTGGACAGAGCAACCGAGCATTGAGGCACTTCCCCTGGGCACTTTCATGGGGCTTCTCAGAGAGTGAGGGGTGGGGATGGGGTGATGATAGGGTGGGGCATGGATTAGTCCAGGTAAAATTCCAAACTTTGGTCTGCCAGATGTCCAGACTTCCATTTGATTAGTCTCTCATAAAGATCGTTTTGAAGATCCTATTTTGTCTCTTGTCATATGGTGTGAGGATCTCCTTTCAATATTTTGATAGCTTGGGACTACAACCAATTATAAATTTTGGTAAAAACAAAAGTGGTTTTCTGAGTGGACTGATAATAGTTTTTCAGAAGGAGTTGAGTCTCTGCAAAAACTCACTTTCTGAGTCTGAGCTGAGTGCTTTGTCTACAGAGGTAGTGATTTGTTTAAAGCACATGCTCTGGGGCTGAAGCTCACTTGGTAGAATTCAGGCCATGCTTGAGGCCCCAGGTTCAATCAAGTTCCCGCACTGCATAAACTGGGAGGGCTAGCACATAGTCCTAGCACTCAGGAGAATTTGAAGTTTAGAGGTTAACTTTAGCTACATAGCAAGTTGGAGGTCAGTCTGGGATAAAAAAGACATGATCTTAAAACACACACACACACACACACACACACACACACACACACACACACACACTGTGGTACTGTGGTGGTTTCAATGAGATAGTCTCCATAGTCTTCCATAGTCTCAGGCATTTGAATAATTGGTCCTCAGTTGAACGTGCGGGCACCTACACCAACACCCACATATGCTCACCACACACACACACACACACACACACACACACACACACACACACAGAGAGAGAGAGAGAGAGAGAGAGAGAGAGAGAGAGAGAGAGAGAGCATGTTTGGTTTTATCTTATTTTTAAACGGAGTCTTTATGGATGGGAAACAAAATGGGGACTGACTGCTCCAAGGTGTCTTTGAGGAGAAGGTTTATTGTAGACACGAAGGAGAGCACAGCCAGAAGCATCTGTAAGGGTCCAGACTGCACCTGTCCTGCAGCCTGACTGAATGGGAGCCGTGAGAGGCGGCAGGGAGGTAGTGGTGACAGAGAAAGAGAAGAGAGTTCTCCAAAGAGATCACCTGGGAACCAGGAGGGCATGTAGCCAAAATGGCCGGGTTTTATAGAAAAGGGAGGCTGGAGGAAGGAAAGGGAGGCTCAGGGAGGCTTAGGGCAGGGGCCCTGTAAACCAGCCGGGATGATTCTGTAACAGATGCTGACTAGTGAAAAGGGGGAGGCAGGCGGCCAGAGTCCGCTTCGATATGTCAAAGAGTCACCTCAGGCAGCCATTCACCCTGAGTTTGTCTGAGTTTGGCTTTCTATTCCACGGCTGAAGCTAAACGTTGGTCTTCCTGCCTCAGCTCTCCAGGGCCGTATTTGTTTTTAACTGCGGAAGGAGGCGTCGTTTCCATCCATGAAAAGAATAAGGATTCTCTAGAAGCAGGTTTGGAAAGAGGTAAACTGTAATGATAAATGGCAGGGGCGACATCACCGACACCAAGTAAAAACCCAAACCAGACAAACGACAAAACAAAACCACAAAAGAGCAACAACAAACTCACCAGGTCCTCCACACAGTGAGTTTGAGGCCAGCCCGGAGGATACAAAACTCTGTCACCACAGCGTCAACAACAGACCGAGGCTGTTTATTGCCCAAGTATATGTATTTTCTGTGAGCGATGCTTTCACAGCTTGAAGACATTTCCAGAACATTTCTCACATCAGTTAGAACTGAGTTGATTGACTTCAAGGACTGAGAAAACACAGGCATTAAGCTTTCACTCACAGCAAACCATGTGCCTTTGGGTCACATGTTCTCCAAATAGAACAAGTCTCACCCCTCTTCTCTTTCTCTTCCTTTTTCTTTCTCTCTTGAAATTCAATCACAGAGAGCTTGGCAGAGCCCTCATTTCCCTCTCTCCTCCTTCCTGCTCAGGCTCTTGGTGGTTGAGAAGATAATAACCATGGCCCCAAGGGCAGGGTGTGTGGAGGCCTCTTGGCTTCTCAGGCAGTTACTGGGAGCAGTGTTGACAGGCCTGGGAGAAATCCTGGGTGGGACTCCAGAGTTAGCAGGAGGACCTCATTGACAGAGGAAGGGAGCCTTCAAGGCAGAGAGGAGCAGCCTCCCAGGCTCTGGGTTGTATGTTGGTTTCAACTCTTAGGGAAATAGTCCTGGAATGCACCAGAGAGGCAGGCCTTCTCTTTTAGACCTTTTGTTGCTTCATCCCAGGCCTGTATTAATGCCATGGAAACCTTGGTTCTTCCCTCTCAGCTCTGTCTACCGGCCCAAGTTTAAACCTGTGCCCGGCTGGACAGCTTACGGTGACGGTTTGGCCAAGATGCCATGGAATAATGGAAGAGAAAACCCTGCTTTAATGATAGGGAACTGGCCCATGAGTTTCTGGCTCATCCTCACAAAATGGAAAACTATGGACAACACTGGATGATCTTTTGAAAGCAGGTGGGGACACCACTGTAAACACACTGCTACTCCCTGTAATCCCCCAGCTCGGTGCAAAGATTCAGGAGTCCTGGTAACGAAGACAATGAGAACTGCGCGCATCTAAGTCAGACTTTGGTTCCTAGAAGGAGCAATGTGGTCGAGCAGTATAGGATGTTTTCTTGAAATGACCAAGTCACCTTCCAGAAAAGTCTCCTCTTCCTGGGAAGGCTTTACATGTGTGGGTTTTGATGAGGTTTGATCCATCTAATTACTTCAGCTCATTTAATGAGTCAGGGCAACGGCAGAGAATGGGAAATCGTGAGTGTCCTCTGGAGGAGTGAGACAAAAATATACACCCCATCCCCCCGGGGGCATCCAGGCATGGGTTCTTCTTGTCTGAGGGCCCTGCTTATTGCAAAAACAATTTGATTAGTTTCATTAGTTAAAACTTAAAACCCTGATATTAAAAAGTTTAGCTTCCCTCTAGAACCTCCTACAATCTGAATGCTTAGTAAGGATTTAATTATAGTGGACTCTTAGGCTGAGAAACTGAGCCCCCTTTTCTGGCCTTTGTACAATTAAGTGCCTGTCAAACTCAGGCAACCCCTAATTTTCTTTATGTGAAAGCAGTTGATGAGCTTAAAACCAATTCTGCCCTCAGGGCTTTTTTTCTTTTTTTTAAAAATGAAAGGCTTATAATTAGAAATAAAAGTTCATAGAAACTTAAAAGACTTTCCCCCCTTCTTTTTTCACCCCCTGTGGATATACTTCATTCAGACAAAAGCTGGAGAGTTTCGTTATTAGTGTTGTTGGGCGTGGCGGCTTCATAACCAGTTGCGAGGAGCCGCTTGAAGCTGGTGAAAGCGGAGTCTTGGACTGCAGTATTCTTGTCCATGACCTGGATGCTCAAAGCTTGTCCGGGAGCCAGCAAATCAGCACCACCTGGGGACCCTCTGGGAAAAGCAAAGCTTCAGGCTCACAGACAGCCACGGCCGCGCATGAGACCCCGTAGGCTGAAAGAACATTAGAGCTCGAGAAACACCTACACATAAAACTGGTTCCTGGGGGAAATGTGAAGTTTAAAGTAATAATAAATCGAACCTGTCTTAATGTTAGAGTAGTTTGTAAATTAAAGAGCACTCGGCTTTGTTTCTCGCATCAAAAAATCCAGGCAATTAGTGCTGCCCGAAGAGCATTTTGAAGCTCGATCCTGTCCGCTGGAGAGACAGCTGCGCCTGGGGATCCGCCATCCTGATGAGTTTGGAACCCAAAGTCTTAAGACCCCTCATCCCCCTCCTCCGTAGATCTAGCTTTTATTAATTTTTCTCAAAGGAAATGTACATTCTATCTACGCAGGAGTATCTTCCTAAAAGGAGTGCTCACTACATAGTTTTTAAAGAAGAGGCGACTATATTAAGATGAGGTTGTGCTGGTTTGAGAAATGGGAGTGTGTTAGGAACCTGCATTCCCTTTTCGCCTTGTGAACACAGGCCTGGGAGGCCCGTTTTATACTCTGCCTCGACCGATCTCTTCTGCCATACTGTGAGCTATATGAGGGTGTCTTAGTTTCCCTGGGTATTGTTTATGATGGGACTCTTGTTATTCAACAGTTGTGTGCGTTTTACTCTGGGGCAGGTGTTGTGTGTGCACTAAGTGTAGATGTGGGAGAATGTTAGATGTCTTCCTCTCTCACTCTGTCTTATTGCCTTGAGACAGGGTCTCTACTGAACTGGAAGCAAGCCGGTGAGCCAAGCTGGCTGGCCACGTGCTCTCAGAATCTACCTGGCTCTACTCCCCAACGCTGGAGTTACAGGCACATGCAGCTGTACCCTGCAGCATGTGTGAGTGCCCAGTATTGGAATCAGATCCTCATGCTTGTACAATATGCCCTCTTATCCACTGAGTCATTTCCTCAGCTCCCCCCTCTCCCTAGTATTAATTGTAGTAAAGTATCTACAACACGGAATTCCCCATTTTGCCCATTCTGAAAGTGTCCTGTCCAGTGGGATTGAAAATGCTGACCTTTTCTTTGTGGTCAGCATCCCTTTCTATCTTGTAAAATGGGAACTCCTTATCATTGAACAATAGCTCTCTAGCTTCTTTGTATATAGTGCAGGCTAGCCTCTGACTCTTGTTCTGGCCGTGACCCCGTGCCCTTCTCCCTCAGCCACCCCAGTGTTGTGATTACAGATTCAGGCACCACACCTTGCTTCAGTGCGCTCCCAGGGCAATCCAGTGGCTAAAACCGTTGAATGTTCTTCATGACAATGTGCATTTCTCCATTTGAAAACTCTTCAGTTTAGCCTCTCACTTATTGATTGGGTTATCGGTTCTTTGAGTGTTTAGTGATTTGAATTCTTTATAAGTGGACATTAGTCCCCATGCTGGTTAGTTTTGTGAACTTGACACAAGCCTGAACTTACCCAGGGAGAGGAAAATCACTTCTGAAGAACTGTCTAGATCAGCTTGGCTTGTGGGCACATCTGCGGAACATTCTCTGTTAATTGATGTAGGAGGGGCCAACCCACTGTAGGTGGAGTCATCTCTGGGCAGGTGACCTGGATTGTATAGGAAAGGTAGCTGAGAAAGTCAGGGAACGGAAGGCAGTTAGCAGCTATCCTCCTGCCTCAGCTTCCCTGGGATAGACTGAAACCTCCAAGTGAAAATGATTCTTTTCCTGCCGGGTGATACTTTTGGTCAGGGTTTATCCCAGCTACAGAGAAGCAAACTAGGTCAGGCCGGGAGGAGATCAAAAGCAACAAAGTATTTTCTTCTGTCTTGCACATGGCTTCTCTCTGGTAAGCGTTTCATCTGTTGTGTAAACGTTCTTTATTTTAATTTTTCATGTTTGGGGCTATTTGCTGACCTAGAGCTGCCTTCTCAGAAAGCCTCCTTTACTGTGTTTTGAAGTGTTCCTCCTACACTTTCTTCCAGTGGTTTCAGGTCTTACATTAACTTTCTTGTCCACTTTGGTCTGACTTTTGTGCAGAGAGCTGTGGATCTAGTTTCATTCTTCCATGAGAGGATATCTAGATTCATCAGAAACATTTGTTCAATAGGCATTTTTTTTACAAACATTTTTAAGTACTGTGCTGGAAATCATGGCCAAAACTGTATGTGCTCATTACTGGTATAAAGGAAATATGATAGCTTCTAGCATATTGATTTTGTGCCCCTTTGCTGAAAGTGTTTACTAGACCTCGGGGTTTCATGGGAGTCTTTTGAGCATTTCCATCGTAAGATGACGACATCTTACAAACATGTATAATTCAATATCTTTGTTTTCTATTTGTTTCCTTTTTTTTTTCTTTTCTTTTTTCGGAGCTGATGACTGAACCCAGGGCCTTGCGCTTGCTAGGCAAGTGCTCTACCACTGAGCTAAATCCCCAACCCTATTTGTTTCCTTTTTATTCCTGTTTCTGTCTTACTGCTTTCATTTCAGATTCAATCACTGTATTGAATAAGTGTAAAGAGAGTGGATGTTTTGCCATGATGCTATTGATTTTAGAGAAAATACTTTTGGTTTTCCTCATTCTGTGAGCTCTAGCGCTGAGCCATGTGCCCTTGACTATGGTCCCTCTCCTAATTTCTTCAGAGCCCTTATCATGAAAGGATGTTAGGTTTTGTAGAAGGCCTTTTCTGTTCCTATTGAGATGATCGTTGATTTTGACCTTGATTCTCTTTGCAGGTGGCAAACTATGTTGATGCATATATGTTAAACTGTCCGTTTTAGAGCAAAAGCAATTTACCACAACCAGTTTCCCAGCCCAAGAGTCAGTGATTTTTTTTTTAAATGTGGAGTTATATTTTATTTGAAAGTGGTTTATTCAGATTTTTGTGTCTATGTTAATTAAGTAAATTAGTGTCTAGTTCCTTTCCCTTTCTTTCTTTCTTTCTTTCTTTCTTTCTTTCTTTCTCTCTCTCTCTCTCTCTCTTTCTTTCTTGTCTTGTGCTTCCTTGGTTTTGGTGTTAAAAAGTAACACTGAGTTCATAGAATGAGAGTGGAAACATTCTTTCCCATTATGTCCTGGAACAGTTTGTGGAGTGTGGATGTTGGCTCCTCTTTAAAGGTGTGGCAGAGTTCAGTAGCGTATCTGTCTAGTCCTTTTGGAAATTTAAAGATTACTGAATCATTCTCACTGCTTGATACCAATTTGGTTTGGTTTAAAAATACTCTCTTGGTTCAGTTTTGGTACATCATGTGTCTAGAAATTTGTCTATTTCTTCTAGTTTTTATAACTTTTTGTGGGGAATCTGAGGTCCCAAAAGATTACCCATGTTGCATCTTAGTAACGTCTGTCTTGCCTCTTCAGTCACTAATTTTAGTAATTAGAGTCTTGTCTCTGTTTGGCTTAGGTTGACTATGGACTTGTCAGTCTTGTTCATTTTTTCAAAGGACCAGCTTCTTGTTTGATTGAACCTTTGTGTTGTTCCTTCATCTCATTAGTCCTGAACTTTACTGTCTGTTTCTTTAACCAGTTCTTGGTGATTGGTTTATTTATATATTTTTCTAAGACTCGGAGGTGTATCATTAAGTTATTTGTGATTTCTCTCTTTTTAAAAAAAGTTGTGGGTATTCATAACTATATATTACTTCTTAGAGATGCCTTTGTAGTGTCTCGAAGGTTTCAGAAAGTTTTGCTTCCAATTTTTAATTGATCCTATGAATGTTTTTATGATTCCCACCCTGATTTCTTCAATAACTCATTCAAAAATGTGGTGTTTATGTATTTTCTGTAGTTTCTCCTGCTGACAATCTCCAGTTTTCTTTCACTAAGGTGTGATAGGTGCAAGAAATTATTACATGTTTTGACATTTTCAAGGACTTTTGTAGTCTAAAGTATGGTCTTTTTTTGGAGAGAGTTCAATGGGTGGAGGATAGAAAGTAATATCTGAAGAAAGTAATATCTGAAGGTGAAAAGCAGGTAGACTCCTATTATGTCTGTTTGGTCTGGTTGCCACACACCTCTGAAGCTCCCATGCTAATATTTTATCCTGGTGATCATCTGTTGATGTGGACGGGGGTGGGTTCAAGCCAATGACTATTGCTATTGTTAGATCGCTCATTTTATACCCAGCTGTGCTTTTATTAATTGGATATATCGATATTTTATTTACATGTCTTTATGCCCATTATATGTCTTTATCTCTTCTGATTAATTTTGAGATTTGTCTGAAATAAATACTAAATAAATTCTATTTGGAACCTTCCCTTTCACTTTGGATCTCTGAATGATTTTGTCAGTAATGTAAATTTCTTACAGATACAAGGTTGGTTGGATCTTGTCTTTATGTTTGCTTTGTGTGTGTGTGTGTGTGTGTGTGTCTAACTATAGTGTGACATAGAGAGGGTCTTTTTTGTGTCATGTCTACTTGGATCTCTAATGGCTACCTGTGCTTAGATGTCTGTATCATTTCTAGATTTGGGGAAATTCCTGCTGTAAGTTCGATGACTTTAGGTGTCACCTCAGCATGCCTGGAACTTGCAATCCTCCTGCCTCAGCCTTCTGAGTGTTGGGATTACAGTCGTGTGCCACTACCAACTTCTGACTTGGTCTCTGAACCATGTCCAAGAAGTTTTTCTCCTCCTCCTCTCCCTCATCTTCCTCTCCCTCCTCCTCCTCCTCCTCCTCCTCCTCCTCCTCCTCCTCCTCCTCCTCCTCCTCCTCCTCCTCCTCCTCCTCCTCCTATTCTTTCTCTTTATTGCTATTTGTGGCCATTGCCAGTTTGACGGAATCTAGAACTGTGTTGGCAGCACTCACTGGCTGTGTCTGTAAGTGTATTTCCAGAAATGCTCAGCACTCCGAGAGTGAGCGGCCTGATCACATGGTCTGGGTTCCTGAACAGAGTGAAAGGGAACAGTGAGGTAGGCACCAGAATTCTCCTGCCTCCTGATGCCTCAGATTGTAAGTCAAAAAAACCCTCCCTGATGTTTCTTATCAGGAACTTTGTCATAGCAGTGAGAAATATATTCCGACCATGTATTATTTGACTGTAATAACTAATTAACCTTGTATTTATTCCTTGATATTAGTTTTCGTATCATCTGATCTACTATTGATGCTTTCTACTGAGTTTTATGTTTGGTTTGGTAAGTTTTTATTTCCACGATTCTCATTTTGAATCACTGTCTTTGTTGAAATTCTCATCCAGGTTTCCAGATTTTACACGCAGGCTTGAACTGACTTTGCTACTTCGTCTGTCGAAAGCTAAACCTTTGAGTGCTTTTGCATTTCGACCATTTTCATGTTTCGATTGTCTTACTGACAATCTGAACTCTGGGGAGAATCACGGTGCCTGTTTTTCTTTTCTTGTGTGCGTGCTGTGACTTGTGTGAGAAGTTCATCTCTTCTAGTTTTCCATGGGGTCTCAGTGAACAGCCTTCCCTTAAGAGAATCTGTAGTACTGCCATAACAGCAAGGCCACTAGAAGGTGCCACTACGATGATTGATGTCGTCAACCTGATAAACCTAGAGTCACTTAGGAAGGCAATCTCTCTCTTTTTAACTTTTTATTGATTCTTTGTGAACTTTATATGTTGCATGTCAAGTCTACTCATTTCTCAGTCCCTCCATCACTGCCCTTCATCCTTGCCACCTCTTGTCAAAAGAAAAGAAACAAAAACCAAACCAAACCAAACCACAGCAAACCACACCACCACCACCACCACCACCACCACTACCACCACCACCACCACCACCACCACAACAACAACAACAGCAACAACTCTCACCGTGGAAGCAGTGGTGTGTCACAATGTGTCCCACAGTGTACCCTTCTGGTCACACATCATTACTTGCAAATGTTCATTGCCATGAGTCAATGGTCAGGTTCGGGGCCTCTGACTTCTGCTACACTAGCAATGCTGGATTCTCGCTGGGACTCAGATAGCCTGCTGTTGCCCTGTGTTATGGAGGTCCTGCAGCTTTGGTGCAGCAGTTCATAGTTAGGGTAGATGTTGGGGTGGGCCAACCGGAAGGTCTGGATCCGGGTCTGGGTGGTAGCTGAGTTGGTCAGCCCCTCACTCTCTTCCTTTCGGGCCCATGCCACCAGGGCCAGCTCTCCCATTTGCCCAGGCCAGGTTTGAGGGCCACCAGGGTCACCTCTCCCATTTGCCCAGGCCAGGTCTGAGGGCCAGTTCGATGGCAGTTGGCAAGAGACAGGATGGGCTCTTCCATGTTCATGCCATTGGGGCCAACTCTCCAGCACCCATTTCACCAGGGCCAGTTCACTGTGCTGCCCAGGTGAGGTGTGTGGCCCACTCTCCCAAGTGCTGCAGCCAGCAAGGGTGTGGGGCCAACTCTTCCTGCTGCCCAATTGAGGGGCAGGGTAGCCAGTGAGGGGCAGGGTCAGCTCTGCATAGCCTTCTGACATCAACATGGCCCCAGGCAGCACCCCAGACCTGGGACATCTGAATGACTTTGGTGGTAACATGGGTCACAGATATTGACTATTGAGCCGGGCCCCTGCTGCTGCAAGGCTTTGACCCAGATGTGGCCTCAGGTAGCAGCACAGGCTACCCACACCAGGCTGTTCCTCACCACCCTCATGTCTTCAGTTTCTCCTCTCGCCATACTGCACAAACAGTTCTTTCTCTTCTGTCTCTCTAACATACATTTGCTCATGGTAATGGTACCTCTTCACCTCTGGGTGTCTTCTACCCACCCTCTGCTGCATGCCTCTCTCTGGGTGTCTTCCTGGGAAGAGAATCTTAATGAGAGATGATTGTGTCTATTGTGTTGCCCTGTGGGCATGTCTGTGGGGGGTTGTCTCAATAACATTAATTGATGTGGGGAGAACCACCCCATTTGTGTGTGCATGCGTGTGCATGCTTGCGTGCACACGCACGCACACCTATACTCACATGAACAGTTCTCTAGGCAGAGTCCTAAACTGCCTACGAGTGGAGCAATCAAGCTGACCATAAGCAAGCAGGGAGCGTTTGTGTGATTATTTCCCTTGGCTCTTGATAGTGACAGAGGTGAGGTAACGGAGGTGAGGTATGGAGGTGAGGTGACGGAGGTGAGGTGTGGAGGTGAGGTGACGGAGGTGAGGTATGGAGGTGAGGTATGGAGGTGAGGTATGGAGGTGAGGTATGGAGGTGAGGTATGGAGGTGAGGTGACAGAGGTGAGGTGACGGAGGTGAGGTGACATGACCAGCTGTCTCAAGCCTGCTGCCGTTACTGCATTCTGAAGCAATGGAGCATGACCCGCAGTTGTAAACCAGAACAGCCCCTCTCTCCCTTCGGTTGCTTACTGTCACTGCATTGTCAAATCAACAGAAATTAAACTAGAGCAGCCGCATGGGAATAAAACAAAAAAACCAAAGGAAAAAGAACAGTGACCACGTTAACAATAACCACAGGAAACCAAGGGACAAAATAATTTAGGAGGAACTATAAGAGAATTAGTAAATGTAACAAATAATGAAGACTCAAACAAACAAATAAAAATTCACTTTCAAAGTTGTATTTGCTGGAGTTTTACTGCTGTGAGCAGACACCATGACCAAGGCAACTCTTATAGTGACAACATTCAATTGGGGCTGGCTTACAGGTTCAGAGGTTTAATCCAATATCATCAAGGCAGGAGCACGGCAGTGTCCAGGCAGGCATGGTGCAGGAGGAGCTGAGTTCTACATCTTCATCTGCAGGCCTCTAAGAGAAGGCTGACTTCCAGGCAGCTAGGATGAGGGTCTTAAACACACACTCACAGTGACACACCTACTCCAACAAGGTCACACCTCCTAGTAGTGCCACTCCCTAGGTCAAGAATACGCATCACAAAAGTAAAAAAAAAAAAAAAAGTAAAGTTAGATAAAAGAAGACAACAAATAAAAACGTGGAGAAGCCTGGGCTACATAGCAAGGCTAATCTTAAAACTAAAACAGTTGTTGTGGAGAGATGGCTAAGTGGTTAAGAGTACTGTCTCTCTTTTCAGAGGGCCTTGGCTTTGTTTCAATACAAGGGCAGCTCACAACCATTTGTAACTCCAGTTCCAGGGGATCCAACACTCTCTTCTGGCCTCTGTAGTTACAAGGCAGCAAGTGATGTACAGATATTCAAAGAAACATGCAAAACATCCATATACACAAAAACAAGAACAAAACAAAACGACATGTTAAACTTGGTGGCCCAGCACTCAGGTAGGAGGCAGAGGCAGATAGATCTCTACTGGTTTGAGGCTAGCCTGGTCTATATAACACATTTCAGGCTAATTAGGTGAGACTCTGTTTTGAATCAATTAACCAATCAAGATAAGGTAAATTAAAAAAAATCCTAAAAACCATAATAAACAGACTAAACAGACAAAAGTTGTTTTGTTTTATTTTTGACAAAGAATTGGAGATGCGGCTTCCTGGTGCCTGTGATACAGGAGACTGCCAGGCTGGGGTGGGAGTAGTAGGTGACAGCAGAGGAACTCAACTTCGTGGTGCTTCCTCTCATGTCCCACTCCTTAAGTAGCACTGTGCGTGGGCTGAAGGCAGCTGGGTACACCTCTGTTGTCAGTGTTAAGGCTGCATTCACTTTAGAGGTGTACCCCCCCCCCTTTTTTTGTATCAGAAGCCACTGCTGGCTCCAGTGAGCTTTGTGGTCTGTAAGGGGGCAAGGTTCCCAGTCCTTCCAGAGGCAGTCCAGCCTGAGCACATAGTATGGCATTAACCACACTGAGGGTGTTTCTTGAGCATGTCAGAGAATAGGGGAAGCAGACAGAAAACTGAAGTCTCCCTGGCTGGGGAAACCCAGGAGAATGGGGCTCTTCCCAGGAGACCCTGGGGCTGGGGCTCTTCCTGAGGAGACCTAAGGGAACAGAGCTCTCCCTGAGAGACCCAGGGTAGTGGGGTTCTTTCTGGGGAGGCCCGGGGAGCCTGGGATCTTCCTGGGGGGCCCAGGGGCTGGGGTTCTCTCTGAGGAGACCCAGGGGAACGGGGCTTGTCCTGGCACTGTACTTCAGACTCCACCCAGCAGGATACCACCTTGTAGAGGGGTGTGGCAATACAGAACATGGGACCAGACAGCAGAGAGTCAGCACCTGCGGGTAGGTAGTCCATAGGCTTGAGCAGGGAGCCCTTAGTTCCTGTAGCCATCCACAGAGGCTAGGGACACACATCTCTCCACAACAGGCTAGGTAATGATTCTGCTTTCCACACTCTGGCTTCATGGCTTCTTAAGCCTCTCTGTAGATCTAACCCAGTTTCTCTGTCCTAGTTAGGGTTTTACCACTGTGAACGGACACCATGACCAAGGCAATTCAAGGTTCAGAGGTTCAGTCCATTATCATCAAGGCTTGGAGCAGGGCAGCATACAAGAAGATGTGGGGCTGGAGGAGCCAAGAGTTCTACATCTTGATCCAAAGGCAGACAGAAGAAAGACTGGCTTCCAGGCAGCGAGGAGGAAGCTCTCTTAAAGCTCAACCCCACAGTGACACACTTCCTCCAACAAAGCCACACCTACTCCAACCTCGCAATATTGCTGCTCCCTGGGCCAAGCATATTCAAACCACCACATCCTCTCCATGACTGCCTCTACAGTTGTTTGTACTCCACACAGACAACTGTGTCATGGTATCTCTAGGCTCCTTGAATATGGATTGTTCCTTGTGTTCAGGACTCCAGAGCATCTCAGCCTTTTAAAGAAGGCAGTTCGGTGTAGTGCTGGGGCACGGGGACCAATGCCTGAGTGTCTCCTTCAGCTCACAGGTTATCCACTCTCGACTTGAGGTTTATGAGAGTTTTGAGTGTCTCTTTCAGTCCAGACTGCCAGTGTTTTCACCTCGGCTGCCTGGTTAACACTGCAATTGTAGCTTCTTCCTGTTTGCTAAGGGTTTGGAGTGTGGACTGTTTTCTCTCCTTGTCTCTGGGTCATCTTTCTGTTTCTCTTTAAAAGGGGTCTGTCCTGTTATTTGTATCTCGCTTCTTGATACTTTCTCTCCCTGAAATAAAGTCTCTCTTTGTTACTGTGACTCTGTATTCAGGGAGTTACAGAAAAGAAAGCTCCCATGTATCCCCCCTCCACCCTCCACCCTCTAGCTCTGGAAACTACCACAACTTCTTTTACAAATCTAAGTGTAAGGAAGCCCAAGCCCTCACTTGCTTGTGTTTTTCCCCATCTGGGTGGTCAACTGAGTCTCAGAATTGTAGCGCTTGGTGGGCCCTTTAACCTGAGAGCTGCTACTCTATACAGAGTTTGCATGTGTCAACATTGTGGTGTACTGCCCCCCAGATTCCTTCTCCATCCCCCTCCCTCCTTTTGAGACAGTAGAATAATGGGGAATGGAACTTGGTCACTGCTCTAGATTAGTGCTCTAGCTCTGCCCCCTTGTTGATTTATTTAGATTTATTTAGTGTGTGTGATTGGGCATTTAGTAGCATGTCTGTCTGTCTATCACATGCATGCCTGGTGCCCACAAAGGTCAGAGGTATCAGATCCTCCAGGACTAGAGTCATACAAGGTTATGAGCTACTATGAAGGTGCTAGAAATTGAACCTGGGTCCTGTGTGACAACAACTGCTTTTTAATTGCTGAGCCATCTCTCTAACCTTTCAATCCCCAACCCTTTATTTGTATTCGAGACTAAAAAAAATCTTGCTAAATTTCCCAGGCTAGTCTTATACTTCTTAAGTAGCCAAGACAGGTCATTAGCTGACTGTCCTCCTGCCTCAGCTTTCCTTTTTTTTCTTTTCTTTTTTTTCCTCTTTTTTCTTTTTTTTTCGGAGCTGGGGACCGAACCCAGGGCCTTGCGCTTGGTAGGCAAGCGCTCTATCACTGAGCTAAATCCCCAACCCCCTGCCTCAGCTTTTTAAACACCTAGGATTACAGGCAAGAGCCTCTACACTTGGTTTCCAAACTCATCTCTCTTCTTGACCACTCACACCAACTTACTGCCTGAACTGACATGTGTGCCCTCGGGCAATGTCTTATGTGCCTGCCTTGACTGTTTCTTTTAGACTGTCATAGGAAAGCTGCCACGGTTCATTAAGGAGTTCCAGAAGTGGACAGATGCATTCTTGATCATTTCTTATAATAGACATTTTTGAAAACCAAAGAAGGTAATAAATTGACTACTGATGACACAATTTGGATGTTCTAGGAAGCAGACTTGGAGGCAGTATAGTGCTGAGAATATTTATTGACTGTGCCCTTGGGATCAGTCTTGGTGATGGAAGCAGAATTGGACAGAGGGAGTAGTTGATTGTAGTCCAGAGTCTGCATCCCCAGCCAACCACCTTAGGAATCTCAAGCTTAAAATGGTTCAGTAAGAATGGTCAGACTTTTATCCCCCTGCCTCAGTTGCTATCTGTGAGTTCTTCCTGAAGGAATAGGCTGACAGTGGTTTGTATCTGAGCAGTTCCCTAGCAGTTGTTAGAGACTCTGTTGCCTGATAGTAGGAGGACATGACAATGTTCCTTGAAGAACATGGGTGAACCTGTGTCTGATGTGCTCTTGGATAACCTAGCACCACGTTGTCTCGGTCATGTAGTTAATAGAGAGTAGCTGACACAGGGTGTGGGAATTTATGAAAACCATTCAGAGAAACGTCCTTTGGGATACCACAAATGTAGAGAGTTAACTGACAGTCTTATAAGTTTTTGTTTTTTGTTTATTTTTGTTTTGTTTTGTTTTGTTTGGAATTCAACTTTTGCAGGGATTTGAGGACAAGAAATTTTTTGTTGTTTTTGTTTAAAAAAAAAATCCCTGTGTAGCAACATTTGGACAAATGCTTCAGTAAGCCTCAGAGTGCTAAACCATTAAGCACTGGAAATTGGATGTTGGTCAGAAACATGGTAAGCGTGGGAGTTATTTATCATCTGTCCCTCTCAGAAATTACCTTAAAATGGCTCATGTGGAAAATTTGCATCTAAATGAGTCTGCCGAGATGATTTAGTAGCAAAATGTACCCTTAAAGGAGTTAATCTGAAAATGGAATTTTTAGAAATATTTATCTTAGGATTTAGACATGTCTGGGTACAAAGCAAAAAATTGCTCTTTTGTTGCAAGACTGAAAAACAACTTAAAATTTTCTTTTGTTCTTCATGGATTTAATATTTGGGGGCAATGGAGAAACATGTAATGTATAAAGGATACATGGAAGCAAGATGTAACGAACAGAGGCTACACAGAGAAACACGTATGTACAAAGGATACATGGCAGAAGCACCAGATGTACAAGGCCCATATATTCTTGAACAGTCCTTTCAAACAATGTTTCTGTCATACTATTTTAGGAGGGTTTCTCCATATAAAATTGAAAACCCACATACTGGTATCCTGATAAACCCATGGTAAGTTGAAAGCAAGCGAAGATGGTTTACACTGTAGGTTAATTGTTTCTCTTTTCTGATCAAGTGGCTGGTCAAGAGTGGTGCTCTATTGCTGTGACCCAAGAAGAGTCATACCATTTTCACGCCCAGTAAGACATAGTTTGTAAAACCGAGAAATGGCATCTACTGCACGCAAACCACTTTCTGATCGTTTCGAGTGAGAACAAAGGAAGTCGGACTGCCATTGTAAGCCCTAGACTCTCTATACATGTGTAAATATCTCTTTGCACTCATTGGGACAACAGTACTCCTGCTGTTCTTTCATTTGGTTGGTATGTAACCCGGATATCTTAACAAGCTGTACACACATTTATAAACATCTAGAAGATGCATTTTTTTTTTTGTGTACGGATGCTGCACATTGAATGGTTTATTGCTAATGGAAATTTATGTTTGCTCAGTTTTTGCTCCCATGTTTTCCCCGTGGGTATCCTGGCATTTAGATTTTTCAGTCTTGATGTGTAGATACCCTCATGTGATTATTGCCTCAGTAAGAATCCTCAAGGTAGAGCTGCTGAGTCTTATTACACATGAGACGTGGATTGACTCTGTCCCCCGATGCTGCATCCGCTGTATCAGCTGTGTCTGAGTGGTTCAGTGCTTCCACCAAATGCTTGATCTTTTCAAATCTCCTGAGTGAAAAACAGTATTTCATCGACCTGATTCTTGTTGTATAAATTGTGGTTTTGGGTGGGTGTCTGTGCTTTGTCTGTGATACTGTGTTTGTCATATAATAATTGTGCACACTCGGGGCCTAGTGTAGCACTGGGTACTAAGTATAATGGTCCAATCTAAGCAGCTGACGTTTATGACTTCTTTGTGTTGGGTGTGTGCTGATTCTCTTCACAGTGGATACAGGACCCAGTACATGTCCTAAACTATACCCCAATCCCTTGTTGATGCTTTTATGCCCTCAGAGGGCTGCAGCTCTGTGGGTTTACCTCAAGGCCCTTCGTTGCATTCTGTTTTGTGTGTTTTCACATCTGTACTTTACTGTCCCCAGGGCTGTGACTCTGGTATGATTTGAAAACAGGAATTGTGGTATCCTTGATACTGTGTTTTTGGTCAGAACCCTTGTGCGTGGGGAGCATTTCCTTCTTGTTGTGTACTTATTCTCTGTGTACGGTGTTTGCTCTAGACTTGTTCAACTTATATAGCTCATTTCTAGGTACCTCTCTGAGTTTGGTGATTAGATTGTTTCTCTGGTTCCCTGCCCTGCCCAGCCTATATACCATGACTATGCAAAAAAGCTCCTGATGTGTCTCAATTTTCTTCCCTGGTATTCTGAGGAAATTGTTTAATGTTCTAAGAATTTTCTGGTGGAGCCTACAGGGTCTTTAAATATAGTGTCAAGTAATTAGCAATGGGGATACTTGGGCTTTTTCCTTTCCTATGCATATCCCTTTATTTCTGTCTCTAGCCTTGTTTCTTCGGCTAAGAATACAAGCTTTGAACAGTGTAGAGAGTGAGGATCCTTTCCTCTGATTTTGAGAAAATGCTCTTACTTCCTTATTTAGTTCATGCTGGCTCCAAGATTGTCACATACAGCCTGTGTCAAGCGGAAGGGTGATGTCTGTATCCCTAGTGCCCTCAGGGCTTTTATCTTGAAGGAACATTGAATTTTTTCAGAGACATTTTCTGCATCTCTTGAGAGTATGTGACTTTTGTATACATTTTTGGTACAATATGCTTTAATTATTTTTTAACAGATACTTTTTCTTATTGATTCTTTAGGAATCTCACATGCAGCCAATCCCATTCATTTCCCAGTCCTTCTATATCCGATTTCCAATCTTGTAACCCTCCACATAGGAAAGAAATCCAAAACCGAAGGAAAATCCATCTGGCCGACCCCTCTGGGCATGATCTACTCCTCTATCAATCACTGGCTTCCCTTAGAGCAGTCCCAGCTGCGGTAGCTTCTCCAGGTCCGCCATATTTATACTACTCCTCTGTCCCCGCCTCCACTGTCCTTCTTGCCCCGCCCCTTCATCACATATTCATCTATCTTAGTGGCCTTTGGAGCCATAGTGTGTCATGTAGTACATCCTTTTGCTCAAATAGCTTTACTTGCAAATGTTCACTGTAATGAGTCCTTAGTTTGGTTCGAGCCCTCTGTCTTCTGCTACACTGTCAATACTAGATCCTCACCAAGACTCATCTTAGATATCCTGCTGTTGCCCAGAGTAATGGAGATCCTGTAGTTATGGTTCTGCAGGATGGGGTCCTTCACGTGCCCCAGCAGCTCATAGATGGGGTAAATGTTGGGTGGATCTGGATCTCAGTAGTAGTGGAGCTGCTCAGTCTGAGTCTCTGCTGTGCTCCCCCCCCCCCCCCGCTATGGGTGGGACCAGCTCTCCTATAGCCGGCAAAGGGGGGTGGGGTGGGCAGTTCAGCACAGTGCATGACATGGCTTTAGGTGACAGCCCAGACCACAGACATCTTCATGGCCTTTGGAGGTAACACAGACCTTGGAGATCAACATGGACTCAGTCATGGCCCTCGGTGTAGTCTGGATCCAGCCATCACCATGTCCTCAGGAGGCAGCACAGGACATTCAGATCAGTTTGGCCCTTGGTGGCAGCATGGTTCCTCAGCAAGGATTTGACATGGCTTCAGGCAACAGCCCAGACTACAGGCATCTGATTGTCCCTCGGTGGCAACATGGACCATGGGCATCATCACAGACATGGCCTTCTGTGAAAGCCTAGGCCCACACATCACCCTGGCCCCAGGTTGCTGCACAGACTCCTCAAATCGACCTGTTCCTCACATCTCCAGTTCCACCTCTCCCTGTAGTGCGCGAACCGCTCTGTTTCTCTTTCTCTCCCATCTCTCCATCACATAGGTATTCACGGTAGTGGTTCCTGCCTACATGGGCTGCTGGGCCAGGGGCCAGGCACTTGGGTGTCTTCTGCTGGGCTCAGGCCACCTTCTGTGCATGATTTTATTCATGTACGTTATTACACTTATTAATTAAAATTGTGTTTTCATTCCTACGGCGAAATCAAATTAATCACGGTCTGTTCCTTTGAAGGAATTGTTGAGTTTCATTTACGAGCATTAAACAAATTGTAAATATGTGTGTATGAAAGTGTGTGCCAGATGCATGCTGATGCCCACAGGGGCCAAAAAAGGGCATTGAATCCCAGGGAGCAGAAGTTACAGGAGGCCGAACCACCTAATGTGGGTGGAAATTGAACTCTGATCTTCTGGAAGAGCAGCAGGTTCTCTTAAATGACAAACCATCTCCCCAGCACAGCTTCACACACATCTTTATTGGGGACTTTTATGTCTTTGTCCATCTAGTAAATGGCTCTGCAATTTTATTTGTCGTGCTCTTATCTACTGCTGTTGTGTAGGGACAGTGCTGGGTTTGTAGAATGAGCTTGGAAGCATTCTTCGCTGTCACACCGTGTAGAGGAGTGTGAGAGCTGTTGATGGTGCTTTCTCCCTGATCTGTGTGGTAGAACTCATCAGAGAACTATCAGTTCCTGGGCTCCCGACCCCATTGGGAAACTTCTATTTCTTCAGCTCATTGTTGGTCTACTTAGGGCTTAATTTTTGTTTGCTTTTTAATGAGCTTGTCATGGTCTACTTGTGAAGGTCAAAGGATGGTCTTCTACCCACTGAGACCAGATTTCATCCTGTGCTCTTCACAATGAGTGTTCCAGGTCAGTTGGCCTTTCAGATTCTGACTTTTTTTTTTCTGCCCTTCCTCACATCTTGGGGTAGGAGTACTTTGCAGGGTTGGGCTGATGGTAGGAAATACTCTTTCTGCCACTGATTGAGATGGTAGGTGTCTTAGGGTTTTACGGCTGTGAACATACATCACCACCAAGGCCACTCTTATAAAGGACAACATTTAATTAGGGCTGGCTTACAGGTTCGGAGGTTCGGTCTGTCATTGAGGTGGGAACATGGCGGCATCCGGGCAGGCATGGTGCAGGAGGAGCTAAGAGTTCTCCGTCTTCATCTGAAGGCTGCTAGCAGACAGAATGCTGGCTTCCAGGCAGCTAGGGGGAGGGTCTTAAGCCCACATCCACAGAGACACACCTATTCCAACAAGGCCACACTTCCTAATGTGCCACTCCCTGGGCCAAGTGTATATAAACCATCACAGTAAGGGATCAAGCTACTTGAGGGCAAATCATCACGCTTCGTGGGAATAGTTGCCAACAGCAAGGACGGAAGGGCAGCTATAATGTTAGCTTGGTGGCATCTTTGGAGCTGGTGACAAAGTGGGTGTTCCCAGGGACTTTCTCCCTCCTCTTTGGTCCCTTCCCTCCTTCCTCCCTTCCCCAAATTCTTTCTCTTAACCTCTCCCTCTCCCTCCCTCCCTTCCTTCCTTGACAGGGTTTCTACATAGTCCAGGAGAGCTTCACTATATAGCCCAGGCTGGCCTCAAACTTTGATCCTCCTCTGCTGAGATGACAGGTATCTGACCACATATGGGTTCCGATACACTTATAAGAAAAATTTCCATTGGCGACAATGAAAAAGTGGTAAAGATTTGTGGTCAAGGTTAAATTAAGTCTCGATTGGGATAAAGGAATGTGTTTGGATATATCCACAAGCAAAAAGTATAGGTGTGTGTATGTATGCACATAATGTATAGGAATGCATTATACACATATACATTTTATATTATGTATTGTCTATGTATGTAGCTAAAATTATTTTGAGGTAGGAAAAACTTCAAAGAGAAAGTTTGCATTTCTTCAGCCAGTGATTACCACACTGACAGTTACAACTAAGTAACTTCTCTGAAGACACACATAGGGCCTTGTAAGATCTGGGGTTTTCCTGTCTTTGCCCCAAGTTACTTTCTTTGGACAATGATACAATGTTTTTTGTGTCCTTCACTTCCATAAATATCCTAAAAAAAAACCTTCTTTCCTTTTTTTGTTATTGTTTAAAAATGCTGGGTTGTTTTGTTGGCCCTTGAATTTAAGCTTGGGGATGATATAATTTAGTGGGCTTCTAAACATTTTATATATATCTAGTGTATTTGTTGTGCCTTGCCATTAGGGTTATTCTCAGTAGACCTAATATGAGAATGATATTTTCTCCATAGTCAGGCATTAAAATACCCTTTTGTGTTTAAGTGAAATTCTGCTGGGATATTGCACTGTTTGATCAGTTCTGCAGTCTCTCTCTCTCTCTCTCTCTCTCTCTCTCTCTCTCTCTCTCTCTCTCTCCCTTTCTCTCTCTCTCTCTCTCTCTCTCTCTCTCTCTCTCTCTCTGTGTGTGTGTGTGTGTGTGTGTGTGTGTGTGCATCTCTGTGTACTGACACCCGAGCCCAGCACATACCAGCAGGTACTATTATTGAATTAAACCTCCAGCCTGATGCTGAATTATTTAGACTCGTTTGTGAAGTGGAAATTTCTGGGTTTTCTGGAGACTCAGGTCACCACGATGTTTTGCTGGGATAGAGAGGTGAACCAGTGACATGTGAAGGGATGTTTTGCTGAAGCAGTCACAGGTGAGAGGATGCATGATGTTTAGATAGAATATAAATATGACCATGGACAGTAGAAGGGTGGTTTGATTCACATTGCTCTGCATCACTGGTCTTAGCTGATGGCAGGCAAGCATTGGCTCCCCTTGCATTATGCTGCCAGTTTTCACCTGTCATGACTTTGTAACTCGCTAAAGAACTTCTCATGGCATTCCATTGGCTTCTTACTTGTCCCATGAATTCACACTTATCTGGCACAGCCTCGTGGTTTATTCTGGATCGAGCTGCCACTGCTGATTAGTGTGTGGTGTCTGCCAAGTCTGCCAAGAAGCTGCTTGACTTGTGTTTGATGGTTTGCTAGTAGCCTGAACTGCTGATATCTTGAAAATAAAGATTGGAATGTTTTGCTGAAGCAGACACAGGTGAGAGGATGCTTTGCTGAAACAGACCTATTTCTAAACAGATCTACTACCCCGGTATCCTTAAATCCTTTCTTTTTCATTACCTCTGGTGGGTCGTGGGCTACAAAGGAAGTTAAAGCATTTAAGAGCCCTTATTAAAGTAGGTTTTTAAAAATCTAAGTCTACACATTTGTTTTCTGGAATGTGAATTCCTTTTTTTTTAAGTAAGAGAAAAGGAAATAGCATAAACATTAAGATGTCTTCTTGGATCAATTTTGAAAAAAAAATGAGGTAACAGGAAAAAAACCTGGGAAAACCCTAAGGTAATAGGACGATACCAAAGGCCAGATCAAGGAGAATCTCCATTATTCTGTGTTGTTATGGATACTGTAAGTTTTATAAATTTTGCCCATGTTCTTTAAGCCAGGGCATTTATGTGCCTGGTGTGTCGAGTGGATCTTTTGGTGTTGTTAGGGTCCTATAGGCAAGCCTGGAAATTTTCAAACCCCAGAGTTAATCTCAAAGCCACAGTTACAATCCTCTAACCCTTTGAGTCTTTTCCAGAAAAACATTATAATGTCGGCTGGGAGGATGGCTCAGTGATGGCGTGCTTGGTATACAGGTGTGAGTACCTGTAGGAGCTCAGATCCCCAGAACCCTTCTAAATGCCAGGTGGGCATCATGGCCCACCTGTAATTCCAGATGCTGAAGGCAAAGGCGAGAAACTCTAGATCAAGCTGGTTATAGATCCAGATCAAGATGGTTCAAGACACTAGCCATATGGGCGAGCTCTGGGTTTGACTGAGACCCTCTTCAATGAATAAAATAGAAGGCCTGGAGCCTCCAATTAGCACACACACACACACACACACACACACACACACACACACACCACACCAGACACACCACTCCCACACATGCATGTATATTCATACACACTACACAGCAGACATACCATATACAGACCACCCCTACAACCCATGCATGCATATGCACATGCATGCACTCATGTCACACACACACACACATACACACACACACACATACACATACACACACACTCGGAAGAAGAAAAGATGAGACATTTTGAGGTATGCCAGAAGTTCAAACTGGAGTTTCAAACAACTCCAACTTGATTCCAACTTGATTTCCTCTTCCAACTTGATTTCCTCATTTTACAGGAAGAGGGTCTTTGGTTCAGAGGTGGAATGGTGTTCTTAAAAGCTGACAGTGGTGAAGGCCAAGACCTGCTACTCAGCTGTGCCTGGTCCAGTGTCCCCAGTGTGCTCTGAACTGGCAGTGTGCTGTGATGCCAACACAGATAAAGGGACAGTTGAGGCGAAATCCCATTCCTGTGAAATATTGATTTTCCTCAGCTGCTTATTTCTGACAGAGAAGCTTTCATTTGGAAGAGGAAGCTTTGAAACCCCAGTGGTCTTCAGTAATCATCTGTCTACCCCTGTCTCGTTAATATGGCAAACATATCCGTGCTCCATCTTCACAGGGTAATAGAGAGGCAGGAGAGATGGGCTGGTGGCTAAGAGCACTGCATGCTCTGCTAGAGGACTTGGGTTTAGTTCCCAGCACCAACGTGGCATCTCACAGCCTTCTGTAGCTATGATTCCAGGGACTCTGATTTCCTCCTCTGATCTCTGTAGGCACCAAGCTCACGTATATAGACATAGGCAAAGTACTCACACATAAAATGAGTAAATCCAATAAAAAATTAAAAATAAATAAGCTGAAAGTCTGTCTTTTAAAAATTATAGCCAGGCGTGGTGGCCGCACTGTAGTTCACACCAGTATTCTGGAGGTCGAGACAAGTGGATGTCTGAAAGTGTGAGGTTAGCACTAGCCTGGGCTACTTAGTAGATTTCAGGCTAGCCTGGGCTACATTGTGAATCCCCATCTCAACAAACACCACAGAAACCCCTAGAGCATTTGTGCTTGCACTGAGCATGTGCAGAATAAATCTCCAATTTATTCATCAAGCTATATGTTTCCATAGTGATGCAGTCTGTTCTGTTAGTCAGTCATTGGTTTAAAGCACTCAGGGGAATGTGTAATATTGCCTTGTTACGTAAGAGACTAAAGCAGGAGCAAACTTTGGGAGGCACAGTGTATCCTAACACCACTTCCCAAGAGTCTGAAGGGCTGACTGTGTTTTGTTCAGATATGAGTAGGAATCTTTATTTTACCTTAGTTCTGAGCCACTAAGCATTTAAAAATCATGTTTGTGGACCTGGAGAGAGGCTTAGATGTCAAGAGCATGCACTGGCCTCACAGAGGACCCCAGTTCAGTTCCCAGCATACACACGGTCACTCACAACCTTCTCTGGCTCTAGTTTACGGGATCCTATGCCTTCCTCTGGCTCTGCCTAGCAAGGGGGTCACATAACTCACACAGGCACACGTACCTACACATAAAAATAACAAGTAAATCTTTGAAAGCCATTTTTTTTTAAAAGTTGCAACTCCTTTGATATTTCTTTGTAGAGACTTCGTGAACAGGATCCTGGTATCTGACTTACAGACGACAAGATCTAAAGCTTATTTAAAAATTTCTACCTAAAATTTGGGCCCAGCGTTTTTCACAGTTGCAGGTCTTCAGCTCTGGCGACAGGAGGCAGTAAGCCTTTGTACTGTCCACCCATGGCTACATTCAATGTCACAGAATTTTAAAACCATTTAAAATCAGACTATTAACATTCATTCAGACTTCAGATGCCTCTCAAAGTGAGTTTTGCTTTCTTGGCACAGGCTTGGAGCTTTCGCTGGGTCAAGTCCCTAGATGTACCATGCAGCATAAAGCTGGCTCTGGCCTCCCAGGCCCTCACCATGTCTGGCCTCCGCTCCCCCAATCCCAGCCACCTCTGGCTGCTGCTCCCCACCCCCACCCCTGCCTCCGCTTATCCCCTTTGGATGGGGTTTCTGTTTCAGCGTTCTGTAGACCGCACAAGCACTGCCCGGGTTGTTTTCCGTGTGAAATCCTCTCCAGTGTGGACGGAGAGCTGGCGGTAGCCCCTCAATGTTGTCACTAAGGGAAAGGAGGGCGGCATGGATTGGATTCCGGCCACTTGGTCAGAGGCTGGGACTGTGATGACTCTCCCTCCATGCATGTTGTGGTTCAAGAGGTAGAAAACAAGTCTTGTCAACACTGCTAGGTGGGGCGGGGTGGGGGGAGGGGAATTCCTTTTCTGCCTCATTGTACGGTCCCACCCACAGACTTTGCTTTTCCTGTTCCAGGCAGCCTTTTCCAGACTCAGTGCTTTCTACTGGGGATCTTGATGCAATTTGAATTTCTGACTCCAGGAATTCACGTGCCAGGCACTCAGTCTCTAGAGTTGAGTCACATGCCGATTGTACTCCCAGACCAGGTGGTTCTGAGTTCTGCCCTCACGAATGAATTCATTTATTGGTGGATTAATATATATCCCAATTTAGCTTTCTCAATTTGATACATCCTAGAGTTGATACAGAGGAAGGCTTTGATTGAGTAACTGACCTTATTAGATGGGCTTATAGACATTATCTTATATTATCTTAGTTGCCCATTGGTACTGGAGGGACCAGCCCACTGTGGGTGGCACCATTCCCTGGGCACGTGGTCCTGAGCTGTATAAGAAATTCAACTAAATATGAACCCGTGAGTAAAACAGAAAGAGGGAGACCAGCAAACGGAGTTCCTTTAATGGTTCCTGCTTCCAGGTTCCTTCTTGGAATGCCTGCCCCAACTTCCCTCAGTGATAGATTATGACGTGGATGTTGCTTTTGGTTAAAATATTCTTATCAAGGGGTTGGGGATTTAGCTCAGTGGTAGAGCACTTACCTAGCAACCGCAAGGCCCTGAGTTCGGTCCCCAGCTCCGAAAAAAAAAAAAAAAAAGAAAAAAATATTCTTATCAAGCAACAGGATGAAAGTAGAAAAACGGGTTACGGAGAAAGTGGTTTTGTTCTAATGATGAACTGTGTGGCAGGTTGTGTCTAGCTCTCCAAGCCGTGCCCTGTACTGATATATATATATATATATATATATATATATATATATATATATATATATATATATATATATATGTGTGTGTGTGTGTGTGTGTGTGTGTGTGTGTGTGTGTGTGTATGTGTATGTGTATGTGTATGTGTATGTGTATATCACGATAGTCTGTACAATTAAGAAGCCCCTTTGCAGATGTGACCTCATGACCTTGAACCTAATAGAATCCGGAACTGTGAGAAACAATTTTTTTCTTTCCTGAATAAATCACCCAGCCTCGGGTTTTTCTAACATCAAAGACAAACGAAGACAGAATTTACTTTCGGATTAAGACTTGGACTTAAAGTATGGGATAGCTTAACTCCTACAAATAATTGTCTGTCACCTACATTCTAGAAAGGATAGGGAATACATAAAGAAACCAGAATCTGATTCACAGGCTAGTTGATTCAACCATTAAAACATGTCTTGGGTACCCATCATGTATAGCACAGTCTTAGGCACTGTTGTATGGCACTGTTCCTTGTGAGGCATGAACATCTATTCACTTGAGAAGGGAGCCAATGACAGAGCAGAATGTAGATACCACCAAAGTCCTACTTGGTGAACCAAAGAAATTTACTGTGGTTTACTTACCAGAATATGAGTGCGGGTTTACTTATAGGAGCAGAAATGACTCAAAGACAGCCACAACTCTGAAAGCCTACCCCAGCATGAGTGACAGTTCATGAAAGCTGGACACATGGAACCTATTGCCAGTAGTTCAAGATGTCAGATTCCAGTGCATAGACTCCCAGGCTGCCTGGCTGGTTGCTACTTTTACCAGGTTGCTGGATCTGAGCTGCTTCTAACCAGTTCAGCTTGACTGAGGTTGACATTCAGACCTTACTGCTTATATAATTCGGGGAAGGAGGGATCTACTAAATCTGATCAGTTTCAGGTACTTCCTGAAGTTATTCTGATCTGTTCTCTTTGTCTCTTAAGGAGGTTCCTTAAGATGGAGCCTTCACCTCCCCTGAGCGTATTGTTTCACTTTCTGAGTCTTAGAGGGAAAGAAGTTTCCTTCAAGATGTAAGGATTTAATTTAACCTTGGACAGAATTGCTACAAACCTGAACTTAGTAAACTGAGCTTGTTTCTTTAATATTATGGCCTCGGAACTCCATACTCACAGTGTGATATTTGCCCTTCAGCCTTCCTCATACTGGTTTGAGCTTGCTTGAGGGAAGCTCACGTTCTCTAGGTCCCATTGTCTCCAATGAAATGATCTGGCAGGAGGATAGAGAGAAGAGCATGACTGTGGGCCATTTTTCTAGCTGGGAACTACAGTTACTGTTAGATCAGAGTTCCCTAGTCTTCCTAGGTGTTTCCTCCAAGCTGAAGGGTGTGACTGGTGCCACCAGTTACAGCCTGGAGGCACCCCACCATCCTTGAAACTGTACCTGCCCTGCTGTCTTGGTAAAAGTCTCTTAATTATGGCATCTCCCAATTGCCCCATCTCCTCCCAAATGCCTGACTCACTGTTAGCTCATACTGAACACATGCCAGGATTGCCCATTAAGATGTTAACACTTCCTGCTTGATTTGATGGTTTCCTCAACCTACATTAACCTTTACAAACAGAGAAGCTGCAGTTTGGAGGGACATGTAATTTCCCTGAGTCTATACAGGGAGTAAAGGACAGAATCAGGTGGTATGCACTGTGAACCCTCTTAAATGATCTAGGGCTCACCTATCCGTTTCTGTGGGTCACACACTAGAGGAGGGCTCTGTTCCCTTTTAGATGTCACTATCAGGAGCTCTTTCCTGTTGATGTCTCTGAGCTATGGAAGTAGGACCATACATCCACTTTTGTTAGTTACCAGAAGCTCTGAGTATGTCAATCCTGGGATGTACTTAGAGCCAAGATCCCAGTCCTTAGGATGAGTTTCATTACTGGGGAGGATGGTAGACATAAGGGCTTCTCTCTCTCCAGCTTCACCTTCCACACCAGTAAAGTCAGAAGCAGAAATGATGTGTGGTGACTGCAAGGGTGAGTGCAGATGTTAGACTGGCACACAGCAGCCTGCATTTCATGTGGCTTGGGTGACGTGGGTTTCAGTGTGGAGGTGCTGTTTATGTCTGTCATGCTCCTGGGCATAGCAGCCAAGGGTGGTCGTGCCACAGCCATGACATCACCGCCTTCCCTCTCAGAGAACCTCTAGGGTGCTCTTTGCATATTTGTGTAATGATTTTTTTTTCCTATGCTTGCTACTGGAGTTTTTAAGGTCAAAGCCTGGGCCCCGGCACCTTAACAAGCCAGACTTGGGAAACTTGTCCTCAACTGGCCAATTAAAGAGACAAATAAGACCGAAAGGCAGAGAAAGGAGATTTGTCCAACGTGGCCACACTAGTAAGGGGAACAAAGGGCCCAGTGGGCACCTCCTTTCCCCACACTCATATAAAATAATTTTAAGTTTGCCTAGCAAAAAACAGATTAGAGAGTTTGTTGTGAGCATTTGACAAAGGTGTATTTAAAAAATTTAGTTACTTTTTAAATGTAAGTCATTAGTTATCATTCTCTATTGGCAAGATTTTACACTCTAGCCATTTTTCTGTCACACCTGGTGCGAGCTTACCCAGTCCTACTGGTACTGGTGGTCGCTGCTGGGTCTTCTGTGACTCCTATGATGGAAGAGAAATTTAACATAAAGACATCTGACAAACATATATACCTATCATTTTATCGTTACCTTAGTAAAAATGATACATACGTAACTTGCATAGCCAAAAATATTTCTAGAAAAATAAAGTAATAATCTGATAATTTTTTATGTATCTCGAAGGAATCTTAGAGGTATTTTATCTGACTCAAAGCATTTTTATGTCTCTTTATTTTCTTTAAACATTTAATTATAAGTTCTCTCTAGAATCTTTTCAGGGAAAATTTATCAAAAATCATGTAGTTCATATGAAATTTTGAAACGCAACTCTTATGGCTCATTGCATTCTTGGTTGAAAGGTCTAGGTAGGTTCAAGGGAACTACTGAGACGGATTATTGGAGGTGAAAATTTATTAGAAACATTATTAATGCCATGGGAAGACAGATAGACAAAAAACAGCATGGCAGGGACTCAGAAGAAGAGTTAGGGCTGAAGAGGCAGCAGTGTGTGTGTGTGTGTGTGTGTGTACATGTCCTCTCCCCTTAAGCTTTCTGAGAAGGAGGGAGTTCACAATATATGTCTGTAACCAAGCTCTTCATCCCTGGGCAGGAGGCAGAGAAGAAAGTGGGAGCAAGATAGACAGCCTCCAGCACTCCTTTTGGATGTCCAGTACCAAGCAGCCAGCTCTGAAAACATACATGCAAGGAACCTTATATGTGCTCAACTGGTTATATTTGGGGATATATATAGAGTACATATATGTATCCAATAGCAACTAATAAGAAGAGGTCATGAATTTGAAGGAGAGTGGGGAAGGGTATATGGGAGACTGGAGGGAGGAAAGAGATGGGAGAGAAAAAATGTAACTAAAATACAATCTCGAAAGTAAACAAAGCAGAAACACCTGATAATTAAAATATTACATAGTTATAAATACCAGACTGATGTAACAAATCTTATAGGTGTCTTATAACATACTTGAAGGTTATTCCAACGTGGTCAGGGGGACTGAAAGGGAAAATATTTTCCCCTCATCTGGGAAGGCCAATGAGGTTCCAGGGGACTGCAGCCATATCTGGAAGTGTCCTGCATCTGTGGAAAGTCACCTGTTCTCTTGTCCATGGAGGCCACAGAGCACCCCTCTGACTTCTGACCAGTGTCCAGTCTACACAGTTGCGGGCAGGTTTGCTCAGTGTATCCAGGGAAGCTACAGCCAAATCAATTTTCAATGAAGACCTGGATTTGCATAGCTTCAAATATCATGGAGTTTTACTCTCTTGAATGTCAGTTTGGGATTTTCCTCCCTCCTGGCCTCCCTCCCTCCCTTCTTCCTTCCCTTCTTCTCTGCCTCCCTCCCTCCCTTTTTCCCTTCCTCCCTGACTCTCTCCTTCTCTCCCTCCCTTCTTCCCTGCCTCCCTCTCTCAGTCCCTTTCTCCCTCCCCCAGTACTTCCCTCAGTCACCCCTCCCTGCCTCCCTTTCCCCTCTCCCCTTCCTTCCCTCCTTCTTTCACACCCTCCTCTTTGTCATAGTTTGGAACTTTCTACACTTCTCTAAACTCTTCTCTTTTGCTTCAATTTTGGGCTTATGCCACCTCAAAAATCACTTCTGGAGTATGGAGATGTAAGACAGTGTGTTTTTGTTTGTTTTTTCTTTTTTTTTAAATTTATTTTTATTTATATAAGTACACTGTAGCTGTCTCAGACACACCAGAAGAGGGCATCCCATTACAGATAGTAATGAGCCACCATGGGGTGGCCGGGAATTGAACTCAGGACCTCTGGAAGAACAGTCAGTGCTCTTAACCACTGAACCACCTCTCTAGCCCCAGTTGTTATGATTTTAGTCATCTTCAAAAGAAGACTAAACACAGTAGTAACAGCTGGATTCTAACAGCTGTTCTGACCTGCAGGACAACCAGTGCCATAGCTCAGACACTGAGTGCTGTCTGCTTGTGGGGGTCACATTGGCCCTGAGTATTTCCTTAACTTCCTTAAAACTTACTTTCATTCTCCTGTGAGACAGATGTCAATGGAACTTTCAATGAGTTTTATGGGGAGGCAGAAGTGTTTGTTGAGACAGGCCATTCATAGAAAGGTGAGGAAGCCTTGTTGCTGAATTTACTTGATCCTTAAAATTTTAAAATGTGTACTCAGGGTGGGGAAGGGTGCTGGTGACCCAGGAGCAGAGGTCAGAGGACAACTTGTGGAAAGTGGTTCTTTCCTTTCACCGCTTGGGTCCTGGGGACTGAACTCAACTATCAGCCTCGGTAGCCAGTATCTTTACCCTCTGAGGATTCTTGGCAACCCATCATTAATATTTAAAAAAATGGTGGTGGCAGGCTGGTCAGGTCAGCCTTCCCCCTGGAAGGATCATAAGCTCATGGTTTGCCTGCTTTTGTAGAATGAGTTCATGTCTTGCTTGGACTACAAGCTAAATCAACCAACAGACCATTAAAGGACTCGGGTGTCGCTCAAAGGTGACTCTCATGTCTAGGGCACACAAGGCTCTGCGCTCATTCCTGTCAGTCTCCCTTTCCGTTCCTTCCTCTCCCTTCCCTCAGCTCTTGGGTTATCGCTGTCACACCTCCTCATCTCCGTCCATGGTGTGTCCCATGTTTCTGATTGTTTTCATACCTTTTATTTTCTGTTCATATCTTAGCTTGGCAGGTGTGGGTGAAAAATACTGTAGAGAGAAGGAAGTGACGATGATGTTGATGATGACGATGACGATGACGAGGAGGATGACAACAATGACAATTTGCAGTGCTGGGGATTGAACTCAGGGCCTTGGGTATGGCCTCCTAGCCCTCCACCACTTGCCTCTCTTGTCCCTTCTCATCGCTGTTGGCTGTTTTACAGTACTGCAGGCCTGAATTCACACACCCGTCACAGTAGGAGGCAGCTTCTAAATAAAATCAACACACCATGCCTCTGGCTATCCAGTTGGTGATTTTCCATGGCTGTGGAGATTTTCCCTCTGCGGCCCTGTCTTGTGTACTCTGTAGGTTGGATTTCTCCCGTTCATATTGGAAGTTACTCTTTTGGCTTTTTTTTTTTCTCGGTGATTTCAAAGGCAGGAAGGAATTTCTCACCTCCAAAGGTTCTCCTCTGCAGCAGGTAAATAGTCTGCTGTGGGGATGGTAACTAGAGTCAGTCAGAAGGTGCCTGGTCGATCTTAAGCTAAATTGACCTGCCTTTTCATGTTTTAAGGAGGTTGTTTTTTAATTTAATTAAAAAAATTGTGTGTGTGTGTGTGTGTGTGTGTGTGTGTGTGTGTGTGTGTGTGTGTATCTCACAGGCGTGCAGGGACTCAGGAAGACCAGAAGAGGGCATGGGATTTGCTGGTTACTGGAGCTACAGGTGACTGTGAGCTGCTTTACCTGGGTTCTGGGAGTCCCTTAGAGGATAACCCAGCAACTGTAACAGCCAAGCTGTCTTCAGGACTCCAGATGCTTATTTCTACCTCTGTAACTGAAGAAATAAAAGTCGCCAATAAAGAGAGTTTATCCCAGGGCATCTGAACGAACATTGGCTTCTGATGGCTGGAACCCCTCACAACACAGCAGATTCTGAAGCTCATCCCAAGTGCTTGACTCTGACCAGACCACTCAAGGGTAGGTTGTTGAGGTGCACACTGTCCGAGAAGAGCTATTTTCTTTTTTTTTTTCCTTTTTCCTTTTTTTCTTTATTAACTTGAGTATTTCTTATTTACATTTCGAATGTTATTCCCTTTCCGGGTTTCCGGGCCAACATCCCCCTAACCCTCCCCCTCCCCTTTTATATGGGTGTTCCCCTCCCCATCATCCTCCCCTTGCCGTCCTCCCCCCAACAATCTAGTTCACTGGGGGTTCAGTCTTGGTAGGACCAAGGGCTTCCCCTTCCACTGGTGCTCTTACTAGGATATTCATTACTACCTATGAGGTTGGAGCCCAGGGTCAGTCCATGTACAGTCTTTGGTTAGTGGCTTAGTCCCTGGAAGCTCTGGTTGGTTGACATTGTTGTTCATATGGGGTCTCAAGCCCCTTCAAGCTCTTCGAGTCCTTTCTCTGATTCCTTCAACGGGGGTCCTGTTCTCAGTTCAGTGGTTTGCTGCTGGCATTCGCCTATGTATTTACTGTATTCTGGCTGTGTCTCTCAGGAGAGATCTACGTCCGGCTCCTGTCTGCCTGCACTTCTTTGTTTCATCCATCTTATCTAGTTTGGTGGCTGTATATGTATGGGCCACATGTGGGGCAGGCTCTGAATGGGTGTTCCTTCTGCCTCTGTTTTAATCTTTGCCTCTCTATTCCCTGCCACGGGTATTCTTGTTCCCCTTTTAAAGAAGGAGTGAAGCATTTTTAAAGGAGTGAAGCATAGCTATTTTCAAATAACTTAGAAATACCTTCTTTAAAATACATCAGGATGAAGGAGAGACATTCAGAGCATGGTCGCTCAGCTGTGATGGGAAGAGCTGAGGATCTTGGGTTCAGGGAGGACCTCAGTGAAGACAGCATCTGCAGCCCAAGCCTGAGGATGATCTCTGGTTTCGTCCTTTTTGTTGCACTCAGATTCAATGCCACCTCTTAAATTTCCGAGAAATCTGACATTTTTCTTTCCTCACAGTTACCACACTAACACAGGTTTTGCCACTGTCCAGTTTTGTTAGTTGTGGCCCCGGTATGTCAGGTGTCTTAGGGTTTTCATGTTGTGAAGAGACACCATGACCAATGCAACTCTTATAAGGACAACACTTAATTGGGGCTGGCTTACAGGTTCAGAGGTTCAGTCCATTATCATCAAGGCGGGAACATGGCAGCATCCAGGCAGGCATGGTGCAGGAGGAGCTGAGTCCTACACATTCATCTGAAGGCTGCTAGCAGAAGATTGGCTTCCAGGCAGCTAGGATGAGGGTCTTAAGGCCACATCCACAGAGACACATCTATTCCCACAAGGCCACACCTACTCTAAGAGGGCCACACCTTCTAACAGTACCACTTCCTGGGCAGAGCGTAGACTAGCCATCACACTAGGTTTCCATGTTGCTATGAAGAGACCGCGCATTGGATGTGGCACAGACAACAGAAACCGCTTGCTGCCTGTTGTGGAGGCTGAGAGGTCTGACAGGAACAAGGTTGGTATCTGGTAAAGACCCATTTCCTGTCTTCAGATGCCGTATTTTCATTTCTTGCTCTTCCTCACAGGAAGGAGGGAGGGGAAAATTCTCTGCGGTCTATTTTATTAGGGTGTTTGATCTATCTGTGACCCAGTCACCTCTCAGAGGCCTCATTCCCCTAACATCTGAACCTTGGGGATTAGGTTTCAGCATAAAACTTGCAGGGGCACACACATCCAGTATCTAATGTCAACTGCCTTTTCTCCCAAGTAGTAGATGTTCCCTATGGCGAATGGCCCAGCCTTCCTGACATCTTTCTTGCATGGCACACATGCTCTGGCACTTCTCTTATGCTAAGGAAGACAGAGGCCCCAGTGGCAGGTCTTCACCCTGCTTGCTACACATGCAAGGGAATATCACTTACTTTTCTCATTGCTGTGGTCAGATGCCTGCCAAGAGCAAGGGAGGAAGAATTTATTTGGCTCGAGGTTCGAAAGGGCACAGTCCATCATTGTACAGAGGGAACGGCAGTGTACCATGGGACTGTGACTCCTCACATCACAGCAGACTCAGAAGCGGAGCTGAGCGCTCACCCCTAAGGGCTTGACTCTTCCCAGCCCACTTCCTCCAGTTAGGTTTCACATCCCAAAGGTTCCACAGCTCCTTAAGGCATTGCTGAAAGCCACGTCCGAGGTTCAAATACATCACCCTTGTGATGGCTAGTGTGTTGTCCGAGAAAAGGAAACCCCAACTGAGAGAATGGCTCATCAGTGTGGCCTGTGGGTAAAAGCTTTTAGGGCTTTTTTCTTGATGGATGATTACTGTAGAAGGAAGGCTTCGGCTCACTGTGAACATGGCCATCCCTGGGAGGTGATCCTGGGTATAGGAGAAAGCAAACTGAGCAAATCAGGAGGAACAGGCCAATAGGCAGGGCTCCTTCACAGTGAGTGTCTGTTTCAGTTCTTGCCTTGAGATCCTTTCCTGATGTTCCTCAGTTGTGGACCCAAACGTTGTAAGATGATATAAATCCTTTTCTTCCCAAGGTGCTTTCGGCCATATTTTTTATCGTTGCAATAGACACCTAACTAGAAAGAGCCTCTGGGGGACAGTCCCTATTGGAATTGCAACGTTCTGATCCCGATCCCCAGAGGCACACGGCCATCTCGTAATGAATAACACACTCTTAGCTCAGGGTCACAGGTTCTCACAGTCTGGCAGTTTCCACGCCGTCAAAGTCAAATTTAAAATTCTCTCCTTAGACTCAAAGTCAATCTCTCATGACCCTGTGTATGCTCAAAACACACACTACTTACCTTCAACAAATGAAAGCACAGAATAAACATTCTTATTCCAAAGAGGAGGAAAGACTGGAATAAAGCAAGTTCAAAAGGCAGAAGAGCACACTCAAAGTCCTGAAGGTGCATGTCCAGTGTCCGTAAATCATTTTGAGCTCCAAGGGACTCTGCCACCTGCAGCATATGTGGCTTCATGGACACAGCACTAGCAACTTTTCTTCAATATCCTTCGTTCTCTACTGCAACTCAGGCTTCACCTCATAGCTCCATGCACAGCCCACGCATGAGCTCCACATGGGGTACCTGACCGGCTTCTTGGTCTTCCCGGAACCTCGGAGCAAGCTTCACTTTTATACCTCACCATCTTCTGCCGCCAGGTCTTGACGTAGCCTCTTGCCACCCTGAAGTGGCCTCTGTGCACCTTCAAGGCTGAACTTGGGAAAATGCTTGTCTTTCACTCCTCCTAAAGTGTGAGCTTTGTACATGGGGTCCTTCATCGCACTGATCTCTCCAACAATGACAGCCGTGCATTCTTACAGATATTTCTGACAGCCAGTTTAAACACCTTTTCTCAACGAAGTTTGTGCTTCTGAACATATTCTACTCCTCCTCATCGGAAATCTGGCTGATAACAGTGACCAGTAGCCATGGCACAGCTTGACTGTTACGGCTTTCAAATTCCTCTGCCAGAGAATCTAGTCTCTGCCTTTTGAATTCAGCCCCAGCCAAACATTCAGGGCAGGCGAATGCGGCAGGGTCGTTTGCCAGCATGTCAGACGAATGGCCTCTAGCCCAGTCCCCAGAAGAACCCTTGTTTCTTTTCAGAATGGTTTGGATTTGAAGAGTTTTGAAGAACTGGTGCAAGTTTCTCAGAAGAGGTGATATGAGAGCCAGGCTTGATCATGTGAACTGGCTCTTACAGAAGTCCCTGGGCTGACATAAACTAATGTCTCGGAGTTCAGGTTCCAACTCTGGGGTCACAGCATGGAAGGAGCTGGCATCTGTTGCCGGCCTGGTTCACAGGTGGTTGTCTTCTGTTCGGTCTGTGTCTAGTGAAACACTAGGAAGTTCTCTGGGGGTTCCATTTCCTTCTTTTTCTCTTATTGTGGTCTTTTTACTTTATAAGGTGCGTGGGACCACTCATACAGGCTCCTCCCTTCTGACCTAGTGACCTCTCAAAGGCCATTCCTTGCTTTGTATTTAGGATTTCCACATAGGAATCTTTGCATCTCATCAACCTGAGGTTCACCTGCTTGACTAGTAGGAAAAGCCACACAGGCGTAGTACCTGGAAGGCAGTGATAAAAGGCAGCTGAGAGCAGGCAAGACTCGCTTACGGCATTCTAGAAGGAGAGGTGGGGAGAATTTTCTACAGGAAATGAGGTGACGGCGTTAGTTCTTGTGAGGGTATGGCGCATGAACTGGGCCAGGAAAGAGTGTTGTCGGGGACAAACAATGAGACCATGAGCCAGTTCAGTAGCATTTGGGTAGGGAGAGAAGGAAGCTAATGGGATGTTTCTGGGATGGGGTGTCTAAGGCTCAGCTACAGTACGTGAGAGGAGACAGCGTTGGGTGTCTGAAGTTACAGTTTCACCATTGGCCAGATGGCTCATGTCATGGGAGCTTCCTAGATCCTCCCAGACAAAGGGACCGTAATGAGTTCATTTGCCAGGATAGAGACTATAAGGAAAGTTCATGGAAACTGTGTGTGCGTGCACGCATGTGTCTATCATCTGTGTGTCTTGTAGACATGTACACATGGGTCTGTGTGTTGACTCTGGGGGAGGAAAGGTGAAATCTTGAAGTCTGACATTTGTTCTCATCTGATGGCATTGCTCTTTTCCAAGGTAGAGAAGTCTTTAGGAAGGAAAATGGAGATAGATCTGGTTACGTTAGGACAGTATCAGCTTACAGGCAAGTGAGAATGTGTGATTCCCCAATGACAGGGTGTTGACTGAGACTCAGAGGAGGAGCCAGGGAAAGAGAGTGAGGCACATCTGGAAGTTGGGTTTGCAGAGGGCTGGCAATGGCAAGGTAGCCTAGCTGTAGTTCTACTGAAGGTGTGACTAGGCTCTGAGAGGCGGGGTTGGGTGCGAATACTCTTAAGTTTGAGCTTGGTAGGGCCGGGGGAGGACGTGGGGGATAAAAAGAGAGCTCAGTATTGGATAAGGATAAGGAAGGGACAAAGGGAACACTTTTCAGCTCTAGGAAAGAAAGGAAATAAAAGTACTGTCACCCACTGCAATGTGATGGTGCAGGCCTGTAATCTCAGCATCCAAGAGGCTGATGCATGAGGATTCATGAAATTGAGGTTAAATGGCAAGATCCTATCTCAAAAACCCAGCACACCATACAACCCCCAGCCCCCCACAGAACAGACACACTCTCTCTCTCTCTCTCACACACACACACACACACACACACACACAAACACAGACACTCAGAGACAGACACAGAGACACACAGACACAGTCACACACATGCAGACACATACACAGATACACACAGACAGAAGCACACACATGCACAGACATGCATGCATTTACACAGACACACATATGCACACACACACACAAAGACAGACACGCACAAAGGCAGACATACACAGGAGGCACACATACACAGATACACACACATAGACACACATACATGCATAGACCCAGACACACACAGACACTCAGACACAGGCACTTACATACATACAGACACAGATTCAAACACAGACACACAAACAGATGCTCACGTAGACTCATACAAACACAGCTATTTACATACACGCAGACACAGAGACGAGACAGAAACAAACGCACAGACACACATGCACAAACACACCCACACAGACACAGCCACACACATGCATAGACACACACAAAGACAGACAGACAGAACCCTGTCTCAAAACAATAAAACCCCAGCTTCTGGCATCATTGTCACCATCACTCCTGTTAGCAGAAAATTTCACGGAAAGTCAAGTGTTCATCATCACCTTTGAATATTGCGTTATTCTGGACGCTTTGACCTGACCCTCTCGGCGCCTGTGCAAGTTAGGAATGTCTCTTTCATTTTCTTCGGGGAAGAAAATTGTTCCCCGAAGTCACTGTTGAGTCACTTATTCAATGAGGTCACTTATCGAATTGTTTGAGAAGCCTGGAGTTAAACCCTGAGCTAAAGAATCCCCACGTCAGGTGGTAATGGATGCCTGCCATCTTCCTAAAACTCTGTTATTTGCCTTATTCAGAACGAGAAGATCTGACAGTGTGGGAGAAGGATGACTAGTTCATCAGATATCGGAGGAGTATAACAATGTCAGTTGACGTCTTTTGGGTACTTACAACATGCCAAGCAATGGAGTGTTTATAAATGAGCACATCACCTCCGTGCAGTTTTGCTGTTTCCGCGCTATAAGTGAGAAAACTGGGCTTTCAGCAGGTAGCCCACCCACCTTCAGTTCCTCAGTTTACCAGACAGAGGCAGGGGTCCTTCAGGCACTCTGACAGACACCCAAACTCGTATTCTCTCAGAGCATCAGAGAAAGTTCGCGGGATTCTGTATGTAAGGAAGAGCCTGTAACTCTCAGGGAAAACCACAGAGGTATAAGTAAGGACTATATGTGTAATTGTAACTGGGTTGATCGTGTTGTGTGCAAGTCCATGCCTGGTGATGTCAGCTTTCTTGGTGAATTAATATGCAACGTCACCAGTGGAGACAGAGGGCTGGTGCAGATGGAGACTGGCTTTCTTTTTCCTACAGCCTCTCGTCACTCCAACCACTGTGATCTTTTCCCTTACCAAGCTTGCCCCTTGACCTCGGCACAGGGTCCCTCTCCTGGATCTGATTCTTCCCCCTTCACAACGGGCATTTCCTACTCGTCTCCAGATCTTAACTGTTTTCTCAGAGACTCTCTCTCTGCCCCTTTACTAAGTGACTCTTCCAATTTTGGGTCCCAGTACCCCTCTCTCTGTTATGAACTTTCCATCATTGTCTACCTCCCATTCTACAAGAGAGGACCCCGTCTGCCTGTTATCCCGCTCCAGTCCCTTTGGAGTGCCCAGCACATGAGGTGGCTAATCTTTAAAAATGTGAATGATTGAATAAATTGGTGAATGACCCAATATTCCATCACTAGCTAGGAGTATTACAATGTACAGCACCCTTTAAACTTATGAGGTATTACGTGTATGAGAGGAAATTCATCTTTACGTTTTGCCTGTGAATTTTTCTTTCATGTTAAGTGGGGCTTCATGTGTCAGGAGAATGTGCCTTTTCTTTAGCCCTTGGATATTATTACATCAATGCTAAGAACCTAGCTCCTAATTTTAGGAACTAAAGATGAAACTTTAACTAATGCCTTCAAAGTATGTGTGGGAGGATGTAGCCGTCGTTTGCTACTTTGTGGGTTCCTCTTTTTCTTCTACCCTTCTCCACCCCTTTCCCACCCTTTCAACCCCCCAACATTATATAGGAGAGAGAAAAGGATAAAAAAGGAAAAGGGTCAACATTATCATTAGAATACTTCCTGATGATTAGGGGCATTGGGTTTGTCTTAGTTAGGGTTTTACTGCTGTGAACAGATACCGTGACCATGACAACTCTTATAAGGACATTTATGCGGACAGGAGCCTGATAGAGCTGTCTTCTAAGAAGCTCTGCCAGAGCCTGACAAATACAGAGGCAGATGCTCGCAGCCAATTATTGGACTGAGAATGGGGTCCCCAATGGAGTTAGAGAAAGGACTGAAGGAGTTGAAGGGGTTTGCAAACCCATAGGAAGAACAACAATATCGACGAACCAGACACCCCAGAGCTCCCAGGGACTAAACCACCAACCAAAGAATACACATGGAGAAACCCACGGCTCCAGCTGCATATCTAGCAGAGGATGGCCATGTCAGGCATCAATGGGAGGAGAGGCCCTTGGTCCTGTGAAGGCTTGATGCCCCAGTGTAGGGGAATGCCAGAGCAGGGAGACAGGAGGGAGTGGGTGGGTGGGTGGGTGAACACCCTCATAGAAGCAGGGGGAGGGAGTATGGGATGGGGGGAAAACAGGAAAGAGGATAACATTTGGAATGTATATAAAGAAAATATCCAACAGAAAGGACAACATTTAATTGGGACTGACTTACAGATTCAGAGGTTCAGTCCATTTTCATCAAGGCAAAAACATGGCAGCATCCAGGCAGGCATAGTGCAGGAGGAGCTGACAGTTCTACATCTTCATCTGAAGGATGCTAGTGGAAGACTGGCATCCAGGCAGCTAAGGTGAGGGTCTTAAAGCCCACAACCACAGTGACACACTTATTCCAACAGGGCCACACCTTCTAATAGTGCCACTCCCTGGGCCAAGCATATACAAACCATCACAAGTTCCTTGGGAGAAATCTTCATCAGGAGTTCTAATTTCTCCTGGTTTCTTCTTTGCACATGACTACTTAACAACCTACAACTAACAACAATGATCAGCAACCAACCAACAATCAACTCCACCTCTCAAGAACCTAGCATTTACATATCCTCTGAAAAGTCCCCAGAATTCCAAAGATCACGCAATCACAGAAACAGAGGCTGGCAAAAGCATGCGTCTGCTAGAACATGGGACAAATCTTAGTCACTGGCCTCAATGCAGTGCCATATCTCCTACCTGGGATTAAAACAAAAGCATAGGCTTTTTGTGTTTTTTTAAGGAAACCAAATGGTCACTCCAGGAGGATGATCCAAATCTTAAAGTGTTTGTGGGAGGGTGCGTTGATAGCATAAAGTGTGTGTAGCTGGTCTTAGTTATGGGTTTTATTCCCATTCTTTATCCTCTGGTTTCACTCCATCACTTGATAGGAAAAAAGAAGGGAAGAGGGGGAGAGAGAGGGCTAGAGATCTCGGAGTCTAATTTATTTCTTGTTTCTTCTTCGAGCACAACTACTAACAAACACCCGCCCTCTCCCTATCCCCCAAACAAAACAAAACAAAACCACCAACCCTGCCTCTCGGGGTCCTAGCATTTATGTACTCTGTGATAAATTCCCAGAATTCCAAATGTCACCCAATTGCAGAAACTGTCTGCAGCTGGCAAACCATACCTCTGCTAAATGAGGCAAATCATAGTTAGCTTCTGTGAAGAAGCCCCGTATCCCCACACCTGGGATGAAAACAAGAACATCTTATGATATTTCTGTGTTTTTTTAAAAATAAACCAAAATTCCAGAATTCTTACTACAGTGCGAGGGAGAACATTCCAACAGTTCAATGTGTGTGTGATGTCTGAGCACTGAAGAGAAAGAGATAGTCACAGATCTGTCCCCTGTTGAGAGAAATATATTTGCTGTCCTTCACGGGATCTAGAAAGTATCTAGTAGAGGATACAACTTAATAAATATTGTTTCATTATGAGGAAGAGAAAAGACATCAGGCTCTCTCCTTGAATGATGGGTGGCTTCTGCTCTGTCTCTGGTAGCAGGGATTTGAACAGCCTCACTTGGCAGATGAGGCTTAGGGACTGATCTTTTTCACACTCATTTACCCCTCCTCTCAGTGTCCCACCTCCTTTCTCCAGCCCAGGACCTTGTACGATTTCTCTAGACTCATCACCAGCAGCTTTTCACAGGGAGACTCTGAGATGCACACCATGGTTGCTCCCAGATATTTGAAAATCAGAAGTACTAACTCTCTGTTCTTAAGGTCCAGGTTGGATGGTTTGGCTGAGAAGTGTCCCTCACAGGCTCATGTGTTTGAGCATTTGGTCACCATATGGTAGCACTGTTTGGGAAGGCTGTGGGATCTTTAGGATGTGAATTCCTGGGGCTGGGCCTTAGACCATACAGCTTTTGGTTTACCCTGTTTCCTCAGTCTGGACACAATGTAACCATCTAGTCTTTTATTTCTGCCACTGTGTCTTCCTTGTCTTAATGGGTTCTGTCTCTCTTGGACTGTGATTCAAAATAAACCCTTTATCCCATAAGTCTTTTTTTGTCTGAGTATTTTATCACAGCAACGAAGTAACTAAGACGAAAGTGTTTTTAATGGTAGATTCTTTTTTCTTAGAGTTTTTTTCCTCCCTTGAAACAAAGTCTCATGCATCCCTAGTGGGTTTTGAACTCACTACACAGCTGTGTCCTTGAACTCCCGATCTTCCCAAGTGCCGAAATTACAGGTATGTGCTACCACATGTAACAAGATAATTATAGCTTTCAGCCCTCAGTTTTAAAAATGACTCAGTATCTTCCCAAATCTCACCCTCTATTATAATCCCAGTGTTCCTCTGGGGTGGTGGAGCTGAGGACAGTCGGTATCTCTGTGTGGTGTTGCCAGAGTGCTGTGTAGACGTAAGCCAGGAGCAATGTTGGTGACACAGGAGATCTCCTCTCACTGTCTCTAGGGGGAGGGATTATAATTCTCTTGGCTGTGCTCCTCTATGCGGTGCTGTATGGGGCCAGCCCCTTCCCTAGGTGGCTGAGGTTACTCAAGTAGGACGAGGAATGTTTCCACACCAGATCTTGCCCCACCCACATTCTCCAGGACTTTGGTCTCCAGTTCCTTCTGTGACATTCCTCAGAATGCAGGAATCAGACCCACAAGTCAAAGCTGCTGAAAGCTGGGGGAATGCAGCTAGTGGGGCCACAGTGTGTGCTGATAGGGGACTTTTCCTTAGGTCTTTCTCCTCAGTTGGGCATAATTCTTCTACCTTTCCCCTATCCCCTTATCTGTTCTGAGGGCCCAGTCTCTTATCCACTGTCCCCAGAATGACAGCTTGGGTGTTCCAAGTGCCCCATTACTCTACTGTAGGGGACATAACCCTGGATTCTTCCATAGTTCTAGACCAAATAGAACTAAAAAGGCCTGATAGCAACCTGTAGACTTTGTAGGTTTCCAAAAGTCTCTGTCAGTATTCCCTTAGGTTAAATCAGTTCTTCTGTGTCCTTCCCATACCTGTTGTCTGCCCTCCTTCCTGCTCCTGCAGAGGAAACCACTGGGAAGAGATGCTTTCCCTTCCTCAAAGAGACGCCGATGATATAGCCATGGCATCTCTGGGTACCTGAAGAAATGTAAGGTTTTGTGAAATACTAATTCGGATAGAATTTTCTCATTATATTTCCCTCTCTCCCCTGTCACAACATAATTAAAAAAAAGCACATGACCAGTTCCCTCGAATTCCCACTCTGTGTGGATCCATTCTTGCTGTTTCTCTGTCAGCTGCTTTCACACACTGTTCCTTTGGCGGGATGTTACCATGCCTGATATACACATCAAGTTCTGAGGGCCATGCTAGCGTGGCCCCATACCACACTAACCCCAAGCACTGTATAGTCTAGCACAGCTTCCTGTTACAGTCTCTGCTCACACTCCCAACAACCCAGTTGAGTCATGACTCAACAATCTGGAACCCAACAACCAAATTTATATGTTAAATGCTCAAAGTACAATACATCCACACAATTAACTTACAACCAACTGATAAGAATATAAACCAACCACCTAAGATAAGATATAGTTTGCTCCTCTAGATACACAAAATCCTGCACACCATCCCTTAAGAATAGTCATAACAACCTGTAAATGTGCAGAGAGAAATCTTAACATCTGCCTCCATGTTCTCTTGGTTGCTCCCCCTTACTCCAGTCTCCTCTCTAAAACTTTTCTCCCGCCCATCCTTCTCGTCCAATGACAAGCCTCATTCTATCCTGTACCTGCCTTCACCTGCGTAACGACATCAGCCTACACTTCCCACTCTCTCTTTTCCCACCTTCCCTCTCTTTCCTTTTCTTCCCCTCTCTCGGTCATGGTCTTTCTATGAAGCCTAGGCTGGCCTCAAACTTTCCATATTCTTACCACAACCTCCCAAGTAGTTAGGGTCCCAGGAACCCACTCTAGTTTTTTTCAGCCCCAAGTCTGAAATCTGAAAGTCAAATAATTCTCTTTCCATCTCGCTGGGAAGATGATCTGAACAGTTCTCTGTCCCTCAGAGTCTGTATTTGTAAAATAGAGACCTCAACTCCCCGGTTGAGAGTTATGCTGGTGACCAGTTATACCAAGGATGTTCCCAGCACAGAACGAGAACTCTGTGAGCAGTGGTGGGCTGCACTCCATTCCTCTTATTATTTCCAAGGTGAGCTGCATCAGAACAGAGATACAGAATGATATAGCTCAGAAATTCCCATACTTAAAAGTAAGATGAATATGTTTTTATGAAACAAAACCCTACACATGTATATGCTTTAAAATTTAAAACATTGACAGGATAAACAAAAAAAGTTCGGTATAAAGAGTTGGGGAGGAGACATGTAAGTGAGGATGGTTTGAATGTGATTGTCACGCTCATTTGATTCGGAACTGTGAAATAACAAAATTAAGTTAATAAGGCCAGTCCTTGGACAGTAAGGATTGGATGACACAAAATAGTGTTGAGTCTGGAGTTTTGGCAGTGAGTAACTATCAAATGGCTTTAAATATGGCTCTGAAGAGTGCACTCTCAGTGGGAAAAATCCCTGAGCTGAGAAAATCAAAGCAGCCTTTCTGTACGTAGTTTTCAAAAGCCCTCTTGGTTGATGTTGGTTACCTGTGAGAGCTGCCCGCACATCAAGAGACCAAGAAAATGATGGATTACAGAACATTGTCACCCGTGTTGTATTTGGATAGTGGTTAAATGAGAGTTCTAGTCCTGCAAGTATCTATATCTGTGAATATCACACCTGAGCTGATGTTTGCAGAGCAACTTTGTTCTGGCTCCTGGATGAGGTCGGATGGGATTTTATTTCCAGCAGGAACAAATTGGTGCTTTCAGTTCCGTTTCCTTATTAGCTTCCTATCACTGTGGCAAAGTACCTGAGAGGATCATCTTAAGAAGAGGAAAGGTTCCTTTTGACCCATGGTTTCAGAGGTTGCCATGGTTACAGAGGTTGCTATGGCTAATTGGGCCTGTTACATCATGTTCGTCTTTCTAGGAGCACATGGTGAGGAGGTCTGATTACTTCATGGAATCCAGGAACTAAGAGACCCAGGAAGAGTCTGAGCCCCACTGTGTCTTTCTTTTGATAACCTAAATTCCTTCCAGTAGACCATGTCCCCTAAAGTTTCTACTACTGATACCAAGCTACTAACACATGGCCTTCCAGGGACATCTTATGTCCAACCTACAGTATCCCTCTACCTGCAGGGACAGGTGGGCAGGGGGTAGCCTGTTAAAATTCACCAGTGGTCAGTGATCCAATCAGTTGTAACCACAGAATGCAGATGAAACAAGGTGGCCCAGGGAGCTGCTGTCATTGCCTGGATATCCTGGACAGGAAGTGGGGGAGTAACCATGGTAGTTAGGCACCCCTTGGCCTTGCAGGTTTTTATCTGTGTGTCAGTATAATAATGTGCATCTGTAGAATTGGCTACATCTTCAGTTCTCTGTGAGCTGCCAGCAGTGGACATCTTTAGGGTCCTATTTACAGATCATGTTTGAGGTGGAGCAGTCTTCTGGGACTTATTGTGGTCACCGGAGTAGTTAGTGTCAGATTAAGTTGAACTTCGAAGGACACTAAGTTGGCAGCAGAGAACTGAGAACTGTTTGGATGACAGAATAGAACGTACTGAATGTTAAAGTATCAGGAATTGGACTTCTATCACATGGAGGACAGGGTGGTAAAAATAAGAATGATAGAGCACTCTCCTCTGGGCTTCTCATCACTAAGTTGACCATCTGTCTTCGTCACTTTCCTATTGCTTTGACAAAACATAATGACTAAGGGATTTGTACAAGAAAGCCTCTAATTGGGCTTTGTGGATCATGCTTCTCATGTGCCATGACCTTTGAATACAGTTCCTCACATTGTGGCATCACACCGCCAACCATGAATTATTTTGTTGCTATATCATAACTATATCTTTGCTACTGTTATGAATCGCAGTGTCAATATCTGATATGTGACCCCTGTGGAAGACTCCCCTCAAAGGAGTCTCGGCCCACGGGTTGAGAATGCTGCTATAGAGGGACCACTATGCATACCCCAAGACTACTGTATTATTGTTCCTAGAACTTAAGGAAAAAATATCATCACCATCAAAGAGTAAGTTAAAGGCAATGGTTTCCCACGTTCTGCCCTTTTGCATTTCTTCTTGGGGGAGGTATATTCACTATTAAGAACATTCTTCCCTGTGGTACCCTACTGCCTTAGTTAGGGTTTTACTGCTGTGAAGAGATCCCATGACCACAGCAACTCTTATAAAGGGAACATTTAATTGGGCTGGCTTACAGTTTCAGAGGTTCAGTCCCACAGGCTTGAAGCTATACCCCAATGCAAAATGCATTAGTCCAACTTCAAAAGTCCCCATAGTCTATCACAGTCTCAACGATGTTTAAAAGTGCCAGGTTCAAAGTTTCTTCTGAGTTCTATGCAATCTCTTAACTGTAATACCCTGTAAAATCAAAATAAGGAAAAACCAAATCACATACTTTCAACATGTAATGGCACAGGATACACATTACTATTCCAAAATGTAGAAAAGGGAGCATGGTGAGGAAATATTGAACCAATGCAAGACTAAAAACCAGCTGGGCAAACGCCAAACTCTGCATCTACATGTTGGAGGGCAAAATGCTCTTCCGATCTCCAGCTCCTTTCAGCTTGGTTGAGCGCAATACACTTCTTTCTGTTTGGCTGATTCAAGTCTTTGTTAGCAACTTTTTTGGCATATATTCCATAGCTCTGGAATCTGTACTATCTGTGGCTCTCCCTTTCTTTTTGGAGGCTGTTTGTCACCAGCCTGAGAGGACCAAGGGAACAGAGGCAGAGAGTAAGATTCAGATGGCCATGTGCTCAGCCCCCGGGGAATGGCTGTTGAAATGGGACACAGATGTTGGATGGACGAAGGTCAAAAGAGAGATGATCTTTTCATATTACAGAGGCTACAGTTGCAGTCCTTAATTACTGGTTTGACAATTACTAGTATAAATTTAGGAATTCTTTGATAATCATCATTAGGAATTAAGAAATCATCTATTTGGCTATACAGTATCACTACAAGATAGTACATCCTTGCTGGTTGCAGAAAATCTGTCCAATAGGGTGGGCTAATGCTCAGGAATTGTTATATTAATTTAATAATGACAGGAAAAGCACATCAATCAAGGCAAGACTCAATCCTGAGATGTTGTCCCTTGGGCTTTGCCTCTAAAAGCTCATCCATTGCAGTTCCCAGTGAACTATCTCAGGAAAATCACCTGCTAGCCTTTATAGTCTCTCCTAGATGGCTCCTGACAGCCATGAGTGTGGTGGAACGACCTTTGGGGGCTGTTGCAATGAGATCCCGTTTCTGGGATACGATCTATAAAGGTATTTTTAGGGGTACAGGTGGAAAGGGCTAATTGTTCACAGCATCAATCCAGTTGGAAGGGCTGATTGGTTATAATACAGCACGTAATTATTGTGTGGGCAGGAAGTCAGAGCAGGACATGTGTTCTGAGTTATGCAGCCTTGCAGAGAGCTCTGTATCAAGGTCAATTTTCAGACAAGACCAGTCAAGGCCAGCCAGATGTGTTCAGAGACACTCTACCGACAAAGACAGGCAGAGACAGGGAAGTCCCGGTCAAAAAAACCATCCAGTCATGGGGGACTGCTACCTTAAAAAAAGGGCTCTTCAGTAAACATCTTGGGGTCTCCAAGGCAATACAGACTTTACCTCAGCAGCTTTACACAATAGCCTTTCTAGAACTCCATGCAGGGACGCCCTACCGCATACCTGGCTCCAGAAACGGTTTTTAAGTCAATAACCACTTTCTTTTATCCTTGACTTTAAAGCTAGAATCACATGGTCAAAGTTATGTTCTGAGCTGGAATGCAGTCCCATTAATTCAATTACATCTTCACAGACATTATGTTTTTGATGCTTTCCTTCTTGTCTAAGCCTGGCTGTCCTGGAACTTGCTCTGTAGACCAGACTGGCCTTGAGCTCAAGACCTCTATGCCTCTGTCTTCTGAGTGCTGGGATTAAAGGCATGCACCATTACACCTAGACCTAAACTGTTCTTTAATTCCTTTCCACAAGATGGAGGCTTATTTGGGTGGGATCTTGCCCTGAGGTCACCAGTCCCAGTATTCAATTTAATATCTTTAATCTGTTTATCTTCTTGAACAGGACATTCAGCTCCATTCAATTTCCTGGTACCACTTTTCTCCTTGAATCATACATTTTGTACTTTTCTTGCTCAGCTCGGTTCCTTTTTATCAAGATGCTCTTCATAAAAGTGAACACTAATGACCATACAACAGGGTCTATACTAGGACGTTTTGAGATTTTCTTTGCCCATGCAATTGATCTAAATCTCTTCACTTTAGCCTCAGGCAGATTCCTTGACCAAGGGCAAAGATCAGACACATTTTTTACCAAAATATCATAAGAATCATCTCTAGGCAACTTACTAATTCTTTCTCCTCTGAAACCTCTTGAGCAAGGCCCCTAAACACCAAATCACACGCAGCACCACCGTCTTCTGTGCTTCTACTAATATGGCCCATTAAACAGGGTTTAAAGCATTCCACTGCTTTCCTAATCAAAATTCCCCAAATCTGCATCTCTCGAAACAAAACAATGGTCAGTCCTGTCACAGTAATGCCCCAGACCCTGGCACCAACTTCTGTCTTTGTTAGGGTTTTACTGATGTGAAGAGACATGATGACCACAGCAACTTTTACAAAGGACAGTGTAGGCTTAGATTTTTTAAAAACACGATTTTAGTAAGGTTGAACTCCCCCTTCTAGCCCACCACCCACCAGAGGTAGTGGAAAGGAAAGGCTAATAGGGCAAAGGAGGATGTGGACCTGTTTAGAAATAGTTCTACGGAGCAAATCTGATCTGTGTTGTCAGGATATCAGCAGTTCAGTTCCCATGAGTCAGCAGCAACAGCTTGATCCACTTGCAAACACAATTCATGAATTAGCAGTGGCAGGTTTGTTGTTGTAAAAATATAAAAATAAAAATGGTATGGTTTGTCTTTTACCTCACTAGGTCCACACCGCGGTGCCCCAAGATATCTGTCAGATATCTTGGCGTAATCACATCCCAACTCTGTGGCGGCCCATTGTCTGCTGCCACTGCACACTTTCCTACACTCAAACCGTCACTTAAAAGAACACACAACACAATAATCTTTGACCCAATTGATAAGATATAATTGCCCACTTAAACATACAAAGCCCGGTCCCATCCATCCCTAGGAACATTAATAACAACCTGTAAATACACAGAGCAGAATCTTAACATCACCTGCCATGGCTTCTCACTATCTCCTCTCTCCTGTCTCTTTCTCCCCTTCTAGTCTCCTCCTCTTCCTTCAAACTTCTCTCCCACCCATCCTTCCTTCTCCTCCAATGACAGGCTTCCTTCTATCCTGTACCTGTCCCTCATCTGTACTTTACAAATTCAATGGGGAGGTGGTTCTGGTGAAGTCACCTGAGTTCTGAGTACTAGTTCTGACTAGGCAGCTGTCCTTGGGGAAGTGGAATTAGCATCAAAATACAGATAACTTCAGGGCAAACCACAACACAGAAGAAGGCACAAGGCTCTGTCAGTTGGCCAGAGCCATTTCTGGGGCATTTCTATAAATTATGACAAACAATGACTAACAAGAATGGCGAGGTGAACAGATGCCATCTAGCATCATTCACTGTCTATTGGGCTACATTTATATCCTTTCCAAACATCAGTGTTCTTTTAAGCATCCACTCTAGCAAAATGTCACATACCCTTTTCCCAGGCTGCCTTTTGAAAAATACTACGTGTCTGTTCATAGTAAAACGTCCTCCCATATGTCTGGTTCAGCAAAAACATCCTCTTATAAGACAGTTTCCAGAAAAACATCACATGACATGAGTCTCCAAGGAAACCAGAAATTTCCACTTCATAGCCCCCTTTCTGTTAAAGAAAAATCTTTTTCTCTAACATTATCAATTTACATGCAATAGAAACACTGTCAATAGGACAAAATGGCAGCCTACAGCCTGGTTAGGCTCTGACTGGCACAGCTGAGAACTCATATCTGATGAGCAAATAGGAGGCAGAGAGAATAAGAGCACACTGGGGATGATGTCCGTTCCTACGGACACATCTTCAGAAAGGCCATACCTCTTAATCCTTCCCAAAAAGTTCCACCAACTGGAACCAAGTATCCAAAATAAAAACAATAAACCACCACCACCACCACTACCACCATCACCAAACCAGAACAAAATATATGAGCCCTGGGAGGGGCACATTCTCATTTAAGCTACCATACCAGCCTTGCAAGATATTAGGAAATCACCTCATGAGTTTGAGAACTATGGAGAAAAAGATATTCTGGCTTCTTGTCTGAATTGCAATGATGAATAACAACGATGGTGATATCATGAGTGTAAGTAGAGGAGGCCTGCTGGGAACGGAGGACTCCCGAGTCTGTTCCCTTTGATAAATGCATCCAGCCACTCTAATGCTATGTGGAAGGTGGCCAATATCATGAAAAGAGACATACCAACAACACAGGCACTTAATGGAAGAACTTATCAACCCGAAGTAAATGCCAAACAAATCGATCTTGAATTTGATTGGGCCTCAAGAACCCTCTACCAAGGTATAAGAAATTCACAGAAACAGAGGGAGTCTTTTAAGTTGTTCTTAAATAGCTAATGACTTTATTTGACTCAGTTTCTTCAACAAACATACAGTAAGGAGGGAGAGGGAAGGAGGGAGGGGGAAGGAGGGAGGGAGGAAAATGAAAGAATGAGAAGGAAGAGAAAGATGAGGAAGGAGGAAAAAGAAAGGAAAGAAGGAAGAGGAGAGAGAAGGAGGGAAGAAGACTGCTCCACCCTATTCTCCTCCCTCTCTCTCCCCCTCCCCCACCTCCCCCCTCTTCCCCATCCTCTTTCTCCCTTCCTCCCTGTCTTCATCCTCCTCCCCTTCTCTTCCCCCTCCCCATCCTCCTCCATTGTTTCTATACTCACCTTGTTTAGTTAAATCAGGGGATTTGCTGAAATTGGGGACAATGAGGAAGATGTAAAGCTGTACGCTGCTCCCTGTGAAAGAGTCAGAATTGGGGTCAATCTGAGGCCAGTGGGAAAATTCCATCACACACCTCTGAGCACAGAAAGACCCCCTCCCTTCCAGTAGGAGTGGAGTTAGTTCAGTTCCTGGAGCACCTGCAAGCCAAACTGTCAAACAAAGTCACCTCTAACTCCCGAGGTCATTTTGCTCCATCAATAATACCCTGCCTAGTTACCAATTGTTTGAATTCTGCCTCAATTGTTTGCAAGGTACATAATTAACTCCCTGTCAGAGTCTGCTTGGCGTCATCTCCCCTTGAAGTGGGAGGACCCCAACATGTTGGAATTAAACTCCTCTTGCTATTGCATCGATCACTGCCTCTGTGAGTCTCAATCAAGAGGTCCTGGAAGAGGTTCAACTCGGATATCATACATGCAAGGGAGATTATGCAACAGAGAATGACATGTAGATCTCATCATTTTTACTGATGAGTTCTCTTGGGACCAATAACTGTCGAGGTTGGACAGAGAAATTAGGTAGAGACCCTGTTTACCTTATGGCCTCTGCCCCTGCCTCATTGTACAGTTCTTCAGGAAGTCTCTAGCTGGGTCCTAGCCCTTTGCTGTTGATAAAGTATTCACTGGATGGTCTGTCCCAGGAGGGAAAAGACTGAAAAAGCTGATAGCCGATGGCTGATGACTGGCCTCATGTGGCTAACTAGGTCTCTCCTCAGTGGAGACGGAATAGATGCTCAGTATAGTTCTGTGCCCCTGCTGAGAAGGGTTGAGGAGAGTCAAAATGACTTTGCTTTTCTATCCCATGTGATTTATTACAGTCATGCTTTAAAAATTAGTCATCTTGAAGTGTTGAGGGTGGGGCCTGTAACCATGAGATTCCTTACAGCCACGCTTTAAAATGTAATCATTGTGAAGTGTGTGTGTGTGTGTGTGTGTGTGTGTGTGTGTGTGTGTGTGTGTTATGGGGGGTGTAATCTCAGCACTGGGAGGCAGAGGTAGGACGGCCAAGACTTCAGGATTATTTTTGTTTTCATAATGTGTTAGAGGCTGGTTGGGGCTGTATTTTTTTTTAGGAAGCAGAGACACAAATATTTCCTGATGAAATGGCAACACAGATGGAATTTGCTTCAAAATAATGTAGGTAGGGGGAAATATGAGGCAAAAATAAACCAGGAGTTGGTAATTGCTGAGTTTGGAGATGGTGTGTGAACTTTAGTATGCTGTTTTCTACACTTTGGATACATTGCCTTTTTACATAATTAGAAAGATAAGAGAAAGATGATACAATTAAAAACATTTTAAAGGCAGGACTATCCACATGACAACAAGAGTTTTTTCTCTGTTCCAGAGTAGGTTGCAAGGGTAGAAGGCAGGTATGAGGGGAGGAGAGATGAGTGGGGTTAGAGTGCATGATGTGAAAGTAACAAAGAACCAAGAAAAACCAAGATCAAACAATACAAAACAGAAAGAACCAAACAGAACAAAACACATAAAGCCAGGGCTGTCAGCCAACAACAGATGGGATTCCTGTGAATAGGGGTCCAGGCTGCCTTAACCTGGCCCTTCCTTTCTTTATAAATTTTATTAGGTTGACAGTTACCTTGTATTTGAACTTCTCAGTGAAGGTGGGGAGCAAACTGGGTAAGAGAGAGATGAGTTTATGTTGGAAGGAAGAACCACCCAATGCCCTTGGAAGCAAAATGTTACTAAATATCAGACCAGACCACTAGGGAAAGTACTGTGGTCACCTTAAAAGTGGAATTGACCCAGGCAATACTGACATAGTCATCTGACTGCTTCTCATTGAACTTGAGCTGCTAATCTTCCCAACACAGGTGGACTTTTTCCTCTTTCAAGGGGGAAAATGTTTTGATGTGTGATCTGGACAAAAGATTTTTTTTTTGTTCTTGGAAACAAAAGGTTTGCACGTCCAGCTTCAGAAACCTTACTAGATGATGAAGCCAAGTTAAAAATAACAGAGTATTAATGTCCCATTCCTTAAGATGAAATTCTTAGCCACAGAATGTTTCCTGGATGCGGTCTCTAATGACTCATTTATCTGAATTGAGACATCGTGTCATTGTGAAAAGTGGGCCATATGAACCACAGCAAGAAGATATGTGTGTGTGTGTGTGTGTGTGTGTGTGTGTGTGTGTGTGAGGGGGGGGGGAGGCGGCCGAGGGCGAGGGAGAGGGAGGGAGGAAAAAGTGCTGGAACCTTTGCTCTCAAAATTTTAATTAAGCTTGTAATTCGCATAGCAACTCCCTTGTGTATCCCACATTTGTCACTAATAATCGGGAAATACACAGCATTGCCTAGGCTCCGTGTCATTCCATGTGAGGATTTGTTTCCACCAGAAGGATCAAGGAACATCTGTTGTAGGCATCACTTCTCCCTGGGGCCTGATTTGGCTCCCCTTGTTTGGATTAGTTTCCTACTAAAATGGGATGGTGGCCCTGAATCCTCTACTTAATCTTGCCTCGTATCTTGCTCTTTGGTTCCCTGTCTCAGATATTAGCCAAGATAAGCTGGGTACCCACTGGGAGGCCAGGAGGAACTACAGGTATCATGGATCTTCTGAGAAGTTCGGAGCTTAGACATGGCTGTGCAGAGCGATGTGGGGCGGTAATGCCTGGTTGAAGTAGCATTGCGGTTCGCCATCATTACACACACCCTGGCTGCCATTAAGGGAGACGTCTGCCGTCTTCATAGAGCAGACAGTTGTTTCTCCCCGATGGACTCTTTTACTTGGAAGCACTGCACAGACACCGTATCCTTTTTTGGTGTATAGTCATTGGTCCTTTGCGTATGGAAGTTCTTTCCTGTCTTTTTCCTCTCTCACGCTCCTTGGTGTATCCACTTCTGGTGCCACAGCCCTTTCCCCAGGCTAGCCAAAAGTGTGGAGCAACCGGAGAACCTGCCTTCATCGATGTTCATGTTTGCTCCCTTGAGTCTGTTGCTTGTAGCCCACTAGTTGCACAGCAGAGCCAGGGAGCTACCCCTTCTGCTGCTTCTTCCAAAGTGATTGGATGAATAAAGGTTTCCATTTTTCCTTCTTTGAAATCTTTATACATGTATACAATGTATTTAACTACATCTGATCCTTACTCTTCTCCACTGCTATCTCCCCCAGGATCCCATCCCACCTCTTTCCCAACTCCATGCCCTCATCTTTATTACACTCTCGTAGATGCCTTCCTTTATGTATGGTCATGAGATTTTGAAACTGTCTGCCTTAAAAAGCAAACCTGTGCGTGAGTCAAAGAAATAGAAACATTTGTATTTCTTTGTAATCTGTTTTCTAGAAGTTAACAGCTGCCTGGGGCTGAGGGGAGGTGGAGTAAAAGAAACCATAACCCTTCAGAGAGACACCTCCAGTGACCAAGGCTCCTCTATTCTACTGTTTGTATCACCTTCCAGAATACTTCCAGTCAGGGACCAACACAATCCTTTTGGGGCACATTTGGTATTCAAGCCATAACACTTGAGGGTTGAGTTAGCACACTGCAAATGCTTTTCCTGTATTAACTAATTCAATCCTCACAACAGTCCGTAGAGACAGGTAGAGAAGAAAACTGAGCACAGAGACATTACTTAGCTTACCCAAGAAGACATAGCTGGCACTGTGTACAGCACTGTCAGCATTCAAGCCAGGCAGTATTGGTCGGTCTGCACTCTGTGCACAGGAAAGTATATACTTGGCTTTGTGTTATGTGTGCTTGTATACAGAGGCCAGACATTAACCTCAGGTGTAGTTTCACCAGGGACCTGCCTGTCTCCACATTGCCAACACTGGAATTATAAGCATTTGCCACCGTATCCACCTTTCATATAAGTGTTCGGAAATTGAACTTGGGACTTCATGCCTGCAAGACACTTGCTTCACCAGTTGAGCCATCTCCCTGTTCCCTTGCCCCCTCAAAATCTGGCTCCTTATGCTAAAAAGATTAAATAGGTATTTCTGAGTGTTTTAAAGGTAATATGGGGCTCTGATAATCTTGCCTGCTAGAGATATTTTAAGCGACAATTAATACTTCTCATCACATGGACTCAGTTTGGGGAAGGCTGACTATACCTGTCCCCATTCAGATGTGACAGCCAAGATTCAGGAGTCACTGACACGCAGGGGCCAGCTGGCATCCTGGGAAGCTGGCTGCCTGGATGTATTTCCCAAGAACAGTTATTCGAAAGCCCTTGGTTTTATTTTTAGTTTCCTGCAGGTTCTATCCCAGAGCACATCTCAGCAGTGTCGCTCCCTGACACTCTACTTTTCCAAAAGGAGAGACACTGAGCCCTCTCTCCTCCACACTAAAACGTCTTTGTCCGAAACCACACATGTCGATTTTAAACAGAAAATAATATGAAAACACAGAGATTCCTTTATGAGGCTCCTGCAGCCTCAGCCCCAGCGTCCCTGGATTTACGATGTGCTCTGTGCTCCCCACCTCTGCGCTGCTCCCCCACACTTGGAGGAGAAACGATCAAGAGATTTGTGCAGGAGTCAGTTTATTCTGTCTTGAATGAGGTGAGGTTCCAAAGTCACCACAGCATGGAAAATATAAATGCTGTGAGCAGACGCTGGCCAGGCCGAGGGGTCGCACCCTGTTACCTCTGCTCACAGTCAGGGGGCTTTGCAGAGTTGGGAAACAGAAACTTAGAGAGCTGTTATGACTTTGGCAGTTGACTGGGGCAGGGGGGGAAAGGCCATTGTGCTCCCCTTAAAATCTTCCCTCTTCTGAGAGAGAGCCATGAGCTTTGGTGGGGACAGATAATCATGAGGATTTGTCTGTCTGTCAGGACATTGAGGGGCCAGCAGGAACGTTTGAGGAGGAAACTCACGGCTGTTTTTCACAAAATTAAACTGGTGTCATTCAATCATTTTCTAGAGAGCACAAGTCACTCAGTCCCTGCCACGTCAGGGAGACTGCCTTCCAGATATGTTGGGTACCCTGGTCTTCTTGCTGTTTTCCACCAAGTGTTGTGAGAATGTCTCCTTTCTCTCGCCATGTCACGAAGTGTCCTCTTCCAGGGGATTTGGCCCTTTGACCAGAAAAAGCCTCAGCAGGCTTTGTTGGGGCTCAGGGGACAGATGAAGAATGTGACCCCCTCAGTTAACATCTGCATTCCCCCATCACCATCAGAGTTTTAAGCTCTTCTGTAACTGCATGTCAGTTGCACCAAGTAGTGGGTTTTGTTGTGATATATCATGGGTTCGATCCTTCACCCCCTCTACCATGTTTTATTGTTTCCCAGCCTCTTGAACAACACTCCAAATTTCAAGCCTTTAAAAACCAACAATCCACAAGGAAGGCCTAGGCTGTCGGCTTGGAGGCTTGTTGAGCGTCTGCACAGCTTCTCTCACTTCCAGTCCACTGTGGCCAGGTGAGAGGAGGCCTTCCAGAGCCATGGAGGACCAGGTGGTTTGCATTACCAAGAAGATGGACAAAATGGTGCAGAAAAAGAATGCAGCCGGCGTATTGGAGTGTCTGCCAATGCTATTCTCAAGCAGAGTACAGATAAAATCGCATCTCTAGTCAAATCTCTCATCGATTCCTGGAAAAAAATTATTAGATGGAGCATCAACTGATAAAGACCCCAGAGAGAAGGAAAAGGAACCTGCAATTTCATCACAGAATAGTCATGAGGCAAGAGAAGAAAGTTCCAGCAGCCATGTAAGCAACAGAAAGGATGAGACAAGCGCCCGAGATTCTTACGTTTCCTCTTTTCCTCGGGCACCAAGCACTTCTGATTCTGTGCGGTTAAAGTGTAGGGAGATACTTACCATGGCTCTCCGGACAGGAGATGATTATGTTGCTATTAGAGCTGATGAGGAAGGACTGGGATCTTGATTGAGGAAGAAACAAGGAGTACAGACGTGAAATACAAAAAGAGTGCAAAGTAGGATACCAAATCTTAAGGATGCAAAGAATCCAAATTGAAGGAAAAATGTGTCATGTGGGAATATTCCTCCTGCCCCGTTTGCTAGAATGACAGCAGAGGAAAGGCTCAATGAGGAAAAGCCTGACCAAGGAAGCCATCAGGGAGCATCAGATAGCCAAGACCGGTGGGACCCAGACTGACTCGTTCACTTACAGCAAAGGTGGAAAGAACTGCACTTACGCACAGGTGCGAACTCTTGGCGCTGATGAACCAGTGACAGCATTTGCTGTATGTAATGAATGTGGAAACCGGTGGAAGTTCTGTCGAGTTTCGAAGAATTGACAAGGTACCTGGACCATTAAGGACAACGAATTTTCTGATTAGCTTTAAAACTAAGCCAGGCAACTCGTTTCTCTACAAGTGAAATGTGTGAGCAATATACATCCCACGGGTTGGTCTTTGTTGTTTACCTGACAGTCTTTCTTAAATGCCTCTGTGGTCTCAAATCAGCTGGAACACTAAAAAATAATGTGTTGCTTTGTTTTTCTTTTTTATATGTTGATGTCTCTGTCTTAGGGTCTTATTGCTGTCAACAGACACCATGACCAATGTACGTTTTATAAAGGACAGCATTTAATTGGGACTGGTTTGCAGGTTCAGAGGTTCAGTCCATTATCATCAGGGCGGGAACATGGCAGCATCCAGGCAGGCATGGTGCAGGAGGAGCTGAGAGTTCTACATCTTCACCCAAAGGAAGCCAGGAACAGACTCAGCATCTCCAGGCAGCTAGGAGGAGGGTCTCCAAGCCCACCCCACAGTGACACACTTCCTCCAACAAGGCCACACCTTCTAATAGAGCCACTCCCTGGGCCAAGCGTATGCAAACCATCACAGTTGTGCTTTATTAAATATTAATTTTTTATTGTCAGTCTGTTAATGCTTAAAGACAAATTGCTTTTCTCATTGGTATGGACCTAAAAATGTTAAAGGAAAAGGCATAATATAAGTTTTAGAGTTACCAAATATACTATGTATTCCAGTAGTACTTGACCAGCTTCTCAAAGTTGTGCACACAATTTGAGCACGTATATTGCTTTATTCTTAATTACTGTGCTCTCAAGTCTCGGATCCTTAGAGGATCTCTGCGTCTGAGACTAACCGCAGTGATCATTTCTTGTATTTCTCACACATGTATATAGCATATTTGAATAGATTTTACATTGAAAACTGACTTGGTTGCCATCAGTTTATTTCATTTGACTTTGTGCTATATTTTAGTTTTACAGAACTATAGTTTCCTAAGTTTTTCACAAGGCCCCTCACAGGCATGCTTCTGGTGATTTTTTTTCCCCCATAGGAGGACATGCTGTGAAGAAAATGCTAGTATCTGAGTAGAGTTCCTGGAAGTAGCATGACTGTACTTGCACTTGGAAACCTACTGACAGAGGAGTAAGCCTGAGAACTATGCAAATCACTAAGCTGTGCTCTTTGCATGTGGAGGGTGAAGAAAACAAATCCTTTAGACTGAATCATTTGTGCTAATTTTTTTCTTTCGTGATGGTGTCAAGCCAACTGAAATGTAGGCTGTAGCAAAGTAGTTTTACAAAACATAAGCGATTAAGTTTTACTTTTGTTCAAATGTGTCCCTCTTGTTTTGCTAGTATGAAGCAGTGGTTTTCACCTTGTGACACAGGTGTTCTAATGCATATAGTAAAGGCCACTGTTTTATGTGCTTATGTGCTTCTGCCTGTGTTCAGACTTCTGTGTAAAGCCCCCTGCACAAGCTCTGCTCTGCCTTGCGGACCATAACATAGAAAACACTTAATATATTAAAAGAACTGGTCCATGGGTAATTTGTGTCACTTTAAAAATAAAGTACATTTCGAAAGAATTAGTTTAAAAGTAATAAGGTTAAAGTAGTCCTACTTTTAAGTGATCCATTTTAAAATATGTAAATCAATAATTTTTTTGTCGCTAAACATACAAAAATAAATAAAAACCAACACACACACCCCCAAATCTAGTGTATAAAGAAAAGTGTAATACTTGGATTTCTGAGTCTGATTTATTTTTGCTTATTATAATGATCTCTGGCTTTGATACATTCTCATGAAAGTGACATAATTTCATATTGTATTACTCAAGTACAATTTCTTTTTAGATAAGGTTTTTCTGTGTAACAGCCTTGGCTATCTTGAAACTTGATTTGTACGCCGGGCTGGCTCTATCTCACAGAGGTCTGCCTACCTGTACCTCCCTAATGCTGGACGTAAGAGCATATGCCACCATGCCTGGCCTGACAATACCCCATTGTACCTGTAAACTGCGCCACGTTTTCTTTTCAAAGTTTCAATATTTTTTGTGTCTGAGTATTCAGCCTGAATGTATGTATATATACCATGTTCATGTCTGGTGCCTATAGAGGTCAGAAGATGGATTTGGATCCCTTGAAACTACAGTTATGAGTGGTCGTAAGCCTCCATGTAGGAGCAGGAACAGGACTATGGACTTGTGGGAGCAAGTGGAGCTGTGAATGAATGAATGTATGTTGTTGACATGGGCGTAGCCACATCAAGGACCAAAGCCTCATGGGTAATGGCAAAGCCTTTCCCCTGGGTGAGGCTCAGAGAGACGGCAAGGCTTGCCCTGGCCCGAGTGTGAATGTTAATAGTATATGCGTAAAATGTTAATGGAGATCCTTCCCTCTCACACTGAGCTTCCCAGACACTGTGGCTTCTTCATGTGAAAGCCTAGATCACTTGAGCTCCATGTTCCTGTGTGTGTGTGTGTGTGTGTGTGTGTGTGTGTGTGTGTGTGTGTGTGTATACCATGTCTTTATTCATTTGAACCCCATGTTCCTATATGTATGTGACTGTGTGTCATGTCTTTATTCCCTCATGCCCCTTAGTCTTGGTTCCAGGACATAATCTGTGCAAGGACAAGTTAGGGTCCCCTGCAAGAGCAACAAGTGCTCCTAACTGCTGAACCATCTCTCCAACCCCAACATTTCCTTTATTCATTCATCCCTTAGTGGGCACCAAGATTGACTACATAGCTTGGGTATTGTGGGCAGTGCTGCAGTAAATAGAGTCTCCCTCTCTTTTTAATATTTTTAATTGGATATTTTATTTATTCACATTTCAAATGCTATCCCCCTTTCCGGTTTCCCCTCTGCAAACCTCCTACCCACCTACCCACTCCCTCCTCAACACTGGGGCATTGAGCCTTCACAGGACCAAGGGACTCCCCTCTCATTAATGCCAGACAAGGCCATCCTCTACTACATATGCAGCTGGAGCCATGGGTCCCTTCATATGTATTGTTTGGTTGGTGGTTTAGTCCCTGGGAGCTCTGGGGTGTCTGGTTGGTTGATACTGTCGTTCTTCCTATGGGGTTGCAAACCCCTTCAGTTTCTTCAGTCCTTTTCCTAACTCCTCTATGGGAGTCAGTCTGATGATTGGCTGCGAGCATTCGCATCTGTATTTGTCAGGCTCTGGCAGAGTATCTCAGGAGACAGCTTTATCAGGTTCCTGTCAGCAAGCATTTCTTGGCATCAGCAATAGTGTCTGGGTTTGACGACTGTATGTGGGAAGATCCCCAGGTGGGGCAGTCTCTGGATGGCCTTTCCTTCAGTCTCTGCACTACTCTTTGTCCCTGTGTTTCCTCTAGACAGGAGCAATTCTGGGTTAATATTTTTGAGATGAGTGGGTGGCCCCATCCCTCAACCGAAGGCTCACTTTTTGTAATGAGCAGTAGACTCAGACACCACTGACAACTTTTATTTTCCTTTACCATGGAATCTCTGTCTTGATTTCTATAGTGTCTAGACTAATTTAGTTCCCAGCAGGTGTGAGCATCCCTTTCTGCTAGCTTCTCACGGTATTTGTCCTTTCTTCCTTGATGGTAGTGATGTTGGTGTTGGTGGTTGAGATGTGAGCACTTTGCAATTTTGACTTACATTTACCTGGTAGATAACGATGTTGAACACTTTTGAGCTGCGCGTTGGGCATCTGCAAGAGGCCTTAGAATCCTCTCTGTTCAGTTCATTTGCCTAGTTTTGATTGTGTTATTTGTTTCTTTTGTTTGGCTTCTTGAGTTCTCTATGTAGTCTGGATATGAATCCTGTTAGATGTCTGGCAACCTTCTTTACTATTCTGTAGACCATTGCTCTGATCTGGTGATTGTTTCCTTTGTTATGCAAAGTCTTGCAACTTGATGTAGTGCATCTGTTGATTCTGTCATCATTTCCCGAGCTATTAGAGTCTTATCCAGGAAAATCCTTGCGTCTGTGTTGACTTATCTTCCCTGCTTTCCTTCATCAACTCACCTTCCCCGCTCTCCTTCAGCAGTTTCTAGCTTTGTGCTAAGGTCTTTCATCTGCCTTCAGTTGGTTTGTGTGCAGGGGTGAGAGATAGAGTTCAGGTTTGTTCTACATATAAATATTTAGTTTTTCTAATACCATTTGTTAAAGAGACTACTTTCCCTCCAGTTCTATTTTGGCATCAGTGTTAGGAATTGGGTGGCATGTGCGTGCTTGTGTGTGTGTGTGTGTGTGTGTGTGTGTGTGTGTGTGTGTGTGTGTACTGGTACCATGATGCTTTTTCCGTGGTTGCCATGTACAGAATGTGAAGCCTCGCACTGTGAGACCTCCACCATGGTTGCTCTCTGGTACTCAAGATTGGGTTGTCTATTTAGGGTCTTTGTGCTCCTCTGTGAATTTTATGATTTCTCTTTCTAGTTTTGTTTTTGGAGTTCCATGCTGTTGAGAGGGATGAGAGCAGATTCCTTTTGCTTTCAGACACCTTCATGCTTTCAGTTTATCTACTTAGTACAGTGTTGGCTATGGGGTGGCTGTGCACGACTTCCTTTGCTGAGGCAGCACCTCTCAGGCATTTCCTAACGATAACTTTGGATTCGTTATTGCAATCATGTGATATTTGTCACGGACGCTATCTATGTACTGTACCACATGTAATGATTTCGTGTGTTGAACCATCCTTGTGTTCCTTGAAGGAAGCCAACTTGGTCATGTGATCCTTAGAAAGCGTCGTTGAATTCAATTTCCAGGTGTTGAATCGATTTCCACGTCTCTTTTCTGTAGCGAAACTGGTCAGCATTTTTCTCTTCTGTCTGTTCTTAGTCTGGTTTTAGTATCAGGGTAATACAGGTTCCATAGAATGAGTCATGAAGTATTCCTTCCCGTTCTGGTTTTTGGACTATTTTGGGGAGTGTTGGCTGTTAGTCTTTCTTTATAGACCTGGTGGAAATCAACAGCAAACCCACGAGGCCCTTCTTTGTTGTGTTGTTTTGTCTGAGAGACTTTGTTTCTACTGTTCCCTTCCCTACCTCCAATCTGTATAGGTTGGTTTAATTTTAGTAGGTGATCTATGTCTAGAAATATATAAACATTTTCAAGTTTTTCCAGCTTATTGAAATACATTTTCAAAATATTCGCTCATTCTTGTCCAGATTTCAGTATTACCGGTTACATCTCCCTTTTGTCTTTAATTTTTGTCTAATTAGGGCTTCGTTTCCTGAGATTGGCCAATGGTTGTAAATCTTGTTCATCTTTTCGAAGAATCAGCTCTTTGTTTTATTGATCTTATATTTATTTAGTCTTCATTTTATTAACTTTTATTAAAAATCTAATTTTATTATTTTTCCTTTACTGGTGTTGGGTTTGGCTCTTCCTGGTTTTGTAACTTCCGATGTCCTTTGACATAGCTCCTGCTTCTCCACCCTTTCTTGTTCCCATTGGTGGGGCTACTTCTGGAAGCCATGAAGCACCCTATCTCCAGGTCTTTGTTTTTGCTTTGTCCGTAGCCTGGAATTGACTAAAAGCCTCATTTTTTCAAGTCTTTGCTTATTTTCTCTGCGAGTCAGCTGCCTGCCCTTTGCACTTCCTGATCTGTGTACTTCCTTTTCTCACTACTTCCTGTCCTTTTTAAATTCCTGTCCTTTTCACTTCTTGTTTTGACCATTTCCTTTACTCATTACTTCCTGTCCTTTGTACTTCCTGTTCTCACTACTTCCTGTCCTTTTTAAATTCTTGTCCTTTTCACTTCTTGTTTTGACCATTTCCTTTACTCATTACTTCCTGTCCTTTGTACTTCCTGTTCTCACTACTTCCTGTCCTTTTTAAATTCTTGTCCTTTTCACTTCTTGTTTTGACCATTTCCTTTACTCATTACTTCCTGTCCTTTGTACTTCCTGTTCTCACTACTTCCTGTCCTTTTTAAATTCTTGTCCTTTTCACTTCTTGTTTTGACCATTTCCTTTACTCATTACATCCTATCCTTTGTACTTCCTGTTCTCACTACTTCCTGTCCTTTTTAAATTCCTGTCCTTTTCACTTCTTGTTTTGACCATTTCCTTTACTCATTACTTCCTGTCCTTTGTACTTCCTGTTTTCTCTATTTCCTTTCTTCTCTACTTCCTGCCTTATTCACTTCTTGCTTTGTCCATTTTCTTCCTCCCTACTTCCTGTTCTCTGCATTTCAGGTTTTCTCTATTTCCTTTCTTCTCTACTTCCTGTCCTATTCACTTCTCCTGCCCTGATCCTCCCCTTCCTTGCCTGTCCTCTCCCTAAACCCTAGCTCTACTCTACATTTTCATTCCATCCATCCCAAGAGATGTAGGGCCTGCTGATGTATGTGTCTAATGTGTGTATGTTGCACCCTGTGTCTTCACATTAGAATAAAAACTCCTGGGGGCAAAGGCCATGTTTTGTATTATTTTTGGATAGACCCTGAATACCTAGAGCAGTGGATGGACTGTCCCTGTTCCCTGAAAATTGCTGAGCTGTTGCTGACCCATTTGTCAGAACCTTTTACTATGTTGCAAATGAGTTGCAGATGGACTGAGATACTAACACCTCCTCCTCCAAAATCCTGCCTTGGGACTTAGGCACCCAAATGTCTGGGGACAGTTATGTCCAGCTGGCTGGATATATCCCAATGTAAATGATCATTTTCTAGGCATACCGAGGTATTAAGAGTTTGAGAAGTCACGTCTTCATCATGCAGAAATGGACATAACCATGCCCACACTTTTCACTTGGTTGGGTGGAATGCCTGTATCCTTCCCATCTTGATGTCAGTGTTTCTCATTCAAACAAGCATTGGCTCAGGAACAATGTCTATGGTTGATCAAGGACATGCAGTTTTTCAATATCGGATTTTATAGCATATATATGGGGAATCTATGTTAAGTGAATACGGAGCAGGAGAGAAAAATGATTCAAAGCTTTTGAAATGATTGACAATTTTGAGAAAATACAGAGATCTGAAAGGACTTCTAACAGATTCCATCTTGAGTATTTCTGACCAGTTGCTCTGAAATGGCAATTCTTTTAAGTGGAAGGAGGTAAGGGCGTATCAGGAAGCTTTTCCTACAAAGACTTCAAAGTCGGGATAACAGGTTCTCCAAATACTTCTCATCTCTCTTCTTCTAAATCACAAAACACCCAGTGTCCCTTTCAGTCTGATACTCTTAGCCATGCTCAGAGGATTCCTGGTGGTGGCTCTGTCTGCACTAGGGTGTCTAAGAAGTATTTCAGTGGGGCAGATGCACGGCCTTGGATGCTTAGTGAGTGGGCCTCAAACCAGAACAATACAGGACCAAGATGCTGGGATCTAAAAATCAGGATCAGGACTAGCAGAGCCCTGGGGAGCTGGGAGGAGAGCTCAGGTCCAGACAAGGCACTGACTTGGCTGTGAGAGCCTGGAGCCTGGCAAGGAGGGTGAAACTGGAGTCAGGACTTAGAAGAAGCCAGGAAACTCAGGGTTCATGAGGTGAAAGCTAAAAGGAGTAAAGAGAGAGGGTCAGGACCAAGGTAGAAGGAACCAGCAAAGGGTTCCTTGCAACCAACAGAATATCGGTAGCCAGTAGCCTCACAGCTGCCTCTGCCAGGGAAGGTTGCAGCACAGGGCTTGCATATGTGACCAGGGTGAGGAGATTAGCCCCACGGAACAGGCAGGGTGGAAAAAGAGCCAAGGGAAGGTTCTAGCTCTCAGCCTCTCTCCCTGACGAGGTGACATTGCCCAGTTCTCTTTCTAGAAGTTATGCAGATGCTTTGACCTAGAAACTCTGGATCAAATAGGTCAGGGAGCCAAAGCAAGGCTGTGTGAGCTCTGAAGTCCCTTTACCATCAGGACTTGGGGCAGAGGAATGAGAGCCTGCCATCTCTGAGGCGCCAGGGAGAGGATGGACTTGTCCAGGGACAGACACCGATGTCTATGCATTGTATCAGGACTTCAGGGTAGAGCGCCCCAGATTCCCCAGCACATGCAGAGCTGCACATTAGTGGCTTCGACTCCACGCAGTCTGTCCTGGCCAGCTCCAAATGCTTCCACTCTGTTGGCTTCTCCTGTCTGTCACTGTAACTCAGACTTGGCTCCGTGAGGGCGTTTCCGATGTTTCAATTTCCTGCCTGTTTTTTTTTTCCCCTCCATATTTGGGGATTTTTTTCCCTCCTAGTTTAATAACCGTTTCATTCACTTTGAAGGCCATCCTGTCAAGGCCTCCTAATGTTTCTTTAGTCTGTGCATCTGTTTGTTTGACTCTTCTATATGACCGCCACTTCTTTTAAATATGTAAGACTCTGAAGCCTCCTCAGACATTTCAGCTCTCTGGATTTAGGAGAACCCTACATGCTAGGAGGCAGGGAAGTCAGCCAGTTGGGGATGATGGGCCCAATGGGTGGTTGTTTGTATCCTATTTTTTTTAATTTGTCATATTTAACGTATCTGTTGGGGTGGGTTCATCTTTCTGTTTTTACTTCTCTCTTTCTCAGCTATATTTGGATGTTTTGTGTTCTGGGGTTAGTGAGAGCTGAACCAGGTGAGAAAGAGAGAAGCAAATTAGTTTAGCATAGATGGAAGCTGTAATGTGGATCAGGCGCTGGGCCAAGGCCATACAAACCTTGACTCTGGGTGGTTATGATGACTTAAGGAGACAGGGTTCCTCTCCTCTTTCCCTAGAGGAAAATACCCTCTTCAGGGTTATACAGACCTCTCTTGAGAGGGCCAGGATTCTGGTCTAGATCTGCGCTCTCTCTCTCTCTCTCTCTCTCTCTCTCTCTCTCTCTCTCTCTCTCTCTCTCTCTCTCTCTCTCTGTGGTGACCATGCACATGTGGAGGTCTGAGGCAGTCAGTGCTCTCCTTCCACCATATGGGTCTCAGGGATAGAACTCAGGCTTCACAGTTCACACCTCTACCTAGTATCTCATCAGCCCCAGAACAGGAGGTTCTGATGGAAAATTCCATCCTGTTTCCCAGTGTGACTCAGAGATAGCTGTGGGATTACTGGGAGCTGAGCAGGAGCATGGGTTTGCTTTATTTGTGAGAACTCAGTATATGGTGGGAAGCCCCAGTGACATCAGATGGGACCGAGCAGTGGAGGGCTCCCACATGGGGCCCATACTCTAATGGGAGGAGGGGCACAGAGCTTCGCCAAACTCAGGAAGGAAAGACTGGAGCCTGGAGTATGACTTGCACAATGGAGAGTAAAGTCATCTGATAGGGAGACACAGAATACTAACACAACTCTGACAGGGCAGGGGGCATTTCCCTGTGTAAAGTCTTCATATGAGGAGACATAGGAGACTCAGGTCCTTGGGGCCAGCCTCTGAGTAGTGGCAATTCTGCTGAACACCAGGTCTTTATCAACTCTACTCTTTTTTTCACAGCCTTCTACCCTGGCTGGAAGTTTTCTTTGTGTGTGTGTGTGTGTGTGTGTGTGTGTGTGTGTATGTGTGTGTATGTGTGTGTATGTGTGTGTATGTGTGTGTGTGTATGTGTGTGTATGTGTGTATGTGTGTATGTGTGTATGTGTGTGTATGTGTGTGTATGTACGTGTGTATATGTGTGTATGTGTGTGTATGTGTGTGCGTGTGTGTATGTGTGTGTGTATGTGTGTGTATGTGTATGTGTATGTGTGTGTATGTGTGTGTATGTGTGTGTATGTGTGGGTGTATGTGTGTGTATGTGTATGTGTGTGTATGTGTGTATGTGTGTGTGTATGTGTGTGCGTGTGTGTATGCGTGTGTGTGTATGTGTGTGTATGTGTGTGTATGTGTGTGTGTATGTGTGTGTATGTGTGTAGGTGTGTGTATGTGTGTATGTGTGTGTATGTGTGTGTATGTGTGTGTGTGCGTGTGTGTGTATGTATGTGTATGTGTGCATATGTGTGTGTATGTGTGTGTATTTATGTGTGTATATGTGTGTATGTGTGTGTATGTGTGTGTGTATGTGTGTGTATGTGTGTGTATGTGTGTGTATGTGTGTGTATGTGTGTGTATGTGTGTATGTGTGTATGTGTGTGTATGTGAGTGTTTGTATGTGTGTATATGTGTGTATGTGTGTGTATGTGTGTGCGTGTGTGTATGTGTGTATGTGTGTATGTGTGTGTATGTGTGTGTGTATGTGTGTGTGTATGTGTGTGTATGTGTGTGTATGTGTGTGTATGTGTGTATGTATGTGTGTATGTGTGTGTATGTGTGTGTATGTGTGGGTATGTGTGTGTATGTGTGTGTGTGCGTGTGTGTGTGTATGTATGTGTATGTGTGTGTATGTGTGTGTATGTGTGTATGTGTGTGTATGTGTGTGTATGTGTGTGCGTGTGTGTATGTGTGTGTATGTGTGTGTATGTGTGTATGTGTGTATGTGTGTGTATGTGTGTGCATGTGTGTATGTGTGTATGTGTGTATGTGTGTGTATGTGTGTGTATGTGTGTATGTGTGTGTATGTGTGTGCGTGTGTGTATGCGTGTGTGTGTATGTGTGTGTATGTGTGTGCGTGTGTGTATGCGTGTGTGTGTATGTGTGTGCGTATGTGTGTGTATGTGTATGTGTGTGTATGTATGTGTATGTGTGTATGTGTGTATGTGTGTGTGTGTATGTGTGTGTATGTATGTGTATGTGTGTATGCGTGTGTGTGTATGTGTGTGCATGTGTGTGTGTATGTGTGTGTATGTGTGTGTATGTGTGTGTATGTGTGTGTGTATGTGTGTATGTGTGTATGTGTGTGTATGTGTGTGCGTGTGTGTATGCGTGTGTGTGTATGTGTGTGTATGTGTGTATGTGTGTGTATGTGTGTGCGTATGTGTGCATATGTGTATGTGTTTGTATGTGTGTGTATGTGTGTGTATGTGTGTGTGTGTATGTGTATGCGTGTGTTTATGTGTGTGTGTATGTGTGTGTATGTGTGTATGTGTGTGTATGTGTGTGCGTATGTGTGCATATGTGTATGTGTTTGTATGTGTGTGTATGTGTGTGTATGTGTGTGTGTATGTGTATGCGTGTGTTTATGTGTGTGTGTATGTGTGTGTATGTGTGTATGTGTGTGTATGTGTGTGTATGTGTATGTGTGTGTGTATGTGTGTGTGTGTGTGTGTGTGTGTGTGTGTGTATGTGTGTGATAGTGTAGTCCCAGCTAGACTTGAACTCTCCTTGAAGGGCTACTCTGAACCCCTGATCCTTCTACCTCCATCTCCCAAGTGTTGGAATTACAGGCAAACACCACCACATCCAGCTTTGACTGGATGTTGACAAAAGGTTAGACTGCAAGTGTAGAACAGGCTGCAATTGTTTTCCCTAATAGGCTGACCAGAATTCCCCAGTGTGTGGCCATCTAGAAGGTGTGTGGGCTGTGCGCTCCATTGAGGACCATTCTTCCCTCTGCTAGTAGCAAAGATGGTTTTGAGGTCAGGATGTTGGGCTTAGAGCTGAGCAGAAGTAGAAGGAAACTTTGAATTCCTCATTAAGAAGAGAATCTATATTTCCACTGGGTACAATGCCACCCCAGAGCTTGCTTGAAGTCCTGCTCTTCACCACCGAGGGCAAGCATTGTTACCAGTCCACTGCCGCTTCCAGCATCGTGGTAATTATTTGATCTTTTATTAAAGAAAATTCTTCCAAAAATATTAATTTAAAAAAATTATTGTCAACACTTTCTGACATTCCATCCCTGAATGTTGAGGAGGAAGAAGGAGAAAAAAAAAGCTTTAGAGTTTTTTAATAATCTTGGTAAATATTATTTGAACTTTACTTCAAGCCAAAACAAGTTTCATGGGGGAAAAAATCCTTTCTTCAGCCATGGGCAATAAATTTGGCCAGGAGGATCTGGAAGCAAGAAATTCAACAAGGTAAATACTAAGTAGGCATTCATGCCAATGAAGACCATGAGGGCAGGGGCTGTTATTCCGTTTCCCTAAGTGAGAAACATTCTAAAAAACAAAAAACAAAAACAAACAAACAAACAAAAAACCCCAACCAACCAAACAAAAAAACCCTCTCAATTCTTGCTTATCATTTCTTTTTCTTCTAAACATGTAATGTTTTCTTTCTCCCTCTCCCTCCCCCTGCCCCTCCCTCCCCCTCTTCTCATTGTAATCAGTAGTTAATGAAAAAGTTACTCCCTGGATACCTTACCCACTGATTCTCATGTTTTGGTAGAAAGAAGAAAGACACAGGAAGCTAATGATTCTCTTGGAATCTGCATATCTCTCGAGTCCAGGGTTTCTTATGGATGGGGGTAGATGCCATGTCTCTCCAGGTATAGGATATCAGCTAGGTATAGGGTATAAGGATATTATTTTTACTTCCTTTCCTGACACTGAAATTTCTTTATCTGTCCATATTGCTTCCTATGAAGATGTATCAAGGCCTTGAGGTAGAAGAAAGGATTCCAGAAGATTATTTTTCCACCCAGGAGAGTGTTTACCTCTTATTTAGTAATTGCTTAGGTCAATGGCAAGGGGATGGCAGCAAGAGAACAAGAGCTGGAGCGTGGGAAGGTGAAGGGTCCCTTGGCCTCACTACAGCCAACCCAATGACTGAGCTGACGTGATGTCAGCCCAGAGGCTAGAGAAGAAAATGAAGTCACTATGCTCTCAATGAACACAAGCCTGGGGTAAGGGCATAGCCTGAGCTTCTACCTGGCTTCTCCCTGAGTGAACTTGGTCAAGGAGCTGGGCATCCTTGAAACTATGGCGTACTGGCCAACAGCTATCTGACTTTTCCTAGTCCCAATCTGGTTAGAATTCTCCAGCACATGGCCACTGAGAAGGTGTATGGGCCATGTGCTTCATTAAGAAGCACGTTTCCCTCCACTAGCAGCAATGATGGGTCAGCAATTCTCTTTGAGGGGCAAACACTGTTAGCAATCAGCTGCCCACTTTCAATTAATATTTGGGTTTTAGTAAAAGACAGATGACTACCTCAAGCAAATGAAATAGTTTATTACATATACGCACTTTCAGTCAATAAGTATCAAGAACTTACTGTAAAATAGACAAGTTTTTGCCTCATGAAAGTCACGCTGTAGGTGTGTTTTAAAGGAGTATCTAAAATGTGTGTGTGTGTGTGTGTGTGTGTGTCTGTGTGTATGCATACATATGCATGCACATATACAGAAACATCTCCTTTAATCTGTAAAGATTGTGCTACTCTTCTGTATGGTGAAATTTGGTAAGAATGAGTTCTTATGGGTCATACCTACATAAGCCTGTGTATAGATGCCGGTTGACATTTGAATACATATGTATGGTTGGTGTGTGCTTGGCCAAATCTAGCTTATCTTTGTAATTTAGATGTCCTGACAGATGATCCAAGCTGAAGCTGTCAGGTGAAAACGCCTCTAAAAAGAGCAAGGACATTTGCAGGCACCAAAAGGCGGCAGCCACGTGCCTCAGTTTGCACAGATCACCTCATGGTAGGAACGCCCGCCAGAACGGATGCTTCAGACTAACATTAGCCAAAGAGATCTCCTCAGGGAAGGCATTGCTGTAGCTCTGTGTCTGAATGCAATGTACCTGGATCCATCCTCATTTGGGAACTGCACACTTTCTAGACAGGAGCCAGGAAATGCCTCTTCCCCATCCTCAGTTACTCCAGTTTTGCTCAGAGAGCTAACAGCGGGACAGAGAGCGAGGGCAGAGGATGGGCCACAATCCATCTTCTGGGGGTGCAGGATGCAGTTCTGATAAACAGCAGCTTAGCAACCAGACACTCCCACCTCAGATTGTTATCCTGCCCCAGGCAGTAACAGCTACTGAAGATGGAGGGGACTTGATTCTCTTAGAGATAGAGATGTGTCAGACGGAAAGAAAGCCCATGAATTATTTCCTTCCTACTCTTACAGAAAGAGGAATAAAATCTCCAATTAAATACTGCCAAGAGACCCTTCCTATAATTCCTTTTTACTTTTGTGTGGTCTATTTCTGGAGTATGGGTGTGGTCCCATAAACTTGTTTGTGACATTTTTCAATTCTGTTTCCTGTCTTAGTTCATCCAAGCTGCTACACAGCTAGAACAAAGAACCCAAGCCGGGAGACTTCTGGAAGGTGAGGAGTTCAAGGTGTTAGTACTTTGTTGTTTAGTGAGAACATGCTTCCTGGTTCATTGATGGTGCTCTCTCACTGTGTACCCCCAGGAGTGAGAGAGCTCTCTGGAGTCTTTTTTATTTGAACATTAATAAAAATTGAATCTTTATGAGCAGCTGGCTGTCTAAGACTCCACCTCCACATGCATCAGGTTGGCTGTTAGACTTTAGCAAGAGTGTGGACATTCAGTTTGTGGTCTTCTAAAAGCCTCTTTTCCTGTTTTTGTTTTGTTGTTGTTTTTATTTTTAAGAACTTTTGTGTGAATATTGCATTTATATTATTTCCACCCATCTTAGTTACTTTTCTATTCAAGTGGTAAAACACCATGACCAAGGCAACTTATAAAAGAAAGTGCTTAATTTGGCTTATGGTTTTAGAGGGTTAGGGGCCATGATGGCAGAGGGAAGAAACAGCCGAGAGCTCACATCTTGATCCACAACCATGAGGCAGAGAGGGGCAGTCTGGGAATGGTGTGGTCTTTTGAAACCTCAACCTGTCCCTAGTGACATACTTCTTCCAACAAGGCCACACCTCCTAATCCTTCCCAGAACAGTTCCACCCACTGGGGACCACTTGGTTTTTGGATACTTATCCCAATATATGAGATGTTGTAGGGTATTCTCCTTCAAACCACCCCACCATTCCTTCCTCTCCCCTTTCCAACTCCTTCTGTGCCCCCCCACTCATTCAAATTCATGGTCTCTTATTTTTATTATTGGCACATATGTGTGTATATACATATACATTTGTAAATAACAACCTCTTGAGTTCATCTAATTTGTGTGTGTTTATGCCTGAATTTGTTTGTGTTTATATTTGTATGTATATGCCTATGTTTGTGTGTGAATGAATGCACGTGTTTGTGTGTGGGTATGCCTGTGGGTTTTTGTGTGTGTGTGTGCGTGTTTGTGCGTGTATGCCTGAGTGTTCTTTTGTGTTTGTGTTTATTTGTGTGTGTGTGTGTATGTCCATGAGTGTTTGTTTGTTTGTTTGTGTGTGTGTGTGTGTGTGTGTGTGTGTGTGTCTGTGTGTCTGTGTGTCTGTGTGTGTGTGTTCAGGACTGATAGATTAGAACTGGAGAACGTATCAGAGGATTTGTCATTAGAGAAGACTGATTCTCCCCTTGTCAAGGATCCCTAACTGCCTGTAGTTCTTCATTTGGGGTAAGACTCTGCAAGATTTCCCCCATCTACATTGAGATGTCAGTTTGCATTGTCATTGTGTAGGCCTTGGTTGGCATTTCATGAATGCACAGCCTTCCTGCCACGTATAGAAGACCCTTTCTCTCAGCATATGTGTTGGTCCTTCTGGGTCTTACAACCTTTCTGCCCTCTCTTGCATGATGTCACCTGAGCCTTAGGTGTAGGGATTGTATTGTCTCAACTGGGGATGGGCTCTTCATTTTGACCGGTTGTGTATTTCTGTGATCGTCTCTGGTACAAAAAGAAGCTCGTTTGATGAGTGGTGAGAGCTACATTTACCTGTGGGTATAAAGATTAATATTCCGAATGAAGTTAGGAATTATACTGGCTTAATAAAGTGGCAGCAGCAGATGCCCCTCCGGGGGTCTATGGACCTTAATAGTCACGTGAATAACAGTTGGCTGCATTTATAGTACTAGGCATGATTTCTTTATTATTGAATGGGTCTTAGTTCCAATCAAGCTGTGGGTTATCCTAAGGATGTCACTGCTTTTTCACCCTTGGGTGTATCTTGGTGTGACAGTCCTTGTTGTTTCTAGGCCTCACAGCTGGGTAGGACTATTGATAGATTCCCTCCCTCGAAGCTTGCATAGCAACTTCAGATGAGAGCTAGTCTTGAGAGGAGGAGTCCAGGTCAGTCCCAGCTCAATTCCTCCAAACCCTATGTCCAGAGTATGTGGTATTCCATAAGTCCTTTTCTAATTACTCACATTTACTACCGTGTTTCCCTCTGGACACGAAAGAGAGAATGGACATGTAAAACTGTAGAAAATGGTTGAGAGCAATGACCCTATTTCATCCACTTCGCCCCTTCTGCAGTTATTTCTTCTGTGGTGAAAAGCTAACTAATTGCTTTGTCTGGTTACTTTAAGTGTTTATCTCACCAACCACACAGGGTAGGTGAGTATCAGCCTATTTACAATAGATGAAGTAAGTTTGAAGGGTCGAGTCACTTGTCTGAACTGTCCCGCTGGTGAGTATTAGTCCGAGCTTCAAAGTCCGAACGGCGTATTCTCAGCCGGCCCACCACCATTCTGCTTTTGATGTTTCTCCTCTCTCTGGCACCATAGCGGGTTTTCTTTCCTTCCGTCCCACTCCCCACTTTTGCTCCTTCCTCTCTATCGGATAATTTTAGAAACCAAAAGGTAACGTTTCATTAAACTCTAACAGCTAAAAAGGTAAAAGCTAAGAATACGGTCAGCACTAATGTCCTTCTCCTCTTCATGTGTTTGGAAACGGACGTGTCAGTTTTACGATGGCTCAAGAGCTGAGCCAGCGTTCTCCCTTAGGCCTTTTGCACAAGGCCTCCTCCAGGTTTAAATGGTGACAATATTTCTTGGACATCCTCAAAGATTCCAGGCATGGCAGAGAGCTTGCATTTTATTAGAGAGCGGGTTCCTAATGGCTTGCCGCTTGCCAACAACAGCACCATCGGTGGTCCTCGGCAGCTGCAGCGGCAGGGCTTCCCGTTGCTGCCCCCCGCCCCCAATGACAGAGCGCAAGTGTCCAGAGATGTCCACGATCACGGCTCTTCAGCAAACAGGCGTGAACGCCGAGCCGTTTGTAGAAGTAGATGGAACAAATCTAATATCCCTGAAAGGAAGGGGGCAAAGTGTCCCGTGTGTTGTAAATCATGTGCTCTGTCAAGCATTGCTTCTGTGGAGGGAGCTGGAGTGCTTCAGTTGGCTCCTCTTGGGTCAGGGTGGTCTGTGAAAGAGAAGAGCCTCCAAGTTTCAAAGCTACATGGGTGTGTGAAGCGCATGGCTCTGGTTGAGGAACCGGGCAAAAGCAACACAAATTTACAATGCGCTAATCCCACCTACAGACCTTTCCCTGATGCCAGGCCTACATTAAATTAGGGTGGAAAATTCTGACCTGTTCAGTTCACTGCGACTCTTCTGTGTGGGGCATTTACAGTACACGCCTGGCAGATGTGTTGGGGCTGTTACTCGGGCTTTTCTTGAATGTATAATCTCTATTTAAAATACTAATATTTAACCTTTCCCCCAGCAATACACTGGAAAAGTAGCATTTACCAAGCTAGAGTTGAGCCCAATTTTTTACTTCTAGCAGCTCCCTCTCTACAGGAGTAGGTAGAGGCCCCTGTATACTGTGGCCTCCGGATTCCACCTCGGGTGTCAGCTCTTTCCTGTTGCCTCTTTGCTTGCCAACCTCTGGTTTGGATTCTTGCATTGGTTTCAACTTTGGGGCAACTGTGTAGGGGTTTAGTGCTGCTGCTGCCCCCCTTTAAAGAGGTCCTTGTGAACGAGGATATAGCTCAGTGGTAGGATGTATAAGACCCTGGCTTCAATCCTCAGTGCAAAATAAATCAAGGAATAAATACGAGTGATACACAAATGAATTTTGGTTGTTGTTTTCTTGCATGCCTCACAGTTGGAGTCAACCCTGCCCGTTTCTAAGACCAGGGCTTGGAATTCCTTAGATGTATGTGTCTGTGGGTGGGTATGCAGATACCCTAAGAAGCCTGAAGAGGATGTCAAATGTCTTGGGGCTGGAGTTGCAGGTTGGTAAGCTTCCATGCTGGGAATGGAACTCAAGCCCTCTGCAAGGGCAGAGTCCTCATTCTTAGCCACAGAACCATCTCTGCAGCCCCTAAAGGCATTTTCAGAAGCAAACTTCATTAAAGCACTAAGGGCCTTACAGCATACGGGGGTTGCCGAAACAAATACCTGGTCCAGAAGTCAAAGACAGTCCCACCAGGAAAAGGGTTTTAAGAGCAAGCGAGTGCACAAACATAACAAGCAGTGCAAGGGCAACCAGTTCTCAAGAGGCAAAGAAAGCGAGCCTGAACCCTGGCTTCACACTACGTATAAAACTAAGCCCAAAGTGGCCTCAGCATAATTGTCAGAGCTAAAAGGCTAAAACCGCGAAAAGAAAAGACTACAGGTGTATTCTCTCTGTCTTGCGTTAGGCAGTGGCTTCTTTGAAACGGCATAAACACCGGGAAAAAAATAGCTAAATTGCTCTTCATAAAAAAAAAAAAAAAAAAAAAAAAAAAAAGGGAAACAAATTCAATTTTACCACTGCCCTTTCATATTGAACAAGCTGGTTTTCACGCCAAATATGATGCTGATTTTTATCAGGCAAATTCTGGCGCATGCAATAAAATGGCAACAGCACGCGTAAAATGACGTGAGAGGCACGTGGATTGCAAAGGAGGGGGGTAACTATCAAGAGACAGAAGTGGCGGGGTTGGGGATTTAGCTCAGCAGTAGAGGTTAGAGCGCTTGCCTAGCGAGCGCAAGGCCCTGGGTTCGGTCCCCAGCTCCGGAAAAAAAAAAAAAAAGAAAAGAAAAAAAGAGACAGAAGTGGCAGCTCAGATAGGGGGAAGATCTTTGTTGCCGTTTCTTTTTCCTCCTCACAGAAACAAGAAGAGAAACCAAGGCAGTAAACTAAAGTCACATTAAGATGAACTGTTCCCGGAGGAAACCTAAGTGCGCGTTTCAAAGCCTTTTGAGTAAAAGGCGGCATCCTGGACCCAATGGCAGAGAAAGTGAAAGGATCCTTGCTTTTCTTGATGAGAAGGCGAGAAGATGAAGTTAGGCCTGAGAAGCTACCCTTCGGTGACTCTTGGGAGGCCCAGAACCTGAACACCAAAGTGGCTGATAACGCAGACTGCAGACTCTACCCGAGGCTGCGTCACTGCGGCTTCGTTACATGTGATGCACACCATACTGTGGTGGAGGATGCTAGCAACGATGGAGGCTACTCATCATATTGAACAGGTATGTGCCTGACAGGTACATGGAAAACCCTTGTGAGCTCTCAGTCTTGTGGTGAACCTAAGATTCTTCTGAGAATAGAAAGCCTACTGAAAATAAATCTTCCTGGTCAGATATGTTTGGGAGCTCACAGAAAAGGCTCGAGAAAGACCCGGAAAAGATCCAGCACGGGTCCACCTCGAGCACACGGCCTTTCTTCCTCTACACCGGTTACTCTCACCGAACTGAGACTCCATGAACACAGCGGGTGGGGAGGGAGTGTTGTGGCCCATGTGGGGCCACTATATCTAAGGGAACCCACGTACCCACACCAGTCTACTGGGACCTTGTGTTTGTTAAACACTCCAGGTTTTCTCATTGCATACATAAAAACCAGAAAGATTTTGAGCAGCAGAAACAGGGTCGCTCCTCTGTTATTAGAAATTTTTCCCTTTAAAGGCAGAGGCCTCTCTGTGGACAGTGCGCTGGTCTGTCCGTTGCACCCATGGACCAACTGTGCAGAGGGAAGCATGCGTCACTCACAGATCATATGTCTGCAGGCCACCACCTTTTCTTGGTTCTAACTAGAGATTTTGAACACAGGGATCTCATGTTCACAATTAAAGTATATCGTGAGAGAGAAGACACTCTGTAGAGGGCAAAAGGTCCTTACATATATATGTAGCAAAGGTTAGTTGTTAGGGGTCCCTGCAGGTTTCCCGGATGGCAGGAAAATGGTCCAGGAAGAGACAAGATTGAAACTCAGTTGAGCCTAACTTAGAAGCGGATGCTGGGACAAATTTCGAGAGTCTGACACGAGTTCATTTATTTTAACCATATTTAAGCACAGCACAATTTTAGAGAAAAAAAGTTTTCTGATAACAATTAACCCAGTCCCACTAAAGACATGTTGACATGAAAGCACTTTACAAAGTGCAGATAGCTTCTTCCATAAAGGTGGGTCCTGTTGACTTAGAAACATGCTCAAGATTAAGGTCTAGGGAGATCGACTAAGGTAATGTTAAAGCCTGGTCCTAAGGTAACATAGGAGGCTCTTAGGCTGTTGTAAACTACAAATGCCATCTCTCACAAGAACAAGTTTTATGGCCTAGAAGGGAGGCTCAGGTTTTAGGAGGAAGGGGTCTGAGATGAACAAACTTAATATTCTGGAGGATACGGCCAGAGCCTGGCCCAACAGCAGCAAAGGATTACCATGTTGGAACACACATTTATCCAGAATTCCAGGGGAAATAGCCAGATATCTGCTTCCTTTGGAGAGATCAGCTGTGTGCTTACCCGTGCACACAAGAACCATTTGCCCCCTACAGCTTCCTGTTTCTGATAAGACAGATTTTACCCTATGGTGGATTTGCACATGCCCATTCACACTTTCACTCTCCATTTACAAATGAAATATAGTGAAGAGTAATTTTGCCTCTGACTTGAATTTTCCTGTTAGAATTTTGTTGGGCTTTGTGATACTAATGTGATGTGAGTCCATTTAAAGTGTACTGTAGTTGAAGCTTTTGTTGTGTATATTTTATACATTACATAATTATCTATCTATTTATCTATCATCTATCTATCTCTCCATCCATATATCATCAATCTGGCTATCAATCATCTGTTATCTACCATCTATCATCTATCTATCATTATCTATCTATCTATCTATCTATCTATCTATCTATCTATCTATCTATCATCTATCGTCTGCAGTCTTCCTGCCTCAGCTCAGTTGTGTTATAAGCGTAACCCAACATGCTTGACCAAGAATGATAACATTATTAATCATTCACTGTTTAAAGACCATAGCGTCCCACTTGTGGCCAGTATTTGATTCCCTGATTTAATGTGGTACAGGTACTCATGGGAGTGTTTCTCCTCCTGAAGACAAGTTCCTTTTATCACAAGGCAAACTATAGACCAAAACACATTTACCCTGCCAGATGGGCAGATCCCCAAACAGAAAACAGTGAAATTGCTCAGCTGAGCTTTCCCTGAGTTCATTGATCAGTTAAGGTGTTAGAGGAGAGGGGCCAGCAACACAAAAGCAAAATGAAGATGTTCTTTCTTAAGTGGACTTCTTCAAGAGAGAAAGTGAGCGTGGAAAGAGATCCAGGCAAATACCGCCTGGTAAGGAACTCAGAATGCGTGCTTCACCTTTGAAACTCCTCATTGTATAACCAGACTGAAAAGCCAACAAACGCTTATATAGGCTTGTCTCCAGAAGACAGGAATGAGTGACCAGTGAGTCCTCAAGATATGCTAAGTGCTTCAGCCATTACAGATGTGCAAAACTCCAGGGAAAGACAAGTGTATGCTCATTTTGTGGCTAAATAAAAAGGAAAGTGTTGGTGACAATGTGGGGAAACCAGTACCTTTTCTCATTCAGTAAAATGATTCTGCTGCTTTGGAATAAAGTTTGGAAGTCCCCCAGAAAGCTAATTACATAGCTGGGTGTCACTACACACATATGTGATCCCAGCATTAAAAGTGGGGCCAGAAGGACTGTGACAAGTTCAAGGCCAACCCGAGCTACAAAGGAGTTTTCCTCTGGGCCAGCCAGAGCTCTATGCATAGGAAGACCTTGAAAACCGGGTCTCAAAACATCCATGGGCATGGCATGGGTAGGCGTGGCATCCAACGCTAATTCTACCAATCACTGTTCTTATTAGCTGATAGGGCCTTTCCCAATCTGTGTGTATACTTGGTATAATTAGCCATGTAGACAGTGGTACAGTCCTGTTATAAAGACTAATGATAACCCATGAGAGAACACAATCGGGTTCACAGTATACATTCAGTGGGCCATTATAGTATTTTATAACGTAGTCGATCACAGAAATTCATAGAAAATAAAGTTTAGTCACATGCATCAAACCCACACCGTGTTCCCATTATTTGATCCCAGAGTTGACTGCTGAGCCCCAGAGGCACATGGAAGACAGTGTGTCACTGCACTGACTAGGTAAAGGACGGTCTAGTTCCCACAAAGCACGGTAATCGGAAGGGCAATTGTTTTCTTTTACAGTGCGTCTCGGGTCAGGTGAGTGGCACACACCTTCAGTCTCAGCACTCGGGAGGCAGAGGCAGAAAGATCTCTGTGAGCTTGAGGCCAGCTTGTTCTACTAATATACAGTGAATTCCATTCAGGCTGGGTTACACAGTGAGACCCCGTCTTTTTTTAAATGTCTTATTTCAGTGCTGTACATCAAAGGATAGAATTAACAGAGAGACCAGACATCATGAAGATGGGAGATGAACAAAAAAACCAACAAAGAATGCTACAACCCAGGAACAGAAAGACATGGACTAAACATGGACTGAGGAATGAACATTTCCCTAGTTGATATACCAAGGGGGCAATAAGCATGCGAACAGATGTGTAATATCTTTTCTATAATCTTAGAAATACAAATAAAAATCACAGCAATTCGTTGTCCCTATTATCAAAAAGTAAAAGATAAAAGTTGATGAAGGCTTGGAGACACTAGAATCCTTGTGCTGTGTTGGTGGGAATGAAAATGGCACGGTTGCTAAGGAAAAGAGTGCGGAGGTTGCAAACAGACAGACAAACAACAACAAAAACAAAAAACCTGACTTTGACACCATGAGGCTGAGATGGTTAGCTGTAATGAATCAACCTGATACATATTAGAATCATCTGGAAAAGAGTTTCTGTGAGGGCTTGTCTTTATTGAGTTGGCCTGTGAGTGTGTCTATGGGGGTTTGTCTTGATTATGTCAGCTGATACGGGAAGACTCAGCCCACCATGGGTGGTATCAGTCTCTAGTCGGGGGACTCAAACTGTAAGAGTAGAAAAAAAGCTGAGCTCAAGCAGGCAAGCAAGCAAGCAAGCAAGCAAGCAAGCAAGCAAGCAAGCAAGCAAGCATGTTTGCACTTGTTTCTCTGTATTCCTTACTGTGGATGTGATGGGACTAGCTTTTTAAAGTTTCTGTCTTGGTTCCCCCCAATGGTGAACTGTAATCTGGAAATATAATCCCTTTCTTTCCTGAGTTGCTTTTTTGACTGAAGCGTTTTATCACAGCAACAGAAAGAAAACAAAAATGAGAATGTGTGTGTGTGTGTGTGTGTGTGTGTGTGTGTGTGTGTGTGTGTATGTGTCTCCAGGGTAACTGAAAGGGTGGAAGAATACTCAGGTTCACAGCAGCACTAGTCACCATAGACAGCTGGGAGAAGCAACACAGATGTTCACTGATGGATGAGGGAATAAACAAAATGTAGCAATTGGATACAATGTTTATCCCTAAAATGGAAGGGAAACCCTGACACTGCTACAGCCTGGAGGACCTGAGCACATTACATAAAGCGAGCCAGCCACAAAAGACAAACGCTGCATGACTCTGCATGTTTGGGGAACCAAGAGTCACCAGAGTCACACAGAGTGGAATGGGATTGCCAGGCTCAGGGGCAAGTGTGATTGTTGGAAGATTTTGAGGGCGGCCAGATTTACCTGGTCTGGAATTTTTACACAGAAACACGAGCTGCAGAATCGGTTGCATACTTAGAAATGGGTACATGGACAAAATGTGTTACAAGTTTACTACAGTTACTAATTTAAAAATGCTTAGGGAGATCACACCAATACAAATGGAGTGCTTTTGAATGCGAATGAGAGATGATGTTGAAAAACAGAAGGCTGGAAGAGTCCATTGAATCGCACTGTTGGGGGCACAGAGAAACCTTAGGGAGGCAAGATAGAACTCACCAGCGCTTGTAAAGGTCTGCCTGACAGCAGCGTTGGAAGGATCAGAAACAAATTTTATGTCTTATAACTCGGTAAAAATACGTGGGAAAAACTACAGGGAACAAGCACTTGAGAAGTCTTTATCCTCCCTTAAACATTTCCTTGGTTTTGTCTTCTCTAAACTGCCTTAGTGCACACTGGCAAAAGCACACAGAAAATCTATCCTGGTTGGGTGTTTCCAGACTGGCCGACTCCGGTGCTGCCACCTACTGGTCACTTCTAGACCGTCATGGATTTAAGCTTGCCCAAGCCATTCTGTTTCATGCCAAATAATTACAATTTAAGAATATGACTGAAATGGTTTTAGTAAATTACCTTAAGATGTATCTCTCAGACACTGGGCGTGGTGGACTCTGCCTGTAAGCCTAGCTGCCCCAGATGCTGAGGTGGGATGACTGAACCTTCAGCACGTAACCTGGACAATAGAGAGGGCAAGGCCAGCCTGGATAACTTTGCCAGTCTGTCTCAAACTTAAAAGTGAAAAGGGAGTTGCCAATGTAGCACAGAGGTGGAGCACTTGCATACATGTGGGAGGCCCTGAGTTGTTGGGTTTTGTTTTTGTATCTAGGTAACATATAAATCACATTAAAAAGCAGAGAAATGTATAAACGGATGTCTGTACCCCAGAGCCACCTCCTTAGAATAAGAAGATTACAGAGCAGAAGCATCGTCCACTGCTTGGATTCTGATAGAGGTCCCTTGGCATGTTGACAGGGAACAGAATGGAGAAAAACCTTAAATTAGTTTGGAAAGTCCTGGGTTTTAAAAAGTAAAGCAAGGTCATTTTTTTTTGCAGAATTCCTTAGGAATTTCCCCCAGCTGAACACAGGGACTTTGCACCAGGCTGTGCCTTTTGGGAACATGTGTCAGTTAAGACATTTTTGGGAACAGAGACACTGATCCATGTCATCCTGCCCGAACTCCAGAAAATACAGTAAGTTTTCATGTCATTTCAAGAGGGCGGGGTAACTTCAGATATTAGGTTAAAAAAATAGGGGTTAATAATTACAGTGGCAAGTTGATTGGAGTCAAAGGACATTTCAACTTCAATGATCATGGCATTGTGTGAATGGATTATGCATATGCTAGTTTTCTCCATCATATTGCTGTGTGAGTCTGCCCACGGTTTTCTTGATCTTGGCCATTTTCAGTTGCATTGAGGATGTGTTGTTGTGATCTCTCGCAGATTCCCGGAGAAACAAGGCAGAGAGTAAATCTATTAATCTTGAATGAACTGCTCCTAACAGTCTGCAGTGCTGACTCAGTAACTATTGGCCATTTCTTTTGGTTCTTTCTCAAAGTTAACATTGATTGATTCTGAGATTAGGCGTTTAGTATTGACGTAAGCTAGAAGTTGAACTGTAGCCACCCAGTATTTATAAGTCCAGTCATTTCAAGGCTGTCCTGTGGTACAAGGCTGGGTCGGTGATGATGTGATGGATTGGAAGATGGGAGGGAGAAACGTCTGGAAGCAGCTGGACCTTGAGTGTGATTCAGAGGAGAAGGCTGTGGTTGGGCTGTTGTTCCAGAGATATGGAAGAAACTGAGAAAAGGCTCAGAGCCAGGAGAGGAAGAACCCAGGGCAAAAGGAGCCACACAACAACAAATTTAGCTGTTCTGGAAGGCGAAGGCCAGGACAGGGGGGATATGAAGACAGCCAGAAAGGGCTTTGAAAGAAAGACTCATATATGTGGGTTTGGCTGGAGGTGTAGTCACAGTAAACTCCAGGTCATTAGAGGATGAGGTCAAAGTGATAAACATGGGACACAGAGAGAAAATGAGAAAGATAATGTCTGTGGGAAGGTGCAGTCCTATAAGCACAGAAGAGCGGGCAATGATACATTCATAATAGACTTGACATTGGGTAAGTGGGTATTTGTTGGATGTGTGCACAGGAATGGGCGAG